>NW_005357599.1:50736-66343 GCF_000412655.1 Myotis brandtii
GTTCCTTTTTCTCCACATCCTCGCCAGCACTTGTCCTTTGTTGATTTGTTGATGATAGCCATTCTGACAGGTGTGAGATGATACCGCATTGTCATTTTGATTTGTATCTCTTGGATGATTAGTGACTTTGAGCATGTTTTTGTATCTTTTGCTCTAGTTTTGTGGTATATGTTTCATGGTAAATTTTGGGCAAAAGTCTTTCCTTTTTCACTTCCAAGCATCTCTAAAGACAGCAAACAGCAGGGGCGAGAGAGAGAGAGAGAGAGAGAGAGAGAGAGAGAGAGAGAGAGAGAGGAACTGATAGACAATTGCAATGAAACACTGTCCAGAAGGCCTTTATGATGTGGCTAGCGTTCATTCCTAGCCTCAGTGCACATTAATGTTGCTCTGAGTGCCCCGCTTGGTATTGGCGATACCTTTACTCCTGGTGCATTCAGTATCCATTCAACAAGTATTTTTTGTCCCCAGTTTGTGCTAGGTGAAAATAACTACCTGAGGACACCAAAAAAGCTTTATTAAGGAGTACATATTTGAGCTGGGTCCTGCAGGGTCAAAAGGAATTTACTAGATTCAAGAGAAGGTCATTCCTGCATGGAGGACTGGAATGCAAAGATTTGAAATTTTACTCAATAGTCAGGAAGCCACGGAAGGGGCATGAGTATATTTGTTCTTTTTAAAAGATGGCAGCTGTGTTATAGAGGATCAACATGGAACAGGAAAACTAGATGAGAGGAAATTGCAGTCATTCAGGTAAGGCAATGAGTGCCTCAGTTGGGGTACGAGAGTTAAAGGATGTCAGAGAGACATTTCTGAAATGTCAAATAGGATTCACCTGGTGGCAGCCCATTTGGTGGTAAGAGGGTGACTCCAGAGTTTTTAGTCTGGGAGGCTAAGTGGTTGGTGATACCATTAAAACCAAGCCTAAGACATGTACATAAAAATGGAGTGGTGCCAACCTGCACTTTAGGAGTGGGAGAACACATGCTCTGCATTCGGAAGCAGTGATTTGAGAGTCTAGACCTGTGCTATTACAGTAACCAAAAGCCTCATCTTGAAATTGTAATTAGACCAAATTGAAATGTGTTGTAAATATGAAATACACACTAGATTTCAAAGACTTAATACAAAAAAGTAAAATATCATTAATTTAGTAATGATTACATGTTGAAATATTACATATATATTGGATTAAATAAAAGTATATTAAAATTATAATATCTCTATGGAATGGAACTTCTTTATTTTTATTAAATTTAAGTTCTTTATTGTTTAAAATATTACATAAACCTTTTTCTCCCATTGACCTCTCCCTGGCCGCCACAAACCCCAGCACATGCCCATACACCCACCCTGTCTGTGTCCATTGGTTAGGCTCCTATGCATGCATACAAGTTCTTTGGTTGATATCTTACCTCCTCACCCCCCGCCTTCCCTCAGGTTGGACAGTCTGTTTAAATGTTTCTATGACTCTGGTTCTATTTTTGTTCATCAGTTTATGTTCTTCATAATATTCCACAAATGAGTGAGATCATGTGATACTTATCTTTCCCTGACTGGCTTATTTCGCTTAGCATAATGCTCTCAAGCTCCATCCTTGCTGTTGCAAATGGTGAAAGTTCCTTCTTTTTAACAGCAGCGTACTATTCCATTCTATAGATGTACCACAGTTTTCTAATCCACTCATCTGCTGATAAGCACTTAGGCTGTTTCCAAATCTTAGCTATTGTAAATTGTGCTGCTATGAACATAGGGGTGCATATATCTTTTCTGATGGGTGTTTCTGTTTTCTTTGGATATATTTCTAGAAGTGGGATTACTGGGTCAAATGATAGTTCCATTTTTAATTTTTTGAGGAAATGCTCATTTTGATTTGTATCTCTTGGATGATTAGTGACTTTGAGCATGTTTTTGTATCTTTTGCTCTAGTTTTGTGGTATATGTTTCATGGTAAATTTTGGGCAAAAGTCTTTCCTTTTTCACTTCCAAGCATCTCTAAAGACAGCAAACAGCAGGGGCGAGAGAGAGAGAGAGAGAGAGAGAGAGAGAGAGAGAGAGAGAGAGAGGAACTGATAGACAATTGCAATGAAACACTGTCCAGAAGGCCTTTATGATGTGGCTAGCGTTCATTCCTAGCCTCAGTGCACATTAATGTTGCTCTGAGTGCCCCGCTTGGTATTGGCGATACCTTTACTCCTGGTGCATTCAGTATCCATTCAACAAGTATTTTTTGTCCCCAGTTTGTGCTAGGTGAAAATAACTACCTGAGGACACCAAAAAAGCTTTATTAAGGAGTACATATTTGAGCTGGGTCCTGCAGGGTCAAAAGGAATTTACTAGATTCAAGAGAAGGTCATTCCTGCATGGAGGACTGGAATGCAAAGATTTGAGATTTGACTCAGTAGTTAGGAAGCCACGGAATGCTTTGCACAAGGAAGGGGCATGAGTATATTTGTTCTTTTTAAAAGATGGCAGCTGTGTTATGGAGGATCAGCTTTGGACAGGAAGACTAGATGAGAGGAAATTGCAGTCATTCAGGTAAGGCAATGAGTGCCTCAGTTGGGGTACGAGAGTTAAAGGATGTCAGAGAGACATTTCTGAAATGTCAAATAGGATTCACCTGGTGGCAGCCCATTTGGTGGTAAGAGGGTGACTCCAGAGTTTTTGGTCTGAGAGGCTAAGTGATTGGTGATACCATTAAAACCAAGCCTAAGGCATACATAAAAATGGAGTGGTGCCAACCTGCACTTTAGGAGTGGGAGAACACATGCTCTGCATTCGGAAGCAGTGATTTGAGAGTCTAGACCTGTGCTATTACAGTAACCAAAAGCCTCATCTTGAAATTGTAATTAGACCAAATTGAAATGTGTTGTAAATATGAAATACACACTAGATTTCAAAGACTTAATACAAAAAAGTAAAATATCATTAATTTAGTAATGATTACATGTTGAAATATTACATATATATTGGATTAAATAAAAGTATATTAAAATTATAATATCTCTATGGAATGGAACTTCTTTATTTTTATTAAATTTAAGTTCTTTATTGTTTAAAATATTACATAAACCTTTTTCTCCCATTGACCTCTCCCTGGCCGCCACAAACCCCAGCACATGCCCATACACCCACCCTGTCTGTGTCCATTGGTTAGGCTCCTATGCATGCATACAAGTTCTTTGGTTGATATCTTACCTCCTCACCCCCCGCCTTCCCTCAGGTTGGACAGTCTGTTTAAATGTTTCTATGACTCTGGTTCTATTTTTGTTCATCAGTTTATGTTCTTCATAATATTCCACAAATGAGTGAGATCATGTGATACTTATCTTTCCCTGACTGGCTTATTTCGCTTAGCATAATGCTCTCAAGCTCCATCCTTGCTGTTGCAAATGGTGAAAGTTCCTTCTTTTTAACAGCAGCGTACTATTCCATTCTATAGATGTACCACAGTTTTCTAATCCACTCATCTGCTGATAAGCACTTAGGCTGTTTCCAAATCTTAGCTATTGTAAATTGTGCTGCTATGAACATAGGGGTGCATATATCTTTTCTGATGGGTGTTTCTGTTTTCTTTGGATATATTTCTAGAAGTGGGATTACTGGGTCAAATGATAGTTCCATTTTTAATTTTTTGAGGAAATGCCATACTGTTTTCCACAGTGGCTGCACCAGACTGCATTCCCACCCGCAGTGCACGAGTGTTCCCTTTTCTCCCCATCCTCTCCAGCACTTGTGATTTGTGATTTGTTGATGATAGCCATTGTGACAGTTGTGAGATGTTTTCTCATTGTTGTTTTGATTTGCATCTCTTGGATGATTAGTGACTTTCAGCATGTTTTCATATGTCTCTTGGCCTTCTGCATGTTCTCTTTCGAAAGGTGTCTACTTAGGTCCTTTTCCCATTTTTTTTTATTGGATTGTTTATCTTCCTTTTGTTAAGTTGTTTGAGCACTGTAAAATTTGGAGATTAAACCTTTGTCAGAGATAACATTAGCAAATATGTTCTCCATGCAGTGGGCTTTCTTGTTGTTTTGTTGATGGTTTCTTTTGCTATGCAGAAGCTTTTTATTTTGATGTAGACCCATTTGATTATTCTCTCTTTAGTTTCCATTGCCCCAGGAGCTTTATCTCTAAGGATATTGCTATGACAAATGTCTGCTATTTTGCTGCCAATGGCTTCTTCTAAGATTTTTATGGTTTCCCATCTTACATTTAAGTCCTTTATCCATTTTGAGTTTATTTTTGTGTCTGGTGTAAGCTGGTGGTCTAGTTTCATTTTTTTGCATGTATCTGTCCAATTTTCCCAACACCATTTATTGAAGAGGCTTTTTTGACTCCATTGTATGCTCTTGCCTCATGTGTCAAATATTAACTGAGAATAATGGCTGGGGTTGATTTCTGGGTTCTCTGTTCTGTTCTATTGGTCTATATGTCTGTTCTCCTGCCAGTACCAGGCAGGTTTGAGTACAGTGGCTTTGTAATATAGCTTGATATCTAGGATTGTGATCCCTCCAACTTTGTTCTTCTTTTTCAAGATTGCTGCAGCTATTTAGGTCCTTTTTTGTTCCTGATGAATTTTTGGAGAGTTTGTTCTAGGTCTTTGAAGTATGCAGTTGGTATTTTAATGGGGATTGCATTGAATCTATAGATTGCCTTTGGTTAGTATGATGTTAATTCTACCGATCCATGAACATTGTATATTCTTCCATTTGTTTATGTCTTCCTCTATTTCTTTTTTCAGTGTCCTGTAATATTCTGAGTACAAGTCCTTTACCTCCTTGGTTAAATTTATTCCTGGGTACCTTATTTTTGTGTTGCGGTGGGAAATGGGATTTTTTTTTTAGTTTCTCTTTATGTGAGTTCATTATTGGTGTATAAAAAAGCCATAGATTTCTGGGTGTTAATTTTTTATCCTGCTACATTGCCATATTCATTTATTAAGCCTAGTAGTTTTTTGATGGAGTCTTTAGGGTTTTCTATGTACAATAACATGTTATCTGTGAGTAAGGACATTTTTACTTCTTCTTTTCCAATTTGGATGCCTTTTATTTCTTCTTCTTGTCTGATCACTATGGTTAGCACTTCCAGTACTATGCTGAATGGAGTGGTGAAAGTGAGCATCTTTGTCTTGTTCCTGTTCTTAGCAGAAATGGTTTTAGTTTTTGCCCATGATGTTGGCTGTAGGTTTGTCATATAAGGCTTTTATTATGTTGAGGTATGATCCCTCAAATCCCACTTTGCTGAGAGTTGTTATCAGGAAAGGGTGTTGGATTTTGTCAAATGCCTTTTCTGCATCAATTGATATGATTATGTGATTTTTGTCTCTCAATTTGTTTATGTGATGTATCACATTTTTGATTTGCGGATATTGTACCAGCCTTACATCCCTGTGATAAATCCCACTTGGTCATGGTGTATAATCTTTCTAACGTAATGCTGGATCCGATTTGCTAGAATTTTGTTGAGAATTTTAGCAAATATGTTCATCAGGGATATTGGCCTGTAGTTCTCTTTCTTTGAGGTGTCTTTATCTGATTTTGGAATTAGGGTAATGTTGGCTTCATAGAAAGAGCTTGGAAGTGTGTCTTCCTCTTGAATTTTTTGGAATAGTCTGAAGAGGATAGGTTTTAGTTCTTCTTTGAATGTCTGGTAGAACTCCTCTGTGAAGCTGTCTGTCCCTGGGCTTTTGTTTGCTGGAAGTTTTTTGATGACTGCTTCAATTTCCCCCTTAGATATTATACTGTTGATATTTTTTGAGTCTTCTTGATTGAGTTTTGGAAAGTCATATTTTTCTAAGAATATGTCCATTTCTTCTAGGTTGTTTAGTTTCCCTTATTTATTTATTTTTTCTTCTTATTACAACAGTCCCTTTAGCATTTCTTGCATTGCTGGCTTGGTTGTGATAAACTCCCTTAGCTTTTCTTTGTCTGTGAAGCTCCTGATTTCCCCTTTAATGTTGAATGATAGCTGGGTGGATAGAGTATTCTTGGATTCAGTCCCTTACTTTGCATCATTTTGTATATTTCATTCCATTCCTTTCTGGCCTGATGTGTTTCTGTTGAGAAATCATTTGATAATCTAATGGGAGATCCCATGTAGGTAAGTTTCTATCTCTCTCTTGCAGCCTTTAAGATTCTTTCTTTGTCATTAATATTTGCCATTGTAATTACGACCTGTCTTGGTGTGGATTTTTCTGAATTTATCTTGTTTGGGACTCTCTGTGCTTGTGTGACTCCCCCCATATCAGGAAAGTTTTCTGACTATATTTCTTCAAATAGATTTTCTAGCCCTTGCTCTTCTTCTTGTCATTCCAGCACCCCCATTACATGTATGTTGCTTTGTTTCATGTTGCCCCAAAGCTCCCACTGGCTCTCCTCCTATCATTTGATTTTTTTCTTCAAGTGAAGTTCAGATTGGGTGTGTTTTGCTTCCCTATCTTTTAATTCGCTAATTTGGTCCTCTACTTCTCCTAGTCTACTGTTGAAAGCTTCCATCATGTTTTTTATTTTAGCTATATCACTCTCTACCTTTTGGTTCTTATATAGGTTTTTGATTTTCTCATCCATTTGGTTTATGAAATTTATGACCCTTATTCTAAATTCTTTTTCTGACATATTGCATGCCTCCATTTTTTTTTAGTTCCTTTTCTGGTGATTCCTCCTTTTCTTTCTTTTGTGGGTTGTTCTTCTGTGTCCCCATTTTTGCTCTCACTGAAGGACCTAGGTGTCGAGTCACATGGGGCCTGAGGCTGCAGTGAAGGGCCTGGTGGTGGGTTGCATGGTCATGGGCGACAGCTGCTCCTCTTGTGGTCACGGGCAGCAGCTGTTCCTTGTGCAGTCACGGGCGGTGGCTGCTGGCTCCCATCATGTGTGATTGCAACAACTTCTGCTGGCTTCCCACACACATGAGCAATCTTGGGCAGTGGCTTCTGGCATCTGTGAGGTCTCAGACAGCGGTTGCCGGCTCCCCTCATGTGCACAGTCATGGGCCGTGGCTGCTGGCTCTTCCCTTCAAGACGGTGCAGCCTCTGCAGAGAGCCAGCGCTCCTGGAGAGATTACAGCAGTAGCAGAAGATGCCCGGCTATGCGAGCCCGGTCTGCCAGCCCCCGAAGGTCCTGTGAGGTCTAGCTGTCTCTCCCTCAGACACACACACAAACCACACATCCACACACTCCCCTTTCGCTCCCTCCCTCACTCACACTCTCCCTCACTGCCATCCTCCCGGCCGCCATCTTGGTATCTCCTGGAATGGAACTTCTTAAACTCACCATTTTTCTATCATTTTATGTTTATTGCCAGGAAAATATAATATGAAATTGTGTGGTGAGCTGTTTCTGTTTCCCGCGACCCACACGGGAAAACGACAGGTTCTTGAGCGGAGGAGCTGGGGATTAAGAAATTAAAGAAAGATTATGATGCAGAAATAGATTTTAAGCTGGGGCCAGGTGGGCGCCATCCTCTCTGATGGAGAGGCGGCAAAGCGGCCTGAGCCACACAGCAGGTTTATTTTAAAGGCCTAGATTTACATATCTAGTTCCGCCCCTGCCTGATTAACATGTCCAGCCTTATTGGGGAAGCATGTTCCCAGGGCGTGGCTGCCTATGCTCTGAGTTCAGCTGACAATAATTATAAGAAAATCCCTAGGTGCCTCCCAGGCGGCCCTCTACAAAATTGGAAAGGTCTCAGTAGTTAGCTCAAAAGAACTCACCTTCAACCAACCAGCTACGACACTAAAGATTCTGCATGAAGCCTATTAAGGCATTTTTGAGGATGTCATTAGGAAGGTAATAGCTGAAATTATTATAGCGATTTCTATAAAATATAATTTGACTTAAATAAATTTAGGACTAGGAAGGACCTTAGAAACTACAAACCCAAATCACTTATATTTCAGATATAGACTTGTAAATAATTTCTTCAATCTTATGTAGAGAATTAGCTACAGGGTGGGAATCTCCTCACTTCCACTCTTATCACACCAAATAATAGTGATAGGTAGCATTTATTTATTTATTTATTTGTTTGTTTATTTATTTATTATTTTTAATATATATATTTATGGATTTCAGAGAGGAAGGGAAAGGGAGATAGAAACATCAATGATAAGAGAGAATCATTGATCAGCTGCCTCCTGAACATCCCCTACTGGGGATCGAACCTGCAATCCAGGTGTGTGCCCTTGACCAGAATTGAACCTGGGGTCTTTCAGTCCACAGGCCAATGCTCTATCCACTGAGCAAAACTGGCTAGGGCTGATAGGTAGCAGTTAATTAGTGCAAGGCCCAGCTCTAATCTCTTCACATATACCAGTATTCATTCATTTAATATTTACAACACTATTACTGTAGTTTTTATTATCTTTGTTTTTCTGATGATCAAACTGTAATCCAAGCAGATGAAGTGATTTTCCCAAGATCACACAGCAGATGGAGAAATAACTGTGATGTGAACCCAGGCAATTTGGCTTCAGAGTCTGTGACCTTAACCACTACACTGTATTTATCCTTTAGCTGATTATTTAAAGTATTTCTAAACAGCATCATAGCACTGTTTAGAAATTTTTTAATAGATGATTTTAGCTAAATTGGTGCATATATATAAATAGATATTATTTGTGCAACAAATATGTGTTTATGACATTATATATATTTTATCCTTAGCTCCTTTTTAAATCTCCAAAGCCCCTGGTAAACAGAACTAATGCACATTTCTCACTCATGTTCAAAAAGAACCAAACTGTAAAACTTGTAGTCAAATGGTTCTAGATATGCTCTCATTTGCACTGTGTAGGAATTTCAATCTAAGCTTGAATTGGAGGATGGAAAATGGAAAATCTCAGTTATTTGTTCTCACGAAAATAAAACATAAGGACTGAGAGACTGATTTCTCATAAAGGCCGGATGACAGAAAATTGATAATATTAGAATTTTCTTAAATGATAGGGGCGTGGGGGAGGGGGGGGGGCGGTTCAGGGATTGCCTCATATCAACCTTGGGAGATTTTGCTTATGGTTTCTAAAGATACAAACAAGAAATGACCCAGGTCAGGTTGATCTCACAATATAAGCTGAATTGAGCTTTGTCTCAATTAACTGGACTAGTTTTGTCTGCTCAGAGAATTTTTAGAGCTGCTTTTCATTTATGCTTTTAACAGACTCTCAGTGAGCTCTCCCCTCTTTACATCCCCTACCCATAAATATAGCCCACCGCAAACCCTCAGTGGACTCGCCTGCAGCTTGCAACAGTTTGTGTTTTCCAAACTGCAATTCCTCTGCTATTCCCAAATAAACTCATCTTTTTGACAATTTAGAGATTAACTCAATTTGCCTCTTTATTAAGTTGACAGAAATAAATGGGGAAAAATTAGGTAAGTAGAATAAATAGATATCGAGATTGCTCTTTTTCTTTCCAAATTTGAGCTGCTAATAATTCATAATCATCCTCTATCCTGACATAATTTACTTTTCCAAAATTAGTGCTATATAAGGAAAACAAGTAGATTGACAAAGATAACACCAAAAAAATATTAAAAAATGAATTCCATACATTTATTTACAATATACACGCATTTATACAATTAGTTCTTATCATTTTGGGTGGATGTGGTTGATCATTGAAGAACATGAAATTCAAGAAAATTAATGCATTAATTAATTTATATAGGCTTTTATATATAGCCTATATATTAATTTATATAGACATGTATATAGGCTTTTAACTTATTCCTGAATCACATTTCTGTGAAGCCATTTGTTTCTTGTGCCATGTTAACCCTCTTTTAGACTTCATTGGAGTTTATCTCTCACTCAATGATTATTTTTCACAAAGAAATACAGATTTTGGCACTTTAGTAAATTTTCTGCAAAGACAATTATGAGGCAAGAACAAAACCACATTGAAATGCAGATGCTGGGCAGATCGATAAACCTGATTGCTAGTTAAATAGCATGTGTACTCCACGATTCTTGAAGTTGTTCAAATTTGTGTTTCAGCAAATGACAAACTTCTACACATAATGAATCTTTGGTATTCTCGGGAGAGAACACAGGTGATCTGTGAATTCTAAATGACTACATTTTATAGAAAGAAGCTTAGGTTTTATTTTAATTAGACAGCACTAAATTCATGTTGTATAAGGTTTAAGGTTCTTTTGAGGGTGGGACACAACACTTAGGTAGATGAATGGCCGAATATTATGTTACTTGCAGTTCCAAATAAAAGAAAGCTGGCCCTAGCTGGTTTTTCTCAGTGAATAGAGTGTCAGCCTGCGGACTGAAGGATCCCAGGTTCGATTATAGTCAAGGGCACATGCCTGGGTTGTACGTAGATCCCCAGTAGAGGGTGTGCGGGAGGCAGCCATTCAATGATTCTCTCTCATCATTGATGTTTCTATCTCGCTCTCCCTCTGCCTTCCTCTCTGAAATCAATTTTAAAAAAGAAAAAGAAAAAAGAAAGCTGTTAGGCAAGGTTGCCCAGGGAGTTTCACCTGGGGACAGAATAACAGCAAGCTGGAGCTGTAGAGGTCGCCTTACTTATAAGAGGAGTGGGGTTTTGTAGGCTTCTTAGGTTTTTTGTAGATTAGCTAATTTGAGTAATTTCCTGGGCTCCAGTCTCTAACTGTCTTGTACCTCCTGTAAGGTGCTTAGTGGCCTGGTGTGTGAGAGCCCAATAAGGGAAGTGGTTGGTGTGTGGTCTTAACCAGCTGCTCAAAAAGAGAAACTGACCAGCCTTTAGCTAGGGCCTCAAAAATGGGTCAAGTCAACATTAAAAACAACAAAAACACTTTATTAAACTTTATTATAATTTGCTATCAAATAAAACTCAACAGAAATTTATTTTATTTATTTTTTTAAATGTATTTTTATTGATTTCAGAGAGGAAGGAAGAGGGAGAGAGAGATAGAAACATCAATGATGAGAGAGAATCATTGATCGACTGCCTCCTGCACACCCGCTACTGGGGATCAAGCCGGCAACCCAGGCATGTGCCCTTGACCAGAATCAAACCCAGGACCCTTCAGTCCACAGGCCAACACTCTATCCACTGAGCCAAACCAGCCAGGGCCAGAAATTTATTTTTGGCTTATGTAATAGTTCAGTCAATGCAGATGGTTCTGGTAGATGGGCAACTATGTAGAGATTCAGAGACCTGTACATTTCTGAGGACATCCGAGTCCTATTCTGGATTTTCTGGATTTTGTTGGCAGGTTGAAGGGGGATCATGTGGAGAAAGTGCACTTGTTCTTGACCAAAGCTTTCCTCTGCTTACATTCCATTGGCTAGAAATAGTCATTTATCTCACCTGGGTGAAAAGTGTTGAGGGGCTAGTAAATGTAGTCCCTAGCTGAGCAGTCACTTCCAAGCAATAGTTCTCATTATGGAAAAGGAGTAAAATTCCTTAGTAGACACATAGCTACATTTTCCAGAGGAAAGTTTTAGAATATATATCTGTCTGTAGATATATACACATATCTACATATACGTATAATGTATACATATTATAATACTGGAGGTCCGGTGCACGAATTCATGCACAGTGGGGTCCCTCGGCCTGGCCTGTGAGATTAGGACAAAACTGGCTCTCTGACATCCCCCGAGGGGTCCTGGATTGTGAGAGGGTTCAGGTCAGGCTGAGGGACCCCACCGGTGCACGATCGAAGCCAGGGAGGGATTGCAGGAGGGCTCCAGGGCGTGTCCAGCCCATCTTGCTCAGTCCTGATCAGCCAGATCCCAGCAGCAAGCTAACCTATTGGTCAGAACATCTGCCCCCTGGTGGTCAGTGCACATCATAGCAACTGGTTGACCAGTCAACAACTGTCTGCCTGGTGCTCAGTGCATGTCATAGCAAGCGGTTGAGTGGCCTTAGCATATCATTAGCATATTATGATTGGTTGAATGGCCTACTGGTTGCCCAGACACTTAGCATATTAGGCTTTTATTAAATAGGATGCATGCATGTATATGTATGTACATGGGTTTATAACAAGAGATAATTATTTTATTAAAGATCTTTAGGTAAAAGTGAATTTATTTTATATAATATTTTATATTTGACATATATGTTGACTCCTAATAGCCCATTGAGATTCTTAGTTTTCTCTAGAGCATATTTTTCTATGGCTTGAAATATGCATTTGGCCTGGAAGGATTTTTTGTGAATTTTGAATTATTTTATACAAACGGAATCTCACAAACATAATATTGAGTAGACAAAGCTAGATTCAAAAGAGTTTGTACTTCTCTCTTGTTCAACATTACATCTGAGATTTGTCCATATTGTGGCATAAAGTTGTAGAGGTTCATTCTCATTGCTGTATAGTGTTCATTGGGTAAATATCACATTTATCTATTCATTCTACTGTTGATGGGCTTTTGAATAATTTTCAGTTTGGAACTAAAATGAGTAGTGATATAAAAATATTTTAGAACATGTTTTTTGAAGAATCTCTATACACATTTTAATGGGTACATGCCTAGAAGTGAAATTTCTGGCCTATTGAGTATGGATGTTTTCAATTTATCCTATATAATAAAAAGTTAATATGCAAATCAACCCTCACAAAATGGCTGCTTACCACCAGGCCGGCAGGGGATTTAGTGAGGGACAACCAAACGACTGAACAGCAGGCTGTGTGGGGCAACCAGGCCGGCGGGGGTGTCATGAGGGGCGACCAGGCCAGCAGGAGGGGGCAGTTGGGGGCAATCAGGCTGGCACACAGTGGCAGTGAGGGGCAATATGGCTGGCAGGGGGGAGCAGTTAGGAGCAACCAGGCAGGTAGGGAGGTGAGTGATTAGGAACCAGCAGTCCAGGATTGTGAGAGGGATGTCCGACTGCTGGTTTAGGCCTGATCCCAAACCGGCAGTCAGACATCCCTCAAGGGGTCCTGGATTGGAGAGGGTGCAGGCTGGGCTGAAGGGACCTTCCCCCTGCCCCCCATGCACAAATTTTGTGCACCGGGCCTCTAGTATACTTATAATTTTCTCGCCTTCTTTTACTGGCTGTTTAATTGATTAGAAACAATACACTTTCCCTATACTCTTCTTAGTTTATTTTGTTGAGCAAAACTTTGTGTAAACAATAAAAATATACACTGAGTGGCCAGATTATTTTGACCAGCCAGATTATTATGACCACCCCATCAGTACTTCATTGATACTTCTAAAAATTCTGAATATTTAAAACTTCCTAAGCAAATACTCTCAAGGTTTTATTATTATTATTATTTGCATAACTAATTCACTTCATTGTACTGATGGGGTGGTCATAATAATCTGGCCAGTCATAATAATCTGGCCACTCAGTGTATAAAAGACATTTATGAGGAAAGTTTTGCTAATTCCACTAACACATGAACTGTTTTATTTTTATTTTCATCTATACCTTATCAATCTTAATTAATTAAGTACAGGCATTGTATTAAACTTATTTACTTAATATTATTTTATGAATATTTATAGATATTTCTGTGCTGCTTGTTCATAACTATGTATTTTCATGACTGCATTGAATTCATCTACCAAAAGTGGCAATTTCCTTTTATAGACGAAACTATTTTCAATTACTACCAGTTCTTTTTAAAACAATTGATATTTTTAAGCTGCATTGTATCTCTGGTACCCAGTTTCTTGAGTTTGCTGTTATGTTCTTGGAAAAAGAAAGTAGCACATGTATTCTGTCTCTGACCATTAGCAAGCTTAGAGAAAAGTACAATTTTTCAGGATAGTACAACGACGTACTTACCTGCACATAAACTTACACTTACTCTGCCTCGAGCCTGAGTGATATTACATTTCTTTCCAGAAGGTTAAATTGGTAAGGTCTTGTCAACCAAATTCTTGGTTGACATATGGACATTTGAACTCCCGTGATTTCTCCTTTATCAAGCTTGGCATGTCTGATACAGAAATAAGAGAAAGATTTCTCTCTTTATCCCCAAGCTGTGCAGGTTTCACTGTGCATCTTAGTGTCTGTCTGTCTCTATCCCACCCCCTACACTCATGCCCATCCCTAGAGCTTTTATATTTTACAATAACTATAATTTAATGACATGTTAGCAAACTACAGCAGATAATAACTGTAATAGTGACACATCAAAAGCAAAAATACATCCTTAATGATGAACATAATGCTATGACCAGGAATTTCTTCAATGAATTACTTTTTGTTTTGATTCCCAAATAATGTGTATTCAAGAATGTTAGGACTCAAGTATTCTAATTGGCTATATAAATTAAAGCAGGAATTGTGTTATTTAGTGACAGACTATAGATAGCTCTGACCTCACTGAGTAATCCTGGTGAGGATAAGGTGTCAAAGTGAAATAATTAAACATGAGGCACAAAAGGATAAATTAAATCAGTGTTTACAGCCTATTACATTTTGGCAGTGTCACTGCTGTTTCTAAAAACCATTTTATTTGCATTTAAGTGATTAAGAGGGAAAGTTACAAAGTAATTGGGATGTCCTAATTTCATTTTTTTCTTCAACACTGCATTTGAGAATTGTCAAGAAGGACGTACTATTTAAAAGTGACAGGAAAAGTTTGGAAACCTTAAAAGACTAAAAATCACCTTTTCTAGAAGAATGATTAACTTCTTCATTTTTCAAATAATAAGTTGCTGTTTATTTTTAATTAAGTAGTTTTATGTAGCTAAGTGTTATGTGCTCAATACTTTCATATGGGCAATCTACATTATAGAAATCATATTATTATTTTTAACTATATAATATTTTAGCAGACCCCAGAAAATAAGAAATCTCTTCTCTTAGTCACAAGTACAAGATTCCTTAAGAACTTAGTGAAATTCTGAATGAGGACATTTAAGAAGATTTGAGACATAAAAAAGTCAACATTTGGAGAAACCAAGATGGCGGCATAGGTAAACACTGGAAATTGCTTTCTCGCACAACTACTTCAAAAATACAACTAAAAGACAAAACGGACATCATCCAGAACCACAGGAAGGCTGGCTGAGTGGAAATTCTACAACTAGAAGGAAAGAGAAAAGCACACTGAGACTCAGAGGAGGTGCGGAAGTAAAGTGCAGAGGTACGGAGGCGCACGTGGAAAGGGCTGGCAACTGAGGACACGGTTGTCTTTTTCAAACAGGAGGGAGTCTCAAGCTCCCGACTGCTCTGAACTCCAGTTCCAGGCGAGTCTCTGGGGACCAAGACTCATATGGAGAGAAATTGGACTGTCTGGCATCAGTTGGAACTCAAGGGTGGCTTTCCCTCAGGGGTGCTTGCAGCGATTACTGGGACACTGAGACATGGGGCCTCTTAGGGTAGGACTGAGGATCAGCCATAGCTGTTTGCTCCACCCGGCTGATTCCCTGAGACCCTGCCCCACTCAAGCTGTGTGCAGAAGCTTTTGCATATGAAAGGCCTAGCCCTTTGCAATCTGAAAATTACCTAACAAACTGCAGCTGGGTCAGAGAGACCCAGAACTTCCAAAAGAAGGCCCAAGGCCCCACAGCAGCTTGCATTGCTTCACAGCTGGGCCTCATCTGGGCACCTCCAAACCCCAAACAAAGAAGAGGAATCTGCAGATCTCTCCATAGCTCCTGCTGGGTAGCCTCAGGCAGAGGATAAATTAGCACCTCCTTAGA
>NW_005357599.1:66668-67475 GCF_000412655.1 Myotis brandtii
AAGAATTTTCTGGAAACCGCCGATAAATTTAGTGAGACTCTCAAGAAATCTAGTGAGACCCTCGAGGATATGAAAAAGGACCAACTAGAAATTAAGCATACACTGACTGAAATAAAGAATATTATACAAAGTTCCAACAGAAGACTAGAGGACCGCAAGAATCTAGTCAAAGATTTGAAATACAAAGAAGCAAGAGTCACCCAACCAGAAAAACAAAAAGAAAAAAATAATCCAAAAATATGAAGATAGTGTAAGGAGCCTCTGGGACAACTTCAAGCATACCAACATCCGAATTATGGGGGTGCCAGAAGAAGAGAGAGAACAAGATATTTAAAACCTATTTAAAGAAATCGTAACAGAAAACTTCCCCTACCCGGTGAAAGAAATAGACTTACAAGTCCAGGAAGCACATAGAACCCCAAACAAAAGGAATCCAAAGAGGACCACACCAAGACACATCATAATTAAAATGCCAAGAGCAAAAGACAAAGAGAGAAACTTAAAAGCAGCAAGAGAAAAAAATTCAGTTACCTACAAGGGAGTACCCATACGACTGTCAGCTGATTTCTCAACAGAAACTATGCAGGCCAGAAGAGAGTGGCAAGAAATATTCAAAGTGATGAATAGCAAGAACCTACAACCAAGATTACTTTATCCAGCAAAGCTATCATTCAGAATTGAAGGTCAGACAAAGAGCTTCACAGATAAGAAAAAGCTAAAGGAGTTCATCACCACCAAACCAGTATTATATTAAATGCTGAAATGTATGATTTAAGAAGAGGAGGAAGAAGAAAAAGGTAAAGATAC
>NW_005357599.1:67589-79860 GCF_000412655.1 Myotis brandtii
TGGGGTGGGAACCGGGTGGAGTGGATCTATGGGTTGAAAAAAGAGGAACAACTGTAATAATCTGAACAATAAAGATTTAATTAAAAAGTCAACATTTCTTTTTATAAACCATTTTATTGAGGCATGATTGACATGGAAAAAGCTGTACATATTTAATGTACGCAATTTGATGAGTTTGGAGAGAAGTATATATACCAGTACATACAACACAGTTGATGACATAATTATATTCATCACCTCAAAAAGTTTCCTCCCACCCGTTTTATTATTATTATTGTATTGTATTGTCTAATTAATAATTTACTAAAAGCCTAGAACTCAAGTGTTCTTATCACAAAATAAGTAAATATTCCAGCACTTCTGTACTTGCTTGTAAAGTAGTTTTATCTGCCATTAGAATGACCAATTTGAGTTTCATTATCAAAATTAAATTTGTCAATGTTATTATCTCCCCTTAATTTTTTTATGTGAAAATAATAAAATATACCCTGCTGTTTTTTCCCTAAGAGAGCTCTGATGAACACAGGTAAGTCTCTACTTTACTCAACGGAAATCAGTTGAACATGAATATTGTTTAACATGAGGATAATATTACCCCTGGATCTTACTAAAGAAACAGTATAGAGAGTACAACACAGTCAAAGATTACCACATTAAGGATATATTGGTACCCTCTGTGAAAATAAGATAATACTATTATCACTGATTATTAAAGTTTTGTCTTATAGCCTGAATAGTCAGTTATTGACCTAGGCAATCCTTTGTAATTTACCTGCACAAAATTACAATAAAAAAGTGAATTGCAGAAATTTCTAAAATGTCCTTAAAATGAAAAGAGAAAATGACTTAGATCAAATTTCAAAAGTTATTATATATTTCTCATTACAGAAAAAATGAATCAACTTTGTATTCATTTGACAGTCTTTGAAATAATCTTCAATTAAACAGACAATAGATTGCTTAATTCTACAAAAGATAAAACCTTAATCTTACATAGAATATTTTAACATTTACTTACTTGTCCTGCTTAATTTTTTTTTTCTGCTTGAGCTTAAGCTAACAAATACTTTCTGGAAAAGGGAGAGGTGATGAAATAGGCATTTGAATGCCTGAAGAACCTATCAGAAATGTTAATTCATATTAGGTTAACTTTGTTGATTAAAGACTATGAAATGTAAGATTCCTTAAACAAAACTGAGTCATTTATTCTCAAATGGTAAAATAAGCTGACAAATATAGGAAATTAATTACAATACTCTGAAATATAAAAATTGTATAAAACCATTTTACATAGATTATCTAATTTAAGCCTTTTTACATAGGTTATCTAATAACAACCTTTTGAATTGGGTCCTATCATTGAGCCTCACTTTGCATGTGAGAGAACTTGCTAAGAAATTATAAGTTCCCAAACTTACATAGCTATAGGGCCAGAATCTGGATTTATTTATTATTCTTTGTATCTATAAAACACACACACACACACACACTCTCTTACATATTACATTGCACCCAAATTCAAGGCATTGGAGTATAACTTCTCTGGTGCTATAGTTTCACTGGCACTAAACCTAGGGTGATAAGAGAATGATTAGAGAGGCCCCTTTTTTAACCTTCTCAAATTTGCAACCACACATCATTATTGAGATCAGCATGTGGAAACAAAATAAAAAATAATTATGACATGATATATTTTACCTCCTTTACCCCATGCATCTGCTTCTCCATACATAATATGCGTGGACATCAGGAGGTGATAAGATGATAGCACAATGTGATTTACAATCTACATCTCTTTTGACACAGTGCTTTAACAAAAGTAAATGGCTGTTCTACTTTTTTGACATAGCAGAGCTTGAGTATTTTAGCATGCAACATGTGTAAGGTTTTCTCCTAAGGGGTTGTTAAAATAGGAAACAACTTGAAATATGTGTTGATCCCATTGTATCTTTTTGGTTATTTTTCCCTGAAATTTTATTCCCAAAAGTGCATGATTATTTATTTATTTAATAAAACCATTTGCAGACAATATTTTAAGAGTAGTTATTAGGGGAGTTGTCATCTTTTTAGCTGTTTATAAGAGAGAGAGAGAGAGAGAGAGAGAGAGTAATCACTGAGGAGAGATGGGATAGATGAGCAGAGGGAAGGAAATGTGGCTACAGGAGACTCCCTGAACAAGAATTAGGACCAAATATTGGATCTAGGTAATAAATTGAGCTGTTCCTTGTCCCTGTGGCAAAGTCCAGGGGACAAACAGAGAGCTTTGGAATTTGATACATGAAGAAGTTGAACAGGAAGGCCAATGGAATGAGATCTTTAAACCCTAGAAGTTACCTAAATTAGTTGAGCCATCTAGGTATCCATTCATTCATTCAACACATATTTCTCAATATCCATCTTATTTATTTGGGTATTCTCTATTTTTTTCCTTGATTAGTGTGGCTAAGGTTTGTCAATCTTGTTTATCTTATCTAAGAACCAGCTCTTGGTTTCATTGATGTTTTGTGTTGTGTGTTTTTTTTTAGACTCTAATTCATTTATTTCTGCTCTGCTCATCATAATTTCCTTACCTCTACTCACTTTGGGCTTTGTTTGCTGTTCTTTTTCTATTTGTTTAAATGTAAATTTAGATTGTTTATTTGAGATGTTTCTTCTTTCTTGAGGTAGGCCTGTAATGCTATGAATTTTCCTAAGACTGCTTTTACTGTGTACCATAGATTTTGGGTTGTTGTGTTCTCGTTTTCATTTGTTTCAAGGTATATTGATTTCTTTCTTGATCTCATTGTTAACCCATTCACTATTTAGTAACATGTTATTTAGCCTCCATGTCTTTGTGTGTTATTTTTTCTTTCTTTCTTTTTTTTCTTGACATTAATTTCTAGCTTCCTACCATTATGGTCAGAAAAGGTGCTTGATATAATTTAAATTTCCTTAAATTTATTGAGACTTGTTTTGTGTCCTAAACATGTGGTTTATCCTAGAAAATGCTACTTATGCACTTGAAAAGAATGTATATTCTGCTGCTTTGGGGCAAACTGCTGTGACGATATCAATTAAATCCATCTGACCTAGTGTGTTATTTAAGGCTGCTGTTTTCTTGTTGATTTTTGTCTGGAATATATGTCCATTATGTAAATTGAATATTAAAATTTTCTACTATGAATGTATTACTGTCAGTCTCTTCCATTATGTCCGTCAAGATTTGCTATACATATTTAGGTGCCCGCATGTTGGGTGCATAAATGTTGGTTTGGTCCCTTTTTTCATTTTGTAATGTCTTTCTTTGTCTCTTACTATGGCCTTGATTTTTCAGTCTATTTTGTCAGATATAAGTATTGCTACCCAAACTTTTATTTTCTTTCCATTTGCATGAAATATATTTTTTCCATCCCTTTATTTTTAGTCTGTGTGTATCTTTCATTCTGAGGTGGGTCTGTTGTAGACAGCATATATATGGGTTTTGTTTCCTTATCCATTCAGTTACCCTATGTCTTTTGATTAGAGCATTTAAGCCAATTATATTTCAAATAAATATTGATAGGTATATATTCATTGCCATTTTATTCTTTTAACTAAGTTTCTCTTGTTTTCTTTTTTGCCCCTTCTTATTAAAGAAGACTAACATTTTTCGTAATACTAGTTTGATGACATCAAACTCTTTTAGCTTTTCCTTGTCTGCAAATCTATTTCTCCTTCAATTTTAAATGATAGCCTTCTGCTGAAGTAGTCTTGGTTGTAGGTCCTTGCTTTCCATCACTTTAAAAATTTATTCCAATCCTTTCTGGCAGAAATCCTTCTGTTGAGGAACCAGCTAGAAGTCTTATGGGTGGGGTGTTTCCTTGTATATAACTACTGCTTTTTTCTTGCGGCTTTTAAGATTCTTTCTGTCTTTAAATTTTTTTTTCAAGGGTAAGAATAAAATATTTTTATTGTGGTAAAAATACATAACATACAACATTGGCTTTATGGAATACCTGTCTCTGTTGATAGTCATTTTCACCAATATACAAATAAGAAACATATTTTTAAAAAATATATATTTGTATTTATTTCAGAGAGGAAGGAAGAGGGAGAGATAGAAACATCAATGATGAGAGAAAATCATTGTTCGGCTGCCTCCTTCACACCCCGGTAACCTGGGCATGTGCTCTTGACCAGAATCAAACCTGGGACCCTTTAGTCTGCAGGCTAATGCTCTATCAACTGAGCTAAACCAGCCAGGGCAAGAAACATCTTAATAAGAGAATTAAAAAATTTGAGTGAGGGACTGTAGTTGTGGTAATGTTCTCACAGTTGAGAGCATTTTGGGATATATAAATAATGCACAATAAACTCCCTCCTGCTAAATCTACAGTTTTATACAGAATGACTCAGGTTATTTTTTAAATAAAGCTCCTTTAAAAAACCTTTCTGTCTTTAAATTTTATCATTTTAATTATGATGTGTCTTGGTGTTGGCCTCTTTGGGACTCTTTGAGCTTCCCAGACCTATATGTCTTTTTTCTTCACCTGGATAAGGAAGTTTTCAGTCATTATTTTTTTTCAACTAAGCTCTCAACCCCTTGTTTTCTCCCTTCTTTTCCTGGTACCCCTAGAAAGCACATGTTGTTACACTTCATGTTGTCCCAAAGGTCCCTTGAACTATGCTCATTTAAAAACAATTTTCCCCCATTTTGCTGCTTTTACTGTTTTCTGGTATCTGTCTTCCAAATTGGTGATTTGATCCTCTGTCTCAGATAACCTACTGTTTATTCTTTCCAATGTGTTCTTTATTTTAGATATTGTATTAATTTCTGACTGGTTATTTTTATGGTTTCTATGTTCTTTTTTATTATTTTTCTTTTTGTTGAATTTATCACTAAGTTCCTTGAGCATCCTTATAACCATTTTTTTAAAACTCTCTATTATTTGGTAAATTGCTTGCCTCCATTTAATTTAGCTTTCTTTTGGAGAATTAGCCTGTTCTTTTATTCAGGTCGTTTTTGTTTTGTTTTGGTTGTTGTTGCTTTTTGTTTTGGTTTCTCAATTTTGGCTGCCTCGTTGTGTTTTTATATATCAGGTAGAACTGCTCTAACTCCAAGTCTTGGTAGGGTGGCCTTATTTAGTAGATGTCCTGTGGGACCCAGTGGCACAGGCTCCTTGATCCCATTATCTGGGTGCTCCAGGTATGTCCCTTGTTTTGGGTTAAGTTAGCTCTTCTGTTGTAATTGCATCTTGATTGCTATTAGCTTGTTCGTGTGTATGTGGTCGACCCTCAGGTTGGCTGACTGTGAGGATCAACCCCAACTTCAGTGTACAAGCCGCTCTGCAGGTGCTGACCACATGCAGCAGAATTTACCTCAGCAGGGTCTGGTGCCTGCTGAGATCTCCCTTGGGATATGCTACCTGTGAAGCTAATTGTGTCATGCTATGGTATGGTCTTGGTTCTGGGACTCTTGGGAGGTACTCTTAGGCAGGCCAACGTCAGACGCTGCCTGTGACTGGCCCTGGGTAACCTGTTTGGAGATACAGAGTGATCCACAGTTTGTGGCTGCCTCTGTTGGACCTGGGTGTGCTCAGAAAGGGCCAAGCTATGCATCAAGGCCAGCTTTTATCAGCACCAGGCCAGGAGGCAGGTCAGTAAAAAGTCCCAAGGCAACCTGAGGTCAGCCTCCACCTGCCTTCGCCAGTCAGATGCCTGTTAGGCACACTCACTTAAAGATCCTCTTGTGATACGCAAGTTGCATGAGGTTGGTTCTCAGTGAGTCACCAGGTAGGGGCCAAGTAATGTTCCCCAGTTTGATACACGTTCAAATTCGGTGCCAGTGCTGGGTCTGAGGTGACTCAGCACATGTCCCAGCGTATACCAAGTCTAGCTTCCACTCACTGGGTGCTTGAACACCTTAATGGTGGGCAGAATCTTAGGGAGTCATCAGGGTGAGGCTAGCAGGGTTTATCAGGCCAAAACAGACCAAGATTTGGCCTTGTGAAGGGAGGGTTCTGCACTATCAGGGTGTGTGAGGAAAATGTGACCCCCATCCCAGAGCCACACAACTCCGTCTGTCCCTGATTCCGCTAGGAGCCTGTCTCAGTAGAGCAAGGCTGCCGGGAGTCAGGAAGATGAGGCTAGTGATCTTCCATAAAGGGCAGGTGCTGATCAGGCTTTGGGAAATGTGTATGTGTGTGTCGGGGGAAGGGTTGACCCCTGCCCCAGTGCCACACAACTCAGGTTGTCCCAGGTTCTGCCCAGACCTTGGCAGGGCAAAGCCACCATCGTGGCTCTCCACAGATGTAAATTTCTTTAAACAGTGCATTCAATTCCGTGATTTTCATGGAGTTTATTCTTCCTTTTATTTCAGAGGCACCCTAGTCAGTCTACCCTTTTGCATTCAATAAAGCCTGATGTAAGAAATCCCCTTGTTAGTCATAACTATAAAATATGTCTCAAAGCCTGAGTGCTGAATCTCCTAGGGGCAATCTTCTGTCTCATCTTTATCCAGTGACAGATGTTATTCCTTAAATATTAGTGCCTGAATAGAAGAGGCGTGTCTATTTCTCTGAGCCTCTCAGTGGCCCTGAAACCATGGCACATTGTGATTCTGGAGTGTTCCAGAAGTTCCCATCCCTGTAGAAAAGTGATCCTAGAGCAGCAGCAGTCTCTCTGAATGCTCAGGAGAGTTAATTCAACTTTAAAATTTGATGGGAAATTATCACCATGTTCTCAGCCTGAAAAAGCCCAGCAAAATATGATTTCAAGATATTTCTAGAAACAAAGTACTAAATTGTAACCACTTTAAATAGAAATGCTGTAACCTTATCATGCATTTTCTAATAATAAATTCGGTGATTTTGTTTCCTTTTCTCTCATCCCAATCCAGTCTTTCTTTCACCTTCCCATGATAGTATCTATCCAAATGCAAACCAGATTATGTTGCTTACTTGCTTAAAGTCCTTCAATTAAAAATAAAAATACAGCCACCAATTCCAATTTTATTTAGAGTGTGTTATTACTAAACTAAGCAATTAAGCTACTAAGATTACTAATAAAAGAGTGATACCCTCCTAGGAAGAAAAGCAAGTACAAAATGAAAACAATATGATGAATCTGTAATAGGAATATGTATAAGATGTTAAGGAGCACATAGGAGAGTTAGAAATGCCAATCAAGGCAAAAGTTGAAGGTAGTAGTAAAGAAAGAGCATGTCATAAAATGAAGTTTGAATCATGAATAAGTGAACTGAAATTTACTGAGATGAAAATTGAGGGGGAGATTCCATAGGGAAGGATGGGAAAGATGCAGAGGTACAAAAAAGCATTTTAAGCCAGTAAACCAAACAGTTTGGTGGAACTGGATGTCACCCAATAAATTTAATTAAAAAGTAAATGTTAAATAAGTAACTAACTAAATAAATAAATAGGCAGATAATAAATAAAACTAATGAGAGAGCTGAAGTTGGACTGTATGCATGTATCAGATAATGAATGGTATAAGCCTTCCTGAAAAGGATGCTATACCACTTCATTGTCTAGTGGGATCCAGTGTCAGTTTTTGCGGATTATAAGAAACCATTGAAGGGTTGGAAACAATAAAAATGTATCATTTAATACATACTATGAAAGTACATTCTGGCCACAGCGTAGTGGATGGGACAGAAGAGAGGAGAGGGGGGAAAATCAGATGAGAACTTGCCTCTCACTGCTTACCAGGTATACTAGTGTGTGTTTATTCACACACCAGGTATACCAATAAAGTGTTGCTTATAGAAATGCGATTTGCATTAATTTTGGAGGAACAGGGGGAAGTACAGTACTGGAAAGCTGACACAGAAATAGTTATGAATGTCTGGCCGGCATGGTTTAGTGGTTGAGCATCGACCTATGAACCGGGAGGTCTCAGTTAGATTCCCAGTCAGGCACATGCCTGGGTTGCAGGCTCAATTCTGAGCCAGGGACATGGAGGAGGCAGCCAATTTATTATTCTCTCTCATCATTGATGTTTCGGTCTCTCTCACCTTCTCCCTTCCTCTCTGAAATCAATACAAAAATATGTTTATAAAAAAGAAATAGTTAGGAGTGACTTCTCTAATCAAGTAGAGAAGCTAGAGGGTGTTGGGGGAGGTCCGAAAAGTCATGACTGGCTGCTGCAGTTGTGAAGTAGGAGCTCATGGTGAGATTTATTAGGTTGTGGAAGCTAACCTACATGACCTCCTGAAAGCAATGACTTCCAATTTACTTTACTTTCTAAATCTTGTTTTAATTTTGTGCATCAGCAAACTTTAACCCAGAAAGCGAATAGGTGTAAAGTCAAGTTGACAACAGATAATTCAATAAAGTAAGTAAAGCATAGGTTCCCATGCCTGAAAACACAAGACACTTGACTATCAAACTCCAGCCCACCTTTCTGTTTTTATGTGCCTTAATTGGGTCCCTCCACTCACTCCCCAAAACCTATGCATTGAACAAACACTGCTATTCCCTCTGCCTTGTTCAAATTCCTTCCCCTCTTTCTTTCTGAGATTCTCTACTTCTTTTAAGGTCCTGTCTGAAATTTTCAGATGAGGAACTTTCCCCTTATATCCCAAGAAGAATTAGCTTACCCTTCTCTGTTGTATAATTTAGGATTGGATTTAGTCGTGTCTAACTTACAGAACAGTCTATAGCAGGGGCTGAAATAGGTAAAGTGTTTTTTGTTTGTTTGTTTTTCTTTCTTTTTTATCATATACAGGAGAGTTTCAGGGGTAGGAATCATGGGAAATCAACGTATGTTCTGTCATTATTAGCATGTGGCTTTTGTCATAGTTGCAACCCAAATGGCCCCAAAGCAGGCATCCCATCACATTCCAGGTAGTGGAAGGAGAAAAGGAAAGAGGCAGCCCCAGCAGATATCTGCTTACATTTCATTGACCAGAATCGAATAACAAAGCAATCCCTTGCTACAGTGGGTCTAGCTAATTGGTTTTAGGCTTAAGAATTGGTTTTTGGCTTATAAATCTCTATAGAAGAAATTAGTAAGGGAGAAGGAGTAAGCCTGGTGGTGGGGTAAGTTAATATACAGTGTCTGCCACACTGTACTCTCAAAGCACGTTAAATGCAACACTTTTCACAATGTATCCTGATTATGTTCTTGTATGTCTCACTGTATAGGATGTCAGAATCATAGGGGCAGTAGCGATGTCTTATTTATCTTTGCATCCCAAACGTGTAGACTATTATAGAATGAATTAATGAGCACCATGTGGGAATATATTAAGATTTTATTTATTTATTTATTTATTTATTTATTCACATTTTGAGGTAACATTGGTTAATAAAATTATGTAGGTTTTCAAATGTAAAATTTTATAATGCATCATCTACATATTGCATTGTGTGTTTACTATCAAAGCCACATCTCCGTGCATTACCATATATCTGACCTCCTTTACCTTTTCCTACCTCCTACTCCTCCCCCACCACCTTCCTTCTGGTAACTACCACACTGTTGTTTGTATCTATGATTTTTGTTTGTTTGTTCAATTTTTTTTTCAGTTTTATGTCCCACATATGCATTTAATAAAATAGAACTAAGTATTATGGGGTACACAGATTTAACTAGCATATGAAAACCTTACCACCATATGATGTCATGATATTAAGTGATTAAAATACTCATGTCCATAGTTGGCAGTACAAATGGTACAGAATTAAACCAAGTAGAAATATGTATTATAACCACCCCAGACTAGTTGAGCTCTGAGCATATGAATTATATTTCCAGATCAAAAGTAATTGAATATTTTATTGGCAATCTGTCTTTGATTTATAGTATAAGTAAAGATGCCATTAACATTGTATGCTTTTTTAAATGCCATTTTCCTCAATCTATTCTAGGACTGTTAGGTTTCTTTATTAGAGCTATTAAATAAGCTAAAACCATATTCTGAACTTTTCTCATTCAGTAATTTTGAATTCTGGGTCACATCATATCACACTATTTATCTCAATGAATGTCTATATATGATGTGGACCCTTTAGTCCACATCATATCACACTATTTATCTCAATGAATGTCTATGAGAATTAGTTTTTCTCTGAATAGGAGTTGATTTGACAACCCAAACATACTGATGCCAAATTTTCTATTCAGGTCTGAGTTCCTTGTCTCACAAATCAAGGAATGAATTCGCGGACAAAAATGGTTAGCAGAAGCAAACTTTATTGAGAGATACCAGTCCTGGGAAAGGTGCAGCTGGGGTTCCAAAAGCAGGTCAGTGTCCAGAGCTTCCGTTCCATGTGCAGCCAGGTGTTATTCAGCATCCAGGCGAACTAAAGTCCGTTAGTCCATGTGTGGAGTCCCACATGGCCATAATCTACATGGGCACAGGGGAGTGTATCTCCTGCCATAGGAGAACCCAGTGCACCAGAGAGAAGAGAATGTTCTTATTTGTCTAGGGTAGATACATGCTTTACTGGCTTTTGGTTGGTTCTTTCAAAGAATTCTGCCTTAGTAACATTCTTGGGTTTGGTTATACATCTCATTGACTTGTGATTGGTTATCTGTAAGCTGCCTGTCTTAGCAATGTCCATACATTTTTCAAATATATTTTTATTGATTTCAGAGGGGAAAAGAGAGGGAGAGAGAGATAGAAACATCAATGATAAGAGAGAATCATTGATACCTTAGCATATCATTAGCATATTATGCTTTGATTGGTTGAACTGCCGACTGCATGACCTGACACTTAGCATATTAGGCTTTTATTATATAGGCTAACAATCAAATTTGAAGACATATTCAGAGAAATTCACATCAGTTTACTGTTTGGGTTTGTGTTGTGTTCTGCCATGACACTGCCTCCAGTTCTTTTGTTTCCTCATCCCCCATCCCTATTGTGAAAAAAAAAGAATAATTTGAAACTATGATCGATTCAGGGACTTTGAATCAATTTTTTTAAATTCACTTAATAATATATGTAATGTGTATCTTGCATTTTTAGCAAACACTTTATATTTCTACTATAATAATTTGAAACTATGATAGATTCAGGGATTTGAATCAATTCTTTTAAATTCACTTAATAATATATGTAATGTATATCTTGCATTTTTAGCAAACACTTTATATTTCTACTAGAAGAGAATGTGCAGTAGATACATGCTTTACTGGCTTTTGGTTGGTTATTTCAAAGAATTCTGCCTTAGTAACATTCTTGGGATTGGTTATACATCTCATTGACTTGTGATTGGTTATCTGTAAGCTGCCTGTCTTAGCAACGTCCATACATTTTTCAAATATATTTTTATTGATTTCAGAGTGGGGTCCCTCGGCCTGGCCTGCGGGATCAGGTTGAAACCAGCTCTCTGACATCCCCCGAGAGGTTCTGGACTCCGAGAGGGCACAGGCCAGGCCGAGGGACCCCACTGGTGCAGGATCGGAGCCAGGGAGGGAAGCAGGAGGTTGGCCGGCTGGGGAGGGACCATAGGAGGGCTGCAGGGCGTGTCCAGCCCATCTAGCTCAGTCCCGATCAGCCAGACCCCAGCAGCAAGCTCACCTACTGGTCGAAGCATCTGCCCCCTGGTGGTCAGTGCATGTCATTCTCCCCTGTACCCTTCTTTCCTGCCTGCCTGGGTTGCCTTAGTAACTCCAGACAGCTGGGTTCCCTGGTTCTACTTCCTCTCCCCATGGTCCTGTTCTTGACTACCTAGCTCTTCTATCTTCTCAATACCACTTTTTTCACAACAAAAAGGAAATAATAGACTTCTTAAAGAAGAAGCATTTTTCTGAATGGCTTAATAATTTGAAACTATGATAGATTCAGGGATTTGAATCAATTCTTTTAAATTCACTTAATAATATATGTAATGTATATCTTGCATTTTTAGCAAACACTTTATATTTCTACTAGAGGCCCAGTGCACAAATTCATGCACCAGTGGGGTCCCTCAGCCTGGCCTGCGGGATCAGGCTGAAACCAGCTCTCCGACATCCCCTGAGAGGTTCTGGACTCTGAGAGGGCACAGGCCAGGCTGAGGGACCCCACTGGTGCATGAATTTGTGCACTGGGCCTCTAGTAGAAATATAAAGTGTTTGCTAAAAATGCAAGATATACATTACATATATTATTAAGTGAATTTAAAAGAATTGATTCAAATCCCTGAATCTATCATAGTTTCAAATTATTAAGCCATTCAGAAAAATGCTTCTTCTTTAAGAAGTCTATTATTTCCTTTTTGTTGTGAAAAAAGTGGTATTGAGAAGATAGAAGAGCTAGGTAGTCAAGAACAGGACCATGGGGAGAGGAAGTAGAACCAGG
>NW_005357599.1:81341-137254 GCF_000412655.1 Myotis brandtii
TTTTCCTAAACTCACTTATTTTTTGCCAGTTTCCTTTTGAATCATCACAATCTAGTGTGTATACATACTGATATACTCAAAATTCAAAACCAAAATACTCAGAAAAACTTCACTATAGCTTTTTCACACCAGACTATTTAGAAAGGATTTTTCCTTCTTTAGAATCTGAGAAATTATTTTTTTAGCACCTAGGAATAATAAGAAATGCATGCAATTGTACAACAAAAGAAGAATAAATGCACAGAAAACCTTATAACATGGAAAGCCTGATTAAGATATTTGCTGAATCATTGTCTAGCAGCTGGTCGGCAAACTCATTAGTCAACAGAGCCAAATTTTGTATACATTTGCTCTTTAAAGAAATTGGAAGACAATTGAACAGTTTGAATAGAGATTTGTTCTTTTTACTTTATTACAAGTTGAAGCTAGTGATGTAGGTATTACATATTCTCCAAAATTAATGATGGTTTTAACCCTTTTTATTTTCTTACTGCATTATTGATGGGTGAGGAGAAGCTTTACAAAAAACAAAACAAAACAAAACACAAAAAACCCCTCTCTTTTATTCAGTGGTGAACCTATGCTCAAAAAAAGAAAAGAAAAGGGGTTCATTTACATTTTTTTTTCATGCCAGATGCCCTTGGTTAGTGCATTGACTAAAGGAGTGTTTATATTCAAGTGCAGTTTTACTTATGCAGTAAATGGTTATTAAAGTTGCATAGAAGTTGAATTTTTGAGACATTAAATGTGTGTTAAATAGATGTAGGAGTGGCTGTGTATACATTGGTTTTCAGTCTCTCAGAAAAATTCTACATTGTTTTGGTCACCTCTGTCTTGGCAAGGATCAGAGTTACACTTTCACTCATTCCTTTAATTACCTTCTCTTTCTGAGTTTGCAGCAGTCTGCTCTGTGGAAAAAAGAAAAAAAATGTAGTTCTACATAAATGATCCCTTGTTTAAAGGGACTGTTTATATCTGTCTTTCTACTTAATGTGGATGTCCCTGAGAGAACTGAAACAAATAGATTTTTCCATTGAGAATTCAATTACTGTTTTTGATATGGGATATGAATTTTGTAAAGTAAATGGGAAGATATAGGAAGTAAATGGTGCTTCACTAATAATATGCATCTTACTACATAAAAGTGTTGCTATAATTCACATTACAGATAAAGAAATTTTAGTGAAATCTGGGATTTGGCCAAGATAGAGCAGAATGAGATCTGATTTCTAAATTCATAGATTTTATCTGACAATAAGCTGCCTCCTATAATGATAACAGCTCAAATTTATTAAGCACTTAGCATGTGCCAGAAATTCATCTCAAAGTTTTCTTTTTTCTTTTTTTAAAATATATTTTTATTGATTTCAGAGAGGATGGGAGAGGTAAAGAGAGATAGAAATATTAATGATGAGAGAGAATCATTGATCAGCGTAGCTAGAGTAACATTGTTGTGTTGTTTCCCTGAGCCCCAGTTCCCACAGGGCCAGGTGACGCAGTGGGTGTGTTATGGAAGAGCCACAACGATGTAAGAGTAACTGCTCCAGAGGGACAACTTATTTTTATTATATTGGACAGTAAATAATACTCTTCTAGTAGTAGATGGTATCTCTGTCTTCCAAAGCTGTTTGCTTACCAACAACTTTGAAAAGATTGTCTTGAGCAAATTAGGTGTCACAGAATAATTGCAACTTTTCCATTGATTACAAATATTACTTTCCATGGTTTTAACATGCATATTCATTCTTATGGTCCTGCACTACTGTGTAAAGTGAAGACTGAATAAACTTACTCTCTTCCTCCCTTCCCTCCCTCCCTCCCTCCCTCTCTCCCTTCCTTTCTTTCAATGTTTTAAAAGTACCAATGCTCTCCAGATTCGGGGCCAACAGTACTCCAGCAACAACATAACCCACGGCCAAAGGTGCATTCGTGTGTTCCTATGTGGAACCGGGCTACCTCCTCTCTGGTTTTAGAGTGTGTCACCCAAGAACCACCACTGCCAAGTCACTGCAGCTCAGCAGCTTCTGCATTGATCATCTGCTCCCTAGTGGTCAGTGCGTGTCATAGTGACCAGGTAGGTACATTGTTATTAACTTAATTAGGGTACTCCTAAGGCTTAGGAAGAGCCACACTCAAGGGGCCAAAGAGCCGCATGTGGCTCGCGAGCTGCAGTTTGCCGACCATGGCTGAAAAGACTCTAGCTGAAAAGAGAGGATATTTGTCAAAACAGGTGAGTTTACCGAAGCAGTGTGAGAACAGGTGACCGAGAGGAGGAGCATAATGAGCTTGCCAAGGGAATCAAATGCAATATATTTGCAGCAGCTGCTGGGCTACAAGAAAACTTGAGGTGTCCACTGAAGATGTTGAGCCAATTTATCTACTAGCATCATTGTCAGGGGTATGCTAGGAACCTGAGAAGCCAGCATGTACAGCAAGAACCTAAAATATCCCAGAGTCACTGTGGAGAATATGTGATCCCAACATCTTAAAGGAGAAGACAAAACCAGAGGTAAGTTCACAGTTGTATTTGCTCCTTCAGTAAATAAACTTTTTGACTCTCTGGCAGAGTACAGATTAATGTGCTGACGTGTAAAAGAAGGAAAGGAAAGAGCCTCAGGCCTTAGGCGCTTACTATCTAGGGAACATGATACATGCAGATGTGATATGTTCATAATATTGTGAAAAGAGATAGAAAAGAGTCAAAATGACTATGAAAAATAAGTGCTGCATTTTATAATTACATTGGTCATAGTGAGTAAAATAGATGGGCAAAGCTTAATAGAGGATGTTGCACTTGTCCAGAGTTCTGAAAGCTAAGAATATCTGGACCGGGAGGGCAGAGATCTTGTGTGAGTCTCCTCCGTCTCCTCTGCTATGGCAGACGTCACTATCAGTCATGCTCCCACTGAACCGGGAAGCAGTAGTACTTAATCTCAATAGTGCTGCAGGGAGACCCTATCACAGATACTAAGGTTGAAAAAATGTTACAATTTCTGATTTGCACAGATAAATTAAGAAAAGGGCATTTCAGGTATAGGTAGAACATGTTCAAAAGATTGGCCTTAGGATTCGTGTTCTAGAAAAAATAAAAGTCAAGCTTTACACTGTGATAGGGGAAGGGACATTGGGTAGTTACAGTGTGGCCTAATAATAATGGATCATAGGTACCAGTTTAGGATATTAGTCTCAGTTACTGAGAATCAGTGTGTGTGTTTTTTAAACCATGTTATTGAGTTATAATCGACATACAAAAAGCTATACAACTTGATGAGTTTGGAGATAAATATATAGTCATGGAACCAAAATTTATGCTATAAACACCCATCATCTCCAAAAGGTTCCTCCCACTTTCTTTATTTATAATGATTATAATTATTATTTCTTTTGTGTGTGCGATGAAAACATTTAACATGCAATCTATCCTTTAGTAAAATTTTAAGCATACAATGGATTATTGTTAACTGCAGGCAGTATGGTGTACAGTAGGTCTCTAGAATGTGTTCATCTTGTATAACCGAAACTTTGAACACTTTAATACTTTTCATTTCTCCCTCCCACCTCTGGTGACCACTGTTCTACTCTGTGCTTCTATAAGTTTGACTATTGTAGATTTCTCATTTAAGTGATATTATGTAGTATTTGTTCTGTGTCTGGCTTATTTCACATAGGGTAGTATTCTTCAGGTTCATCCATGTTGTTGTAACCAGTGGGTTTTGTTAGGCAAGGTCATGACAAGATAATGGAAGCAATGTTAGATTGTTACATAAAATTAATAGGAAAGGGAATTTATGTGGGGATTTGTCTTTATTTTAGAACTCAGCACCTAAAACACTTCGCAATAATTTTAGAATTTTTTAGCATATATGGCAGAGCTCATTTTTCACTGTAGAATGCCCAAATACTCACTGTCCCAGGGCCCTTCGCAGCTAGAGAATGGCCCAACTGCTGGAAGGCTACCTCTGAGGAAGTCCGGTCCACCCTGGATTCAGTCCGAGGATGGGCAGCAGCCGGTAGGATCAGCAGCACCATCAGCAGTTGGAGGAACTTCCTACTTCCAGAGAAGGCAGAGGCAGCAATATGCCAGGAACAGGAAAATTGGCAGAGCAAGCAATAGTGCCTGTGCCTAACCCAGGCAAGATCAACAGCTATCCTTGCAATGTTGTGCTGCAGCTCTTGGCTGTTTAGCCTCCAACCCCAGTTTTGGGCTCTCAAAGTTATATTTTGACTCCCATTTCAACAAATGCCATTTGTGTGTAAGTTGACCAGACTTGGTTTCTGTTGCTTGCAAACCTGATCTCAGGCCATTCTGGTGAGGAGAGTATTAAAATAATTTAGCCATATATAGGTGAGCCCCTGTGCAAGTGTTGTAGGGCAAGTAATTTTCAAGGATAAATGGCAAGTTTAGGTGTCTGAGTGCCTGTAAAAATAAAGTGTGGGAAGATTTTTTTAAGTGCTGGGATGAGCTAGTGAAAAATACTGGATCACATTAGTGGGGAGATTAATCAGGGGGATGTGATGAGCACATTGAGTTATTCCTGAATTTGTGTATGGTTTTCTTTGAGATTAGACCATCTCTGCTTGCTACGTGGCACTGACTTAAATTAGGTTCCTACTTTCTCACAGAGACAGGGCGATAGGGGTGCTATCATTCTTGATTTAAAAGGGATAGCTCTTAGGTCCTTGAGAAAGACCTTCTTGGATTGTAACCCTGACAAGAAATTTTTTAAAAGATTTACATTTCCAATAGGCAGAGAAAGAATTTACAATTACAAGTTTTTCTAAAGTAAATGCTCTAATAAAAGGGGCAGAGAGTCAGGAAAAGCTTGTCTCAAGTTTAGTCAAGCTAATCAGTTTCCTAGTCAATCCCAGGAGGAGGAAGAAAAAATAGGGAAAATGGAAGTTATTTCTTATTAGATTGATGAAATGATATTAGAGTCAGAAATACTATTGTTGCATAAAATATAGTACTCCTTGCTCAATTGGTCTCGCTATTGAGATTCAAAGCACACATCAAAAGATTATTTTTCCCATTTACATACTTCTTAGAGAAACTTTAAAAGACTGCTTATAGCTCTCCCAACTACCACCAGAGTCACAAACTAATAATCACTAATACTAAAGTTTATGAGGTTTGTTTTTTATTGAAATCTATCTATATGTGGTATAGATAGATTAGCTTTTTTTTTCATTACATGTAGGAAAATCAGGAAATAGAACAGTAAGTGAGTGTAAATACAATAACCAAGTTTAAGCAAGACAACAATTTAATAATTATGAATGTGTATAAGAGAGAATTCAGCATCCACATTTAAATGATGAATTTTGAATTGGTGTGACTATACAATATGGGACCATTACTGTAGATGTATGTAGATGGAATATATATTTAGGTGTGTTAGAATATCAGTATCAAAAAAGATTTAAGAAATTACAAAATTACAGATGAGTAAAACATATGAATAAATTATAATAAAATTGTTCCTAAATTATATTTATTTTATATTTCCTAAATTTATTTCCAATTCAATTAATTCTAATGTTAACTCCAATGGTTAATTCCAATGTTAGTAGAACCATACATTTATATTTTACTCTAGTACTTTCATCAGAAGTTGAACTAATTTAAATTATAATGTTAAATTTATGTTTTGTTAAATAACCAAAAAGAAAAAAAGTAGAAATTAAACAAACCAATTAGATGTCATCTAATATAATGAAAGTTAATTTTCATTGGACACAAGTTTCTTCACTCTAATTCCTTTTCATCTTAGGTCTTTAATCTGAGGTGTTTATTTTTCCATAAAGAAGAATTACAGTCTGTTAATAAAAAACAGTAAATAATTATAACATTTTCAGATAAACCTAAAGATATCTAAAGCAAGAGAAGTGAAATGTTCATGGCATATATTCACTGAATTTTAGTTTCAGTAGGTACATTTCTATTTTTATATATGATTTGAATATGGCCTATTGTCTTTGTCTGTTTTAACCCTTTTTATTCTCTTACTGAATTATTGATGGGTGAGGAGAAGCTTTACAAAAAACAAAACAAAACAAAACAAAAAAACAAAACACAATAAAACCCCTCTCTTTTATTCTGTGGTGAACCTATGCTCAAAAAAAGAAAAGAAAGGGGTTCATTTACATTTTTTTTCATGCCAGATGTCCTTGGTTAGTGCATTGACTAATGGAGTGTTTATATTCAAGTACAGTTTTACTTATGCAGTAAATGGTTATTAAAGTTGCATAGAAGTTGAATTTTTGAGACATTAAATGTGTGTTAAATAGATGTAGGAGTGGCTGTGTATACATTGGTTTTCAGTCTCTCAGAAAAATTCTACATTGTTTTGGTCACCTCTGTCTTGGCAAGGATCAGAGTTACACTTTCACTCATTCCTTTAATTACCTTCTCTTTCTGAGTTTGCAGCAGTCTGCTCTGTGGAAAAAAGAAAAAAAATGTAGTTCTACATAAATGATCCCTTATTTAAAGGGACTGTTTATATCTGTCTTTCTACTTAATGTGGATGTCCCTGAGAGAACTGAAACAAATGGATTTTTCCATTGAGAATTCAATTACTGTTTTTGATATGGGATATGAATTTTGTAAAGTAAATGGGAAGATATAGGAAGTAAATGGTGCTTCACTAATAATATGCATCTTACTACATAAAAGTGTTGCTATAATTCACATTACAGATAAAGAAATTTTAGTGAAATCTGGGATTTGGCCAAGATAGAGCAGAATGAGATCTGATTTCTAAATTCATAGATTTTATCTGACAATAAGCTGCCTCCTATAATGATAACAGCTCAAATTTATTAAGCACTTAGCATGTGCCAGAAATTCATCTCAAAGTTTTCTTTTTTCTTTTTTTAAAATATATTTTTATTGATTTCAGAGAGGATGGGAGAGGTAAAGAGAGATAGAAATATTAATGATGAGAGAGAATCATTGATCAGCTGCCTCCTGCATGCCCCACATTCCACAATCAAGGCATGTGCCCTGACAGGGAATCGAACTGTGACCTTCTGGTTCATATGTTAATACTCAACCACTGAACCACACTGGCTGGGATCATCTCAATGTTTTAAAAGTACCAATGCTCTCCAGATTCGGGGCCAACAGTACCCCAGCAACAACATAACCCACGGCCAAAGGTGCATTCGTGTGTTCCTGTGTGGAACTGGGCTCCCTCCTCTCTGGTTTTAGAGTGTGTCACCCAAGAACCACCACTGCCAAGTCACTGCAGCTCAGCAGCTTCTGCATTGATCATCTGCTCCCTAGTGGTCAGTGCGTGTCATAGTGACCAGTCGGACAGAGGGAGGCACGCTTAGCATATTAGCCTTTTATATATATAGATATTGAGGGGAAATCCTTTAATACCTACAAATAGGTTAAATTATAGTACATTAGTAAAATGCAACACTTTTCATTCAGCTAAAAATGCTATTGTAGATAAATATCCATTGACATTGAGAGATGTTTATGATGTATGTGTAAGTATAAATTTCTGGTTACTAAACAGAATATTGCCATTCAACATATATGAATAAAAAAATGTGTGGGAATGAGTTTATGAAAGTGTTAAACTCTCTAAGAGGTTTGTATGTGGAGTATTTTAAATTTATTTTTTCTTTGGACTTATCTCTAGGTTCTCATTTTTTTGTAGTCAAACTATTGCTTTTGCAACAAGTAAAAGTAAGATAAGAAAATTTTTCTTTGTACAATAGAATCATGGTTGATTTCTATTTTCTTTTAATACATTTTGTGAGTTTTAAAATATCCTAAAATAAACTATTATCCACTAAAAATAAGAACATAGAAATAAGTTAACATTGAAAATGTCTCTGTGTATATAAAAATATAAAATTACAAAACTAATAAGTTTAGGAATGACTGTCAATTAAAATGCACAGCAGTATATATAATGAAGTGTATTTTATTATAGTTTTATATTAAATTTTAGCACCTAGAGGACTCTGGATTCTGATTACTCTTCATTTTTAACTGTTTTAGGGAGGAAGGAAAGCTCTTCTAGCTCATTAATTTTTTATTTCAAAATATATTACAATGACATTTTGAAATTTGATTAAATTCACAATTAATATTTGTTGCTTCTATAATTATGTGACCATATTATCTGAAAATAATACAATTTTTTCCTTCTCAACAAATAAAGCTCTTTTATGGTAATTGCTTTTTAAATTTTAATAATTTTGAAAAATAGAAGTACTAATTAGAATCTTTTCCTATTCATGTTTTCAATGTAAATTCCATAACAATTTCCTCTTTAGTTGTTTAGTCATTTGCTAATTCACTTAACATACAGTCTAACTGCATTGTATAGGTACCTATCTTGAAACATGCTAAAAAAAAAGGTGTTATATGTTTTATCTTATACTTTAAACAACTAGCTGACACCAAATTTTATAAACATTTTGGGGAATTAATAATATTATTTCACCAAATATAATTCTACAATTGCCTCATTCTGACATTCCCAGAATACATATGACTTAAATATAATATATTATTTTACAATAGGGATGGAATTAATCTGAATTCTGTGATTTTTATTTAGACTTTTTGTATCTTTGTATATGAATTTTTTTGTGGAAGTTTTCTTTCTGTAGTTTCATTGTCTGATTTACATATTAGATTTATGTTGGGTTTATTCAAGGAGTTGGGATCTTTTCCATATTGTTTTGTTAAGAACAGCAAAGGTCCTAAGATTTTTACCTTGCAAGCTAACAAGTTAGCTTGCCGCAGTTTCAGAAATTCTTGCAGAAGACTGGAGACTCCTGGGTTGGTCACAAAATATAATGTATGACACAGCAATAGCAGTAGCTAGAGTAACATTGTTGTGTTGTTTCCCTGAGCCCCAGTTCCCACAGGGCCAGGTGACGCAGTGGGTGTGTTATGGAAGAGCCTTGAGTATAAGAAGCCCAATTTTATATGGGGACCTTCTAACAACGATGTAAGAGTAACTGCTCCAGAGGGACAACTTATTTTTATTATATTGGACAGTAAATAATACTCTTCTAGTAGTAGATGGTATCTCTGTCTTCCAAAGCTGCTTGCTTACCAACAACTTTGAAAAGATTGTCTTGAGCAAATTAGGTGTCACAGAATAATTGCAACTTTTCCATTGATTACAAATATTACTTTCCATGGTTTTAACATGCATATTCATTCTTATGGTCCTGCACTACTGTGTAAAGTGAAGACTGAATAAACTTACTCTCTTCCTCCCTTCCCTCCCTCCCTCCCTCCCTCTCTCCCTTCCTTTCTTTCTCCCTCCCTCCCTGCTTCCCTTTCTCCCTCCCTCCCTGCTTCCACTCTCTTCCTAAGAATGAATCTTAGAATTTGAAACCACTTTTAAAAATTGACTTAAAATCTATACATATTTTATTATAGATATCTTATTGTTTATTGACAGTTTTTTTATATTGCACTCTCCATTCTTGAGCTCAAACTTGCTTCATCTTATATTTACATGTAGTATAATCTTTAAATTTTTTATTAAAGTATAGTTGGCATACAATATTATTTATTTCAAGTGTTCAGGTCAAAATTTCATTAATGACATTTAGCTTCTTCTTATTTTCCCTATCTCTGAAGGATTTAGAAATGATTTATATTATTTTTTTCATGCACTAAACTTGGATAAGTATATAATTTTGTGATATTCACTTTACCCCACAACTCAATAGATTCTATTATTGTAGCTCCGAGGAAGTCTGGGGTAAATGTGGTTTTAACACCTTTTATAGATTCTGAAGTAATGATATTCTGTGCTTCTCAAAGGAATGCACTATTGCCATTGAGGACACATGATGGTGTTCCAGGTGTTATGTAAGGGGCAAATATAGCACTCTTCATCTTTCTTAAGAATCCATTTTAAACAAAAGTTGTGTTTATATTAAAAAAATTAAACACACTGTTTTAAATACTAAAATATTCACACATATAGTTATTTTGAGAGAAAAAGATCTAATCTCCTATTTCACAAATTCATTAACTAGAGAGAAAGATATAAAGGGTCCAAAATGATCTAAAAAGTAAAGCCCTATTGTCATTTATTTATTATATTGTTATATAGAAGAGACATCATGTTAAAATTTTGGCTACTAGTACTAGATGGTCAAGGTAACATTGGAGTTCACAGTAAGTCCTGTGTAATTCAGTCTGAAAAGGTTAACGGAATGCTGATGGGTGCTTATTGTTGAGCTTGGCAGTTAATAGCACAGTAAAACTTACTATTAACATTCTAAAAACTGCAAAATTATATACTTGGTAAAAGATTTTGGCCAGTTGACATTCAGTTATTTCCAGCTCACTGAACATGTCTAAATTTTTAACTTATTATTTTTTTGAAGACTAAACAAACTTTTTGAATGTTTTAAATCAAGGTCATGATTAGTCTTTATTTCAACTAGTCTGATTAGCTAGTGGAACATGCTCTAATATTAGTCTGAATAAATGATCAGATAACAACATGACAAGAAGTGACAAATATATTTCCTAGCAGTTATTCTGTCAGGTATTTTAGTCCTCACAAGCTACTTTTAGACATTCACATCTGAATGACTATTTTAGATAATAATCACTTCATTTTTCTTCCTTTCTTTCTCCCTCCCTCCCTGCTTCCCTTTCTCCCTCCCTCCCTGCTTCCACTCTCTTCCTAAGAATGAATCTTAGAATTTGAAACCACTTTTAAAAATTGACTTAAAATCTATACATATTTTATTATAGATATCTTATTGTTTATTGACAGTTTTTTTATATTGCACTCTCCATTCTTGAGCTCAAACTTGCTTCATCTTATATTTACATGTAGTATAATCTTTAAATTTTTTATTAAAGTATAGTTGGCATACAATATTATTTGTTTCAAGTGTTCAGGTCAAAATTTCATTAATGACATTTAGCTTATCCTTATTTTCCCTATCTCTGAAGGATTTAGAAATGATTTATATTATTTTTTTCATGCACTAAACTTGGATAAGTATATAATTTTGTGATATTCACTTTACCCCACAACTCAATAGATTCTATTATTGTAGCTCCGAGGAAGTCTGGGGTAAATGTGGTTTTAACACCTTTTATAGATTCTGAAGTAATGATATTCTGTGCTTCTCAAAGGAATGCACTATTGCCATTGAGGACACATGATGGTGTTCCAGGTGTTATGTAAGGGGCAAATATAGCACTCTTCATCTTTCTTAAGAATCCATTTTAAACAAAAGTTGTGTTTATATTAAAAAAATTAAACACACTGTTTTAAATACTAAAATATTCACACATATAGTTATTTTGAGAGAAAAAGATCTAATCTCCTATTTCACAAATTCATTAACTAGAGAGAAAGATATAAAGGGTCCAAAATGATCTAAAAAGTAAAGCCCTATTGTCATTTATTTATTATATTGTTATATAGAAGAGACATCATGTTAAAATTTTGGCTACTAGTACTAGATGGTCAAGGTAACATTGGAGTTCACAGTAAGTCCTGTGTAATTCAGTCTGAAAAGGTTAACGGAATGCTGATGGGTGCTTATTGTTGAGCTTGGCAGTTAATAGCACAGTAAAACTTACTATTAACATTCTAAAAACTGCAAAATTATATACTTGGTAAAAGATTTTGGCCAGTTGACATTCAGTTATTTCCAGCTCACTGAACATGTCTAAATTTTTAACTTATTATTTTTTTGAAGACTAAACAAACTTTTTGAATGTTTTAAATCAAGGTCATGATTAGTCTTTATTTCAACTAGTCTGATTAGCTAGTGGAACATGCTCTAATATTAGTCTGAATAAATGATCAGATAACAACATGACAAGAAGTGACAAATATATTTCCTAGCAGTTATTCTGTCAGGTATTTTAGTCCTCACAAGCTACTTTTAGACATTCACATCTGAATGACTATTTTAGATAATAATCACTTCATTTTTATATCTTCACATTAAATCAACTATTCATTTTTGAAGATGATTTGCATTATGACTGGATGACAATCCAACTAGTTCAAAGTATGTTAATGTTATTCTTATCTTACAATTTTTATAAACTATAATTTAATATCTTGTATTAAATTAGTATATATATATTTTTATTAATAAAATAATTCTAAGGGGAATTATGTTAAGGTAAAAAGGTTTAATTCTTCAACAATTTTTATTTTTAAATGCCAATGAACATGGCTAGCAACCAAATTCTTGCTTCAAGACCTGTTTAATAGTGTTGAAACGTAGTTATAAACTTTAAATAATGTTTGCAATAATAAGAATGTAAGTAGTTTTATACATTGTAAATTTTATTCTAATAAAAATCATTCATTTATCCATGTGAAGTCCCTTCTTCTTATAGTTTTAACTGTCTTCTTATGTAATTTCCCACTACATTTTACTGTTAAGTTGTTGTACTCTGATGTGTCATTTTGAAATAATTAAAATTTTTATAGTAGTACAATTAATTCTGCATGAGAGTACCTAGATTCTTTCCCATAGAGCTCTTATAAGAGCACTTATATATAATTAATATCAAAGTTATAATCATTCCCTATTATCCTTGTAATCAACAGTATCCATAATACAAGAAAAGTAAGACTAAATTTTATAGTTAAAATATTCAGTTTAATCAGGGGCAGTGGGGCTATATATTGTCATAGATTTAACTAGATGTGGAATTAAAATTAACAAAATTAACCACTGACAAGATAAAAATATTTTAATTTGAAAATTTCATAAATCCATGTGAACTTCAGTACTTGCCTCCTTCACACACATCTAGTAAAAATTCAGAAATTAAATCACAAGGACAACTAAAATGTCAGGAAAATTTTTTTCTCAGTGACAGTAAAATTATGAATATTATTTGCATTTTAATTGATATAAAGCTTTGTTCTTTGGATTATTATGTCAAATAAACATTAAATAGATGATTATTGGTTCTTTGGTAAAGTGCTTACATGTATTTATGTTGAAATTGGTTATTCAGAATGCAGTGGAAGCTCCTTTGAAATTTCTCCTCAGTAGAATCTTTATATATATAAAAGCCTAAGCAACCGTTTGACTATTCAACTGGTATCTATGACACGCACTGACCACCAGAGGGCAGAGGCTCAAGGCACAGACATGGAAACATAGAACAGACTGATGAATCTCAGAGGGAAGGGGGCCAGGGGGAGGGCGGAAAGAGATTAACCAAAGATCTTATATGCATATTAGAGGCCTGGTGCACGGATTCGGGCACCAGTGGGGTCCCACGGCCTGGCCTGCAGGGATCAGTCTGAAACTGGCTTTCTGACATCCCCCAAGGGGTCCTGGATTGCGAGAGGGTGCAGGCCAGGCCAAGGGACCCTACCAGTGCACGAATCCATGCACCAGGCCTCTAGTTACTTTATAAGTTATTATAAGTAATTTTATAAGATGTTTCTGGCCACTCGTGAGAAGGGTGGTTTGGTTGGGGAAGAATTTGAAGGGAAGGAAACACATTAGGTGTGCCTAAACAGTCTAGAAGAAATCTTGAGGCTGAAATATAGTAGGGAATAATAAAAATTGATAATAGAGATGGTGCAAAAAGAAATGTTAATAGAACTTGGATATTAATTGATTTGGTATATGAAAGCATGAATAAACTTCCCCCCATGATACTAGAAGGATAGACAAAGTATAAATTGAAATAAGTAAACCAGGCTTGAGAGCAGATCAAGTAGGAAGAAATAATTATTTATTTGGGTAAAAATGGAATTGAAGGCATGTACAAAATAATAAATAAAGTATTTGATGTTATAGTATTAAATAATTAGGAATTGAATATAGAGGACAAATAAGTAGACCTAAAATCTCCAGAATTTGGATAAAATTAAAGCATAGCATATAAAAATATCACAGAGGGTGGAACCCTGAAGATTCCAGTGTTTTTGGAAACAGAGAAAAGAGGATGGAAAATTAGGAAATATAATGTGACTTGCTTAGAGGAAGGCTGAATTTCAAATAATTTTAATGAATGCTTGAAGATTTCATGGAAAATATTAGAATGGCAAAGTAAAGAAAAGAGGAGATAAAAAATAATTGGGACAACATAACACTGGAAGTCCTAGCCACAGCAATAAGACAAGAAGAAAAAATAAAAGGCATCCAAATTGGAAAGAAAAATGTAAACTGTCATTATTTACAGATGGCATGATATTGTACAGAGAAAACCCTAAAGACTCCACCGAAAACTACTAGATTTAATAAATGATTTTGTCAATGTAGCAGAATACAAAATTGACACCCAGAAATTGTTGGCATTTTTATATACCAATAATGACCTCTCAGAAAGAGAAACTAGCCCTAGACATTTTGGCTCAGGGGTTAGAGCATCAGCCCTCAGACTGAAGGGTCACAGGTTCAATTCCAGTTAAGAGAATGCACCTCGGTTGCAGTCTTGATCCCCAGCCCCAGTTGGGGTGCATGCGGGAGGAAATCAATCAATGTGTCTCTCTCACATTAATATTTCTCTCTCTGTCTCTTTCCCTCCCTTCCACTCTCTCTAAAAAAAATGGAAAAATATCCTTGGGTGAGGATTAATAAAACAAACAAACAAATAAATAAAAAAGAAACACTGAAAAAACAATCCCATTTACCATTGCAACACAAAAATTAAGATACTTAGGAATAAACATAACCAAGGAGGTAAAAGACCTGTACTTGGAAAACTTATAGAATGTTGAAAGAAATAGAAGAAGATATATACAAGTGGAAGAATATGCCATGTTCACAGATGGGTAGAATTAACATCATTAAAATGTACATACTATCCAAAGCAATCTATAGATTCAATGCAATTCCTATTAAAATACCAACAGCATATTTCACAGGTCAAGAACAAACATTCCAAAAATTTATATGGAACCCAAAAAGACCCTGAATAGCTGCAGCAATCTTGACAAAGAAGAACAAAGAAGATCGCTATACTAGATATCAAGCTATATACTACTTATGAAGCAATTATAATCAGGACAGCCTGGTATTGGCACAAGAACAGGCATATAAATCAATGGAACAGAATGGATAACCAGAAATCTACCCAAGCCATTATGCTCAATTAATATTTGACAAGTGAGGCAAGAACATACAATGGAGTAAAAACAGTCTCTTCAATATATGGTGACGGGATAGTTGGACAGGTACATGTAAAAAAATGAAACTACACCACCAACTTAAACAAGAATAAACTCAAAATGGATAAAACACTTAAATGTAAGTCATGAAACCTAAAAATCCTTAAAGAAAACGTAGGCAGCAAAATATCAGAAATCTCACATAGAAAAATTTTCCCTGATACACACCTAGGGCAAGAGAAACAAAGGAAAAACAATAAACAAATGGGACTATATCAAACTAAAAAGCTTCTGCACAGCAAAGGAAAACAGCATCAAAATGAAAAGGGAACCCACTGTATGGTAGAACATATTTGCCAATGATACATCTGATAAGGAGTTTATATATTTCCAAAATATATAAAGTGCTTGTACAACTCAACAAAAGGAAGACAAGCAATCCAATCAAAAAATGGGCAGAGGACACAAATAGACACTTCTCCAAAGAGGACATACAGAAGGCCAAGAGACATATGAAAAAATTCCCAAAGTCACTAATCATCAAAAGATGCAAATTAAAATGACAAAGAGGTACCACCTCCCACCTGCCAGAGTGGCTACCATCAATAAATCAATAAACAATAGGTGCTGGCAAGGATGTGGAGAAAAAGGAACCCTAGTACACTTCTGGTGGGAATGTGGACCAGTACAGTCAATATGGCAAAGAGTGTGGAGTTTCCTCAAACTATTAAACATAGAACTGCCATTTGACCCAGCAATCCCACTTCTGGGAATATATCCTTAAAACTCCAAAACACCAATCAGGAAGAATATATGCACCCTTATGTTTATAGCAGCACTATTTATAATAGCTAAGGTCTGGAAATGGCCCAAGTGCCCATCAGTAGATAAGTGGATTAAAAGACAGTGGTGTATTTACACAATGGAATACTATCTATAATAATAAAAGCATGATATGCTAATTAGACCGGACAACTGAACGACCTTCTGCATGTCATTCCGGATGTCCTTCTGGACGAAGCCGCCATGGTGGGGGCTGAGGCAGAGGCAATTAGGGGCAATCAGACAGGCAGGCAAACAGGGTCAATCAGGCAGGCAGGCAAGCGGAATCAGGCCTAAACCAGCAGTCGGTCATCCCCTGAGGGATCCCAGATTGCGAGAGGGTGCAGGCCAGACTGAGGGACTCCCCCCTCCCGTGCACAAATTTCATGCACTGGGCCTCTAGTACAGCTATAAAAAATGATCTCTTACCTTTTGAGACAGCATGGGGGGACCTGGAGAGTATTATGCTAAGTGAAATAAGCCAGTCTAAGAAAGACAAATATCACATGATCTCACTTATTTGTGGAATCAAATCAACACAATAAACTGATGAATAAAATAGAACCAAAGGCATGGAAACATGGAATCTCAGAGGGATAGGGGGAGGAGGGATGGGAAGAGTTTAACCAAAGAACTTATATGCATATATGTATAACCCATGGATGCAGACAATAGTGGGGTAATCATGGGGTGGCGAGAGGAGGGAGGAGAAGAAGAAGGAGGAGAGAGGTCAATGAAGGAATAAAGGGGACATCTGTAATACTTTCAACAATAAAGATAAACTTTAAAAAAAAGAAAATTGGAGCTAAAGCAATAGAGTACTTCCCTGAAGTTTGGAAGAAAAGACAAAAAGTAGAAGCTATTTAAAATTTACTACATTTTTTGTTTTTTCATTCTTTCTGGATTGAAGTTAGCATGTATCAGGTAGAAAAGACAAGCCCTATGGGGAGGAAGCACTGGAGACCCACAGAGTGGAGAGTGGGAAGTACAGAGAAGGTACAGTATTCAGAGCACAGGGGGTCTTAAGAAGGGTTTCAAAAGCAAAGCTTCCTCCAGATTTAGGTATCCTTTCAAATTAGTCAGAACTGGCTCACAAAATATAGAAGGGACAGAATAAGAAGAGGTGCTGTATGTTTTGTGTGTTTTTTGTTTGTTTGTTTTGTTTTTTGTACTTTCAAATTTACTCTCCCTCCTCAGCATCCTCCCTGTTAGGGAAGGGAGGGATAACTTTTATGGATTCTCTCTGTGGGCCAATGGGCAAACTGCAGACTGCAGGTGATGCCTGGAAGTTGGAAGAAGTAAGGTGGGCTGTTTATTGCCTGGCTCCCTGATTGCTAGGATGCAGACATTTAGCTGAATCCCAACTAGGGCCAGCTGTGATCTGGCTACTCTCCCCAGGCAATTACCTCTCTGAGCCTGGTCATCGCTCACTCCCTTTGTATGTAAGACGTCGGGGTTAAGATGGCTCAGCACAGTTGAGAGGTACAGCGTGTGCACCAGGCCTCCTGCCTGCATCTCTTCAGAAAACAGTTCCCCTATTAATCTTTCCTCAAGTTTCTCCACTTTGAATGTGCCACCTGTTTCATACCAGTATTATAATTGATGAAGAATGTTTTCAAGAATAGAATAAATTAAAGGTGGGAACAACAAATCTGTAGTACTAGAGTAGAGTGAGCAGAGTATGGGTTCTGGATGAAAACAATAATTTGGAAAGAGTGGAAAGTTTTGTTTAGGGAAACTTGTCAAAGACTAGAGTTGTTTTTGTGTTTGTTTTTTGTTTTGTTTTGTTTTTGGCTATAGCTAGGCTTTTCTTCATAAAAATTCTGCCATTTTGTAGCTTTTACCTATATTCAGATACTTCTTAACTTGGAACTTGGTTTTTTAATCTTAAATGGCCATATTTGGTTTTAAAACACAGCAGTAACAAACCTCCCACAGCTTGCATAGCCCTGGTAGAAAGGAATTATAACATTTGAATAATATAAAACACTTCTAGAAACTATCTCCACATGCCATAGAGATTTTTACTGTGATGTCAGCTTTGGAAAATTATCATAAATTGTGTAACCTTTGAATAAACCTAAAATTATACATTTAGTCATTAACCAAATATTTATCAAGTGCAGTTGTGACATTAGAGATAATAGAAAGTAAGACAAAAAATATCCCCACACCTGTGGGCCTTTTTAGTCTACTGAGACAAGCAGAGAACATATAGCAAATGGATAAGTGTGGTAATTTTAGCTAGTGTTGAATTCTGTGAAGACAAGAACCCAGGGTGATATGGTAGTTAAGGAAGATTTCTCCAACATTAAAGATGGGGCCAAAAGGGAAATGAAAGATGAGCCACGTACAGATCCTGTGCTCCAAGAAGAGAGAAGAATTAGTGCAAAATGCAATGACAAGGAGACTGTGTGAGAGAAGCCAGGACAGTGTGGCTGGAGCACAAAGCATTGGGAGATGGAACCAGAGACAGTCTGGAGACAGATCTCCATGACCTTTTAGATCCTGGTCTAAATGTGCACGAGGCTCCTAGAGAGTTTAATCACAGTGGTGACATTTTGTTTTCATTTTTTTAAAAGACACCTCCTGCTGCTGTGGGAAGTATAGATTGGAGGTGGGCAACAGCACAAGCATAGATTACTGATGCTATTTATAATAATAATGATATTTCAACATTCACTATTGCAAAGCATGATATTATCTCATTTAACTTCAAAAAAACCCATGTTCCAGGTATTGCTATCATCACAGAGTAGAGATGAAGCTGTGGAGGCACAAATGAAGTAAGCAAGTTGCTCTAGGTCACACAGCTCACATGTGGTCAAGCCCAAGCACTTTGCATACCACCACACTGTGCTCATAATCTGGGATTTATATTCATTAGAGTTGGCTGTAGCCCAATGAGAAATATTGAGATCTTCAAAAATAATCTTATTATGTGAAAACCAGTGTAGATGAAAAGTGCTGGAGATAGAAAATGGTAATAACATTTATAGCAATGAAGGATAACAGTGAATAATCAACACTTAAATTTTTCATGATAGGCTGTTCCCTTACAAAAGTTTTCCGTCTTTATGTAAGGTAGCATTTATATAACTCATGTATATTTTCCTTGAACCATCTATTTTAAGCTGTATATGGATTCATAATTATTTAGAAAATGTATTAATATGGAAATTGCAGTGATCTCATCTTAAAAGCTTACCGAGTTCAACATAAAAGTTTTCCACATATAAAGATTAAATGTGTCTTTACTCCAATGATTTGTTAGCCAAGAATTTTGCTTTTTAAAGCACTTCCAAAAATAAAACACAATTTGGATGAGGCTTACAAAGCATCTTATTCTGGTAACATAAATGGCAAGTGGGAGAGGGGTGGTGAATGACTAAGCCAAGTTCATTTAAAGATGACCATATGCAGTTTAGTTATCTCTGGCCAGGAAATATGTCCTCTTACAGGGTAAGCATGACCCATGAATAGCTACTTGGAAGCCTGAGGATACATCTAAGCAAGTTAACTAAAATAACAAAATCTGTCCACTTGTTTTGGCCCTTCTGAACTTAACCATGTGGATCACAAGTAATTTAGATGTGGTGAGTGGGAACAGTTTGGAGATGACAAAGTAAGATTTGTCCTAACCCTCCAGTTCCTACCTAGGATAGATGCTAATTAATTTCTCTGAATTATTCTCTAAAGCAGCGGTTCTCAACCTGTGGGTCGCGACCCTTTCACAGGGGTCGAGTAAGACCATCCTGCATATCAGATATTTACATTACAATTCATAGCAGTAGCAACATTACAGTTATGAAGTAGCAACGAAAATAATTTTATGGTTGGGTCACAACATGAGGAACTGTATTTAAAGGACCAGAAGGTTGAGAACCACTGCTCTAAAGAGATTGACTAAGCTTTTCTTTGAAACATAAATGAGGAAAAAAGAATACTTAAATTTTAAATATAAATATACCCCAAGATTGGATATAAAACCATCTTTAATGTACAGAAAAACTAAACCATTTTTTCTATATCTCTATTTATGTAACACTAGAGGCCCAGCGTGTGATTGAAATCATGCAAGGAGGCGCCCCGCCTCCTGCCTTCCTCTGCTGTGAGGAGGTGCCCTGCTGCCCGACACTTCCCGCCTCCCGCCACTGGGAAGAGGCACCCTGCCTCCTCGAGTGGCCACTCTCGCATGACTCGCTGTGCATGCAGCCTCCTGCTGATCAGTCATTGTAGTGCGATGGCCTGATGGCATGATGGCATGATGACCATTAGCATATTAGCTCTTTATTATATAGGATGGTAGTAATGTTACTAAAGAATTTCTGACTACTATTTATTTTTCTTACAAAGCTTAAAGCAATGTGTAATTTCCTACAACTGATGTACTTATTTTATTGGCCAAGTCCTAGAAATTTATATTGACCTTTAACAGAATGACTTCTAGCAATTTTTCATCCCTCTTGACAGATAGTTCCCATTTCCCTCTGTTTTGCTTTAACTCTAGATAAAATGTTATCAAGTTTGAAGAACAAGATCTAATATTTTACTCTGTTAGAAAGGTTAGTACCCATATGACTTCAAACATCAGATATTATACTTGTTAAATCTGCTTAGTCATGTCTTCCTACATTGCAGATCTATTATCCTGTATTCTGAATATTTTCATGCTTCATATCTTATATTTATCATCTCAGAGATACTATCTATCTTTATATTGGATCATTTTTATCTGTTCTACATAATTTTCACCTCCTCGCTAGTTATTTCTATTGCCTTTTTTTACTCATTATGATTGTGTCAAATCTTTTCTTATTCATCCACATCTATTCTCCTCACTATTTTTTGATTTAAACAATATGTTTATAATGGAATTCTTTATTTCTACATTTGATCCCTTACCTTTATAGTATGTTTTCATCTCATTCTGATTTTTTAATTTTCTAACTTAGAGCTCTTTTTACATCATGTCAATTTTTAGGTTCTGCTGTAGCACTTGTTAGTGCTGCTTTAATTTCTTATGATATTTCCTCCCATACTGAGTTCTTTGTCTCCCTTATGTGCTTGTCATTTCTTGCTTTTTCTTCCTTTGTTCATTCTTTCCTTCAGATATGTTTGTAATATGTTTACAGTGTTGCCATGCCATTACTTTTATTTATCTCTCAGATACAGGCATCTTTGTTCGGATTTTTTATTTGCTCTGATGAAATGGAGAGATGTCCTTTTGATACCCATTTTATCTGGGATCAATTTACCACTTTTTTTTCTGTTCATTTTCCTGAGGCCTGGGATTTATGGGGCATAGAGGGAGAGCAGGTCTGAGGCTGGGATTACCTGAGGACTTTGGTCTTCCTTCTAAAACCTGATTACATTTCTGTTAAGAGAACCCACTCCATCCAGACAGAAGTATAATCCCAATTGGAAAGGATACTTAGTCTTCCATTCTCTAGCTTTTACATGTAGGACATTTTCTCTAAATAGACCTGACTACCACCTTTTCCCACCACCTGAGGAAATTAGAATGGCTTGAATGAGTTTTGCTTGGTGTTCGGGCCATGGGAATAGGCATGCATGGCTAAGCTATCCTTTCCTCTTGGACACCAAGGTACTTGTAAGAACATGAGCTATGGTCTGCTCTTTAATTCTATTAACTCTTACAAAGGTGGGCCTTCAAATGGGGAGGTCTTCAGTTTCCTGCCCTGGTTGTCAGTGCATAGCCAAGTCTGTCTAATTCTATGATTTAGTATTACGAGGCTGATTATCTTGTATGTATATGTATGAACTCCTATGCAGTTTTATCAGTAATAAGGACAATTGTTTGTCTCCATCTATTTATTCCTTTGCCTTGTTTTTTAAGCACATTTGGAGACTGGTTAGGAAAAGAAAGGTGTTATTCATTGGTCTCTTTAAACGCTCCATCACTTCCTTCTCTGGTAGCACAGCGTCCTCTATAGGAAGCCTGGATGCTGCTCTTGTCCCGGCTGGAGTTAGTTCACACAGTGGTAGGTCAGAGCTTCTTCTCGTGAATCTTCCCCCTGGACCTTTCTCAGTACTGACCATTTATCCCCACTCCCAATTCAGAAAATTGGAAGACTTTCAGGAGAACATTGTTCACTTACTTCTTTTTCTTATTCTGTCTAAGTAGTGGTGGGAGCACTAGGAGGAGCTGAGCACTGTGCAAACAGCCGCTCCCATGATTATATTTGGCTGTTACATTTCACAGTTTAAGGCATGCATTTGTAAGTACTTTCTCTTTAAACTACTGCTGGTAAATTTTTACAGGATCTTTATTATATTTTGTGCATTTTATTAGCTAGTGGATCAGGGGATACTGAAAGCTTACTGAGTTCTTCCAAATCTTCCCAGATATTACAAAGAATACAGGAGTTTAAAAGTAAACAGATGTTAAAAAAATAGTTTGCATATAATTTCTCAAGCCCTGTGAGCCTTCTCACGTCATGGACTTCAGTGAATGAATTATACTGCAGAAATACAGACAGGCATTTCATGTTCTCAGTCTTCTGTGCAAGAAAATCGCGGCTTTTCCTTCCTTTCCTTTCTAGAAACATACTTGTTTCCAGAAAGTAAGGGCCTATTCTCAAAAATACCTAATTGTACCTTAATTTTAGATGTTGAAGTATGCTGGTGATCAAACATTGTGTTAAATAATTGGCAATAGAGAATAAATAACATTCTAATTAAATTCCTGTAGAAAGCTTAATCTGTTTCTTTGTTATGGGGTGGGGCCACAACATTAGTAACAAAGAAACAGAATTTCCGGAGGATGAGGCCCAGAAATCAGGATTTTAAAAAGACTCACCTAGGTATCCTATTACCCTAAAGGTACCTTATTAATGCTAATTATGATTTACTTTACCTAATGGCAGGGGCTGTGACAACAATAGAGCAACATTAAGCAGATAGAACACAGAAAGTGTAGAATAACAAATAAATGAAGGTCCCCAATAACCTTTGATCTCCTGAATCTGTTGCTATCTTTTTGGGTCCCAGCTTTTCATTAGTTTTGGGAGATACAAAGGTGTTGCCCTTAGCTCCGAACAGAGATGTACGTTCTGCTCATTTTCTAAAGAAATTTCAAACCAGAAACATGTGAAGGCACTATGGGACTCTAAAAATTTCAGCATATAATATAGGATATTTAGCAGAAAAAAAACCCCCCAACAATTTAATTGTGTCATTCTAGAGCAGTGGTTCTCAACCTTGGCTGCACATTAGAATCACCTGGGAATCTTTTTAAAATCCTGATTTCTGGGCCCCATCCTCCGGAAATTCTGTTTCTTTGTTACTAATGTTGTGGCCCCACCCCATAACAAAGAAACAGAATTTCCGGAGGATGGGGCCCAGAAATCAGGATTTTAAAAAGATTCCCAGGTGATTCTAATGTGCAGCCAAGGTTGAGAACCACTGTTAGAGGATAAAGAAAATGAAGACAATATGCTAATTTCATCACAATGACCACTAAGCAAGCTAGTTAGCAGACACCTGGAAGGGGAAAGGTGGCCTTTTGTGTTCAGCTGTCACTGTTTGAAGTGTGAATGAGTCCTGGTGGGTGGATCAATGATTGAATATTAATTATCACTGCCTGCTTGGCAATGCTTCCTGACTTTCTTGGCTGTGGCTGGGCCAGTGGTTAGCTTGTTTTCTAGACTGGCAGCTGCCCATCCCCTGAGACGCACTCATGCGTCTCTTCCCTGCCTAAGGGAAAGTTTTACTTTTCCAAGTTCCATCTCTTACACTTAAATCAGTGAAAGCAAAGCTCACTCACCAAAGCTCTGTATTTCCATTTCATTCATCAGACTTTAGGCTGACATCCTGGGCTGCCTCAATATAGTTTGTTATTCCCATTCTTGGCCCCAGTTGCCTCAAGTAAAATTCAGCCAAAAGCTTAATAACACTTCCAGCTAGCTTCTCAGTATCCTATTATTTATTTATTTTTTCCTATTATTTATTTTTAAATATTGATGTTTATCATTACAGCAATATTGATGCATGTCTTGCACATAGTGGGCACTTAGACATTTTTTCTTTCAGTGAAAGATAAGAGAAATTAGAATACATTTCTATACTCATCCTATATAATAAAGAGCTAATATGCTAATTAGACTGAACAGCACAACAACTGTCCAGACATCCTTCCGAAAGACCTTCCAGGCAAAGCCAGGGCCACAAGGGCCGGCTGAGGCTGCGAGGGGTTGTGAGGGCCGGCCAAGGCTTTGAGGGCCTGCAAGGGCCAGCTGGGGCAGCCGGGGCTGCGAGGGCTGAGCCCCTTGCACGAATTTCGTGCATTGGGCTTCTAGTTTTTCATATAAAGCATACAAACCAAATCTTTCTTGTATGTGTTCTGAGAAAAAAAAAGTATGTTTTTGAGCAAAGAAGGATAGTTGTTTGAATTCTAGGAAATTAATAAGAAAACCCTTGTTTTCCCAGAAACTGAGGAAATGTCTTTCTTGATTTAATAACATGTCTAAATGAAGTAAAATTTACAAGATTCATCTGAAGCATCACCTTTATCACCTTAGCTTCTGTTGTGCACTGCAGATTATTTTTGGAGGAAAAAAAAATTTGAAATGAAGTCAGTTTGAAGAAACTATTTTAGTTCAATAGCCATAGACATCATTTAGAATTTTCTAAATTTAGAGTATACTGAAATAAAATTTATTTTACCAAAATGAGATAACTGCTTGGGAGTACTTCCAAAATTTAGATAACAAATAACAATTAAAATATTATTTTCTTTTTAGCTTTATTGGGCTATACATGTTTTGCTTGTGTTTCTTTTGAATTTTATTTTTCAAATACAGGTTACAGTTAATATTATTTTTTATTAGTTTAAAACAAGAAGAGTAATGGTTATTTATCAGAAGCAGACAATAAAAACACTTAAAAAAATCAGGCTTTGATTTCATGCCCTAATCAAGGAGAACAGCAAAAGTAAGATTAGGAAGGAAGGTGTCCAAAGTGAAAGTAGTGCTCGTCACTACAGGAGCAGTATGTGACTTTTTCAGGTAATGTCCAAGAAAAGGTACAAAAGTATATGGATGTTTAAGAATAATGTGGAGGAAAGAGAACCCTTATGCAGTGTTGGTAAGAATATAAATTCATTCAGCCACCGTGGACAACAATGTAGAGGTTTCTCAAAAAATCAAAAGTAGAACTACCCTGTGATGTAGCAATTCCACTTCTAAGGTATATATCTGAAAGAAATGAAATCACCACCTTAAAGAAATATCTACCACCCTATGGTCATTGCAGCATTATTTCTAAAGCCAAGACATGGAAAGAACCCAAGCCTCCATCAATGGATGAATGATAAAGAAAATGTGATATATCTTTCAGCCATAGAAAAAGAAGGAAATCCTGCCATTTGTGACAATATGGATGAATATGGGAAGCATTATGCTAACTGAAATAGACCATATGCTGTATGATCTCCCTATATGTGCAAGCAATAAAAGTTTAACTTATAGAAACAAATAGTAGATTGGTGATTGCCAGGGGCTGTAGGGTGGGAAAAATAGGGAAATGTTGATCAAAGGGTACAAGTTTTCATTTAGAAGATGAAGTTCTGGGGATGCAATACACAGCAGCAATTTTCAACTTTTTTCATTTCGTGGCACACATAAACTAATTACTAAAATTCTGCAACACACTAAAAAATAGATTATAATTTTTGCTGATCTGACAAAAAAAGATATAATTTTGAGTCATTCACACTGGATGGCATTGTTGTATTGACTGTTGTCATTTTTTATTTGACAATCTAAGGGAAAAGAGGTCAGTGCCCCTGACTAAATAGTCAGGTATTGCATGTTTTAAAAACTCAGAGCACACCAGTGTGCCGTGGCATGTTGTTTAATATTTAATAGTGAATAATATTGTGTTGTATATTTGAAAGTTGCTAAGAGAGTAGAACTTAAATGTTCTTACCACACCAAAAAAAAAAAATGATAACTCTGTGAGATGATAGATACGTTAACTAACATTATTATGGTAATAATTTCATAATATTTACCTATATTAAATCATCATGTTGTACATCTTAAATTTAAACAATGTTATATGTTAATTATATCTCAATAAAGCTGGGGGAAAAGAAGTTGATCTTTCTGAAAAATTAACCCAGGGATTAATATCAATATCTTCAAATTGATATTAAAGAATGTTGCAGTGGTCTAAGAAAAAATAATTTTTCTCATAATTATCTGTTTTGTGTTCTCCATCAATAACAGAAAACACTTGTGTGAAATATCTGTAGTTTCAATAAAATGAAAACATTAATTCCATATTTAATTTACTATGAAAAGAAATATAAGCACCCATATGCATGCAAACACATATATTTGGTGCAGTAAAAGTAAATTTACATAGAATATTTTATTTAGTTAAATACTAAGGCAAAGTACTTAGTTAGATTACCTTTTGTGGTTTTCTAAAATTTCTTGGTTGCTATGGAATCTGAGTAATTTGATGTGCTCTCCACTTCACTCATGTTCCCAACCTGCTTGAAAGGTTTTTTTCTGATTTATATCTCTTTGAGTAAGTTCTATTGTTCTTCCAATCCAGGAAGAGACCAGAACTGGTAATAAAAAAGCAAGTATAATGCTGACATTTTCAGATAAAAATTGTCTATTTCCAATCTACTGTGTTCTATGAAATTAGAGCTTCATTTTTCCAGAGTACTAAGTCAAATTTCTTTTTGAAAGACATAAATGCTGATCGATACAAATACTTTTCCTTTAGAGATATCTGGCAAATTGGATATTTCTTATTTTAACTCATAATACGAGTATTATTATTAGTTTCCTGTTGCTACTGTAAGCAAATTACTACAAACTCAATGGCTTAAAAAACACAAGTTTGTTTTCTTATGGTTCAAAATGGGTTCATTGGGATAAAACTAACATGTTAATAGAACAGTATTCCTTGTGAAGGTTCTAGTAACTTCATAGTAGACAAATCTGGCAGTCACAAAATTGCCCAAGTGATTAAATTTAACATCATTAAGAATGAGACATGTTGTCATTTATTTATTTACTTCCTAATACAATGCTCTGATAAAGGCATAACATCATTTTTGTAATATTCTTGTCAATTGAATATAAAACAGTATATATTAATTAACTAATTAATTAATTAAATGTATTAATCAAAACCTCTATTAATAAGTATTAATGCCACAATTAAGTTAAACAGGGTACCAGATTAAGAGGATTCTTTAACCATCAGCCATCCTTATGTTATTCAGCTTTGTTTAGTCAGCATGGTCTGTATCTGGGCATGAGTGGCTGTATTTGATGTTCCTCTTCCAAACTCTGCCATGTCTGCCACTCTAAGGTACCGTATAGCAGCCATTGTGGATTGCTGTCCTGTTTTGGAAGTCTTTTGTGACATACTCAGTAATCAGGACTTTTAGTGTTGTTGTTGTTATTTTTTTGTGTGTGTGTTGTTGTTTTTTTTTTTCTGTTTATCTCACCTAGTCTGTTAGCTAAAGAACTATGTTTTACCTCTCTGACATTCCTAGTTTCAAAGATCAGCTAGCAGATTTCTTGTATCTCCTAACTTCTTTGCTCTCCTAATTAGAAAAATTGAAGAAATAATTAAGTTCCTTTTCCAATGATACATTTTCTGATACAGAGCTTTGCTTTTAAAACTAAATCTTGGGTCACTAAAGATTTTTATAGGCAAGGTTTCTACATGACAACTTTCTCTCCTGGTTCTCTTGATAATATGGTTAGTTGGCTTTTTCGCTCACAGCCAAACAGGTTCTGACGTCAGCTACTGTCAGTTGTCATTTGAGTTCATTCGAATATAACTTTTAAACCACATGTAAGCTGACACGGGAAGTTCTAAAATAAGGATTTAAAGTTCTTTCTTACAGTAGTCTTGAAAAATCAGTGAATTTTTCTGGGCCTTTAATTCTTTCCTACATAAAGAGGCTAGTGATTCTCTGAGTTAATTACCAGAGTTCGGTGAGGAGTTCGGTGAAGATCACTCTGAAGGGGATGTGATGTTAGAGTATTAGCACTGGAGAGTGAAGAGCCAGGCACTGCTGATTAAGTGCCTGGAAATGGCATGTCACATGAAGAAAATGCATCCTTCTCCTAACTATGCCTTCTAACATCACTTAAAATGAGAAGGAGATTTTGATAATGGATTTAAATTCATTTAAAATATGTCCTCAAGAAGCAGGTCTGGGGCACAATTCTCTGTAAGGAGCCCAAAGGAGGTTACTGGACCAATATGCCTACGTGTCATATCTTCTTTTAATTTTCTCACCATTTTCCTCTCTTATATTGCTAACTTACTCTGAAATATTCTAGTAATTTGGATCCCTCTTTATAAATTGTGACCTCTTTTTGGAAGGGAGTGTTCCTTATTCATTTTTAGAACATTTTAATGCACAGCACACTGCCCTCCATATAAATGCTTCATAAATATTGGTTAAATCAAGGAAATAAAATGTTTAAATTTTAAGAGTCACCTTTAAAAAAGAATTTAAAAATTCTGAAAGTGTGTGTGTGTGTGTGTGTGTGTGTGTGCCTGAAGAAAACCTAGCCAGGAAGAGGAAGCAGTATGTACAAAGGTTATGTGAAGAGTCTGTGCCATGTGTTATTCTAACAGAACTACGTAGGGCAGTGGTTCTCAACTAGAGGTGATTTTGCTCCTCACCAGGACACTTGGCAATGCCTGGGGACATTTTTAGTTGTCATGATTTGTTGAGAGTGGGGTGAGGGGCACTGCTATGCAAATATAATCCTTAGAGACCAGAGATACTGCTAAATACTCTAGAATGCATGAGACAAATAATTATCTGGCCCCAAAATATCAATGGTGACAAAATTGAGCAACTCTATTTCCTGGGGTCATTATGATATCATAGAGAGGGATTTTGCTAGGACCTCTCCCTTCTCCAAATGAATATAAAATAATTTTTATGTACCTGCTTTTTAAAAGTATTTATTTTTTCTACTTACTTTCCTATTTCATAGAACAGTATTGTAGTGGAAATGAAAAAATGTTCACTTTTAAAGTTAGAATAGAAGCAGGATGTGGAATAGCCTTCTTTCAAGGACGTTCTTATTCTTAAAACCTGAACTTTTTTCCCTTTGCTATGATCTTACCAGAGATACTGCTGGACAGAACTCTTGTATAGCCTCATACCAAGAAGGATTCACCATTTCTGCTTTTTGTTGTTTGACAACAACTTTTTCTTCTCTGCTTTTATGTGGCCAAATGTCACTTGAGTTACAGATTTTGGTTTTCTGTGTTATATTACTTTGAATTTATGGAACATTCACTTAAATGGGTTTAACAATGATTAGAGCAATTAGAATTACTTATAGCAGAGAGCTGGCAATTCTGTGACCCTGAAGTTCATGGCACGATTTGCCGAGGAAGCCAGTCTGGAGCCTGGAGTCCCGAGATGGTCTAATAACTGTCTTGGTTTTCCTCATGCTCTCTGGATTCCGGACGATTCCGGGCAGAGTCCAGCTTCATCAACTGTTTGCAAGTGCAACTCTTCAGGTCCTCCTCAGCCAGTTGGCCAATGAACAATCAGCTCATGGTCATCCGTGTATCACAGATAGAACAGGTTGTCAATGTTTAAGGCATAAAATTCATTTTGTTGGGATGCTCCCAGCCCTTGGACATCACTCTTCGGTAATAATCTACTGTGCTATTATTGACTCATCGCAGCCGATGTCCTCCAAGTCCTGACTCTGAACTACTGTGTCTGCAATAGTTCTCTCAATAATATAAACAATCTGCCTACGGGCAGAATTGTGACGTATGATACCATTATTATAAACCCACGCTTACTGCAAGCCCAATTCATAGTTATCGATATGAACAACCTCCTTCTTTTGGCTTTCAATTCCTGAATTTTTATTGTCTCTATTTTTTCCTGTGATGAAGAAGGAGTTTCATAGCTCAGCTAAGTCAGAGAACATTTTTTTAAATAAACAGTCTCTAAAAGGCAGCTGGATCTAGCTATGAGACATCAAGCAAGTGATACAAGATTTGTTTTCTTGTTAGTGTCTGTGTAGCTAAGGCAAGGATTTGCTTTTGGCCTCTACTCAACAGTAACATCCCCAAAGGTAAAGCTTTTAAAGTGGGAGAGGAAACCAAGAAGGTAAGCTTTCGTTTCACAAAGAAATCCCAGCAAGTTACCTAGGGATACATTGTTAATCAGCTTCTCTTGTTGATAGTACAGGGTCAGTGTGTTGATATTCATCATGTCTGTTGTTAAAAAAAAAAGGGCGGGTGGAGAAATTGAATAATATCAGTATTCTTACAATCAGTCTCTGTTTCCGCTTGGAAATTTTAGTACAGTGCATGGCTGTTTCAGTAATTGTGGTACGAGAAACATCTGTGGAAGCTGGTTTAACATGTTTGTCTCTGCAAAGCCCCATAGCAAACAGCTTGTACATCATCAACTCCCTAATAACTCTTAGAGATGGTAACTACCAAGCACACATCAGGGGAATGATGTATGATATATATCCTCATATAGAAAGAAAAATAATGAGGGAAATTTGACCTGCTGGGAGTTAATCACTAACCTAAAGCTCTAGTACTTGTTATTTCTTGGTTTGGTCATGAAAGAGTTCGTTTGAGTCTATAAACATTCTATCCTGCTAATGTTACCCAAGACTCCATACCGCAATCTAATTTTCCATATTGTGTTCCTGGTAGAATTTGCAAAACATGTATAGAGATGCTTTGAGTGCAGTTTATTCGTGATTGCCAAGACGCTTAGTTCCATTAAAATGCCTCCGCAAAGACTTCATGATCTGGGACAGGACTGGCTACATAATCTGCCGGATGCAGTGGCAATTGATGAGAAGCCCTTTGTTTAAAATTGTTAAGAACTTTAAGATGGCAACAGCAGAGCATGAAAGTAAGCCTGGGGTTCTCTGTGACCGCACAGATTGCACAACCACAGAGCACATCCACAAAGTGGCGCAGCTAAGAAGTCACCCGTCTGAGCAGGCTACTTTGGAAAGGATACCCACTAAAAGCCATTCTGCACAAGGAAGGCCCTGTTCATATACTTTTTAAATCATAACATTCTTCATGTTACTTTATCGTGCTTCTCACGGTATTTATCTTTGTGTGTTGAAGAATGCTGGAAAAGTCCAACTCTTGCCATTTTTTTGTGTGACTTTATTGAAATATAGTTGAAGTAAACGAAACTGCACATATTTAAAGTGTAAAACTCAGAAATTTTCAACATATGCATCCATCCAAGAAGCCATCACACAGTAAAAGTAACAAATATTTGTGTCATCTTCAAAAATTTCCTTATGCTCTTTTGTAATCCATCCCTCCTTCTCCTTATCCTGTCCCCTTGGCAACCACTGATAGAGTATTTTGAATTCTGCAAGCATAGAATGGACAGTTGCCTGGCTTTTTTCCTCAGCACAGGGATTTTGAAGTTTATTTTTATTGCTGCATGTATCAATATCCCATTCCTTTTTATTGCTGATCAGTATCCCCTGGATAAACTTGATCACCTGTTGATTGACATTCAAGTTCTTTTTGATGTTTGCCTCTTAATTGTAAAGCTGCTATGTATGAAATATGTTTCTTTATTTGCTTGGGTAAATATCTAGCAGAGAAATGGTTGAGGCTTCATTGTAACTATATGTTTTAATTTTTGAGAAAGGGCCATGTTTGTTTCCTAAAATAGCTGTACCATGTCACATTCCCACCAGCAATGAATGAAGCTTCTAGCAGTTCTATATACACAAAAACACTTGATATGGTCAGAGAAAATGAACGCATGCAATATTTAATTACCTTCTAATATTGTTATATTTATTTGGTGAGAATTTATCATAGAATTCTGATTTTTATTTCTAAAATTTTATTATGAAAATTTTTGAACAGAAAAGTTGGAAAACTATACAGTAAACACTCATTATATATAACACTTAGATTTCATAATTATTATTTTGCTATATTTGCTTTACAACATATCCTTCTATCTAGTCACCATCTAATTTTAAAGGGTAAAAGAATATCTATAATAATAAAAGGGTCATATGCTAATTAGACCAGACGTCTTCCAGACGTCATTCCGGATGTCCTTCCTGACGAAGCCAGGGCCAGAGGGAAGCCAGCCTGGGTCCCGGGTGCCTGCTGGCGACTGGAGGAAGGAAGCCGGTGCTGGCAGCCTGGGTACTGGGTGCCAGAGGGAAGCCGGTGCTGGCAGCCTGGGTACTGGGTGCCAGAGGGAAGCCGGTGCCGGCAGCTGGAGGAAGGAAGGCCTACTCTTACAAGAATTTTCGTGCATCGGGCCTCTATAGTATATATATAATCTCAACCAGATTGTCACCCCATAAAATTGTATTTTCCTCTAGAAATGTTTACTTACATCTGATATTTCTTTGTTAGATTAAAAAAGTTAAATCTAGAATGGCTTTTGGAGATCCTATAGTTTTCATCACCCTCATTTTCTTCATTTTACAACTGAGGAAACTGTAGCCAAATTAAATAATTGGCTCAAGGTAATCAGAAGATTACTCATGAACCAGATTTCATAATTCCCAGCTCAAAATTCTGTGCACAAGTCCACATTTCCTCAAAATATTAATAACTCATATTTTAAATGAATAAAATGCATTTTTACTACTGAACTGTAAAAAATTACTTTGCAGCCCATTTATGGAGATGTGATGCTATATTGTAATCATATACAAAATCATGTACTTTTAAAATTGGAAGGACTCCTGGTATCATCTAGATTTTAGTGTCCTTTGATAACTGACTCTAAATTGAGTGAATCAATACTTTGAAATAATGTAATAATGTTTAAGTCAATTTAGTTATTTTTCCTAAATAATGTAATAATGTTTAAGGCAATTTAGTTATTTTTCCTAATTATATTTATTTGGAGTGAAACATCAAGTATGTAAATGATCCATGTTTCTTGCTCCTTTTTTCTCCCCTCTTACCAATCTTTGGGTGTTTATCTTCAGGCAGGCAACTCCATCAGAGGACTTTTCAGATGAAGGAAGAGAAAATGGAACTTAAGAGACTTCCCATGTTATTTGTTAATAAGAAAGGTGGACAGCAATGGTTAAAATTGGATTTTTAAACTATCAGTGGATGTAATTTATTCCATCATGCCAGCTTCCCATTTGCCTTCTCTTTATTGCAGGTAATTGAGAATTAGTCACATTTGTTATTTTTAGCACTCCCTAATTTCCTCTGGAAGTGAAAATGAAATTACAAAAACAGGCAAAGAAAAGCTATCAAAAACATTTTTAAAATGTTATTCCTTGATTCAGTTAGTCAGGAAATAATAGGAGACTTGAAAAAGGATTGCTGTAAGATTAAAAAGTAAGTGGGTTTTGTTTGAGTTGATTACTCATTTTCATTTAAATAACCAACACTGTGCCAATGTACTGAAAAGGTCTTGTCACACATCCTACTGTGTGTTCGTGCTAAGAGTTGGGGACACATTTCTATTTATTTTACTACCAATGTTAGATTTTGAGGAAGTGACTTTTCCAAGCTTTGAAATAGCATTTTTATCTTATATTTTTGTTCCTTAACCCTGAAATGTTACCTATGAACATAAACTGTGTTTTACATTTTTCAGAAAATAAATGGTCCAGATGCATTTGAGAATTAGATGGCCAGTCAGCTAAATTTAATCTGGAAAAAAAAAAGTTGAAAAAACAACAGATATACATTCCCAGGTATTCTCAAAATAGAAAGTAGAGCTTTCTAATTCTATTTCTTTGTGAGGATTTACATTCAGTACAGGCTGTTAATTGAAGGGCATTTGAAGTTTGAATTATAACCCATCAGTCATTCTTGAAAACACAGGCGATTAATATACACAAACACAAAATTCCCTAGACAATATTTTTGTCCACACTGCATTTATAGGTACATATAAGAATTACTCATGCTAGACTGCAATTTATCAAATACCTGGTAACAAAACAAATCACCCTGTCATTTTATACTTAAAGATGTTGATGTTTAATAATAACTTTTCAAAATACAGGTGTGGCATTTGATTGCAAATACTTAGTGATGCCAAGGTTCTCAATAGTGGAAGAAAAAATGTTCCATTTGAAGAATTACTATGCCGGTTAACAAGAATCTGTGTAATAAATTACTGTTTCCCATGTTAAAATGATCTTTCAACATCCTGGGAAATTTAACATATCTACTAAGTGGAGGTAATTCATAAATTGCCATAGAGATCAGAATCACCACTTTGAAATACATATACTCAAAATTATGGCAGTGTCCTGTGCCCCATTTTAGATCTTATTCACTTTTACATAAATGATTTAACCATTTATGTGTCAATCTTCAATTATGGAAAATAGGTAGAAAGAATTTCTGAGTAAATAACTTTAAAAGCAATGTCCATTACATACAGGCACTCACAAGAATTTACAAATGATTTTCAATATAGTTTTATAAATTATATGCCAATATTTTGTTCATTCCACCTTTAAATTTTTATTGTAAAATCAAGTGTTATATTTTTAATCTTTATAATTTTTCCTATCATCATATCTATTCAGATCCTTTAAAGTACACAGACATTCTTAAGAATTCAAATGAGAAGTTACTCATTGGGATAAAAAAAACAAAGGTAGGAAAATAATCTGATTACATTAATACTTTAAAATGTTTAAATTTAATTATTGACAATGGCAAAAGTTAATGTTTATAGTTAATTTGGTAAAGAATTTACCAGGGGTTATTGATGCCTAAGATTGGGAGGAGGTGAGGGGTACATACTACAAATGAATAAATTGGAGGAGGAGAGGGGTATAAACTAAAAATGAATAATAATGGGGCAGAGAACCAGAAAATTTAAATTTAGAGATGTTTTCCTTGCCTTTGACGATATAATCAGAAAGTCATTTTCCTTATCTTATTCCATGATTTTTATTCCTACCTAATTCCCAGCTTCATCTTTCCCTAACACTTCACTGTGGGACTTCACTGAGGGTACAGGCCAGTCCGAGGGACCCCACCAATGCACAATCGGGGCCATGGAGGGACACAGGAGGTTGCCCAGCCAGGGAGGGACTGCGGGAGGGCTCCAGGGTGTGTCCAGCCCCTCCTCTCACTTCCTGATAGAAGTCAGTATAGAAAGATTGGCATATTCAGAGAAACTTGTGTTTTCAGGAGTAGGAGCTGATTATAAATTCTCTCCCCTAAATAAAAAATGGGTTCTCACTCATGAATACAAAACTCCTTTTATTAAAAAATGTTTCGTAAGGTCAAGCTCAGGACAAATGTTCTGACAGAAAATAGCCCAGCACATTTGAAATGTTTTATGTTTTTCAAAATTGCAAGACAATCACCAACTCCTGGGTTTGGAACTCTCCTTGAGCCCGCTCCCCATGACTCTGGGACCTACACACATTTCAGTTACTTCTTTGATTTCAGCCACATCTTTCTCTTTGATCTTCGAGCCCCTCTGAACTTTTGCTGGGTATTTGATTACTGGTTACTTTTTCTACTTAAATTTTTTTTATTTTCTTTTTACATAAACTTGAAAATTTCCATTTGATTAGAACGCTGCACTTTCCACTTGGAAATCACAGGACTCACTTATGCCAAAAGCATTACTAAGATCATAAAAGTGCCATATTTCTAGATGTATATAAAATTAGAGCAGCTGCTGCCATGGTGATAAGCAGATGCTGTGGTTCCTTCTTTTTTCTCTTCCATGATTCTTGGGAGAAAGATCATGCCTTGGACTCTAAGACTGAGATAAAATACTCCTGCTTACTCCTAAGAAGTGCTTACTTTTACAGAGCATGGTAGTCATTCCTTATCACTGAAACCTCAGAGATTTTCTTGTTATTCAGGGCTTGCTGTAGAATCACTTCTGAGATCCTTCCCCAACCCCCTGTTCTAATTAAATGGCAGGCGCTTTCTTTTATTCTTATTGCTATTACTTCCTCATGTTTTATTATTTACTAGAGGCCCAGTGCACAAAAATTTGTGCACTCAGGGGGGGTCCCTCAGTCCGGCCTCTGCCCTCTCACAGTCTGGGACCCCTTGGGGGATGTCCACCTGATGGCATGAAATTTGTGCACTCGGGGGAAGGGGTCCCTCAGCCCGGTCTGCACCCTCTTGCAGTCTGGGAGCCCTTGGGGGATGTCTGACTGCCGGCTTAGGCCCGGAGGGGAGCGGGCCTAAGCCAGCAGTTGGACATCCTTAGCGCTGCCGCAGAGGTGGGAGAGCCTCCCACAACTGCCACTGAGCTTACCAGCCATGAGCCCAGCTTCTGTAGGAGAGCACTGAACACCAGGGTGAAGCTCCTGCATTGAGTGGGACTGGGCCAAAACCAGCTCTCTGACATCTTCTGAGGGGTCCTGGATTGCGAGAGGGTACAGGCCAGTCCGAGGGACCCCACCAATGCACAATCGGGGCCGTGGAGGGACACGGGAGGTTGCCCAACCAGGGAGGGACTGCGGGAGGGCTCCAGGGTGTGTCCAGCCCCTCTCACTCAGTCCTGATTATCCAGACCCCAGCAGCAAGCTAACCTACAGGTCGGAGCATCTGCCCCTGGTGGTCAGTGTATGTCATAGCAACTGGTTGACCGGTCGACTGCTACGTGGTGGTCAGTGCACATCATAGCGAGCAGTTAAGTAGCCTTAGCATATCATTAGCATATTATGCTTTGGTTGAACGGGTGATCGGACACTTAGCATATTAGACTTCTATTATATAGGATTTATTTGTCTCCTTCATCAACTAGAATACAGAATCCATGACATAGGGACTAGGTCTCTCTTGTTCACTACTGCAACAGAACAGTGCCTGGCATCGAGCACACTCTCAGTAAATGTTGATTGAATGACTAGCAGACTGGATATTGATAAAAGAAAATCTCTCAAAATTACTGACTCTAGACATCTCTAAAGGTAAAACAGTAACAATAACAATATCAGCAGTTCTCAACCTGTGGGTCGCGACCCCTTTGGGGGTCCAACGACCCTTTCACAGGGGTTGCCTAAGACCATTGGAAAACACATATATAATTATATATTGTTTTTGTGATTAATCACTATGCTTTAATTATGTTCAATTTGTAACAATGAAATTGGGGGTCACCACAACATGAGGAACTGTATTAAAGGGTCGTGGCATTAGGAAGGTTGAGAACCACTGATCTATATATATAAAAGGCAAGTGACAGGAACAACCAGTCACTATGAGGATCACTGTGGCCCCAACCTCCCGTGACTTTCCCCCCCCCCACTGGCCCAGCCCAATCGGGCCCCATTGGGGTGGGCTGGACAGACCCAAACCATGCCCAAAATTGTGCACCGTGCCTCTAGCAGTATCATAATGTTGTTTAACTGAAAACATAGAATTAGATAAACTTTAAATCATTTTAGAAAGAATGTTAAATATTTAAAAATGTAAACCCTAACAATATTCCAGATATAGCTAATTTGCTAAAAATATTCATTGTGTAATTTATTTTGATCGTTTTTATTTCTGAATATCACTAGTATGCCTACAGGCTGATGAAAATGAAAACATTCCTTTGTACTTTCAATGGTGCTTCAATTTAAAGGTACAAACACTCTCTGAAAACCTTGAACATCCTATCAGGATTACAGCCCATCCCTTGCAAGCCTTTGTTCTTTGACCTGGCCTTCAACCATGTGGTTTCCCACCATGTGAGGACAAGTTGAGCAGAACCTCAAGGGTAGCCTCACTGGCTACATCAAGGGAATCTTTGGATTCAGGAGCCAACCAGGCCTTCCTTGGGGGCAGGGGGAGATTTTGACTCAATCTGTATTGTGAGAAAACCCCAGCAGGTTCCATGATATTAAACAAGGGACGGGGGGGCGGGCAGTGTATCAGCCCCGAGTCCCTATGTCTTGTGTGTTTGTGCACTTACATCCTTAGCCCGTGTGCTCTGTTGTCTTCCCATAGACGTGTGCAGGGTCCCTCTGTCCCTTTCTCCTGGTGGGGGGCCACTGCCATCTGGTCCCCTCTGAGCTGTGATTGACTGCCTTTGGTTAGTAAGGTGTTCAGGGTCGGGGTGCACACCAGGCAGGGATGTGGGGCTCCGGAATGTTTTGTCTCCTTTCTGCGGTACCAGGATTTGAAACGGGCTCCTCCTTGCGGTGAGCACCCAGAATCCCTTGAAAAGTTTGTTGGTGACTAGGACACATTGCACAGAACCAAAAATCAGAAATAACATGTAACCATTACACCATACATAATTTTTCCACGAAAACACTTGGATCCATCATTTACTTTTATTTTCCCAAATCTTGTAGTACTCTCGAATCCACAGTAACTAACCTCACACCTAATGCCAGAGCACATGCACTAAGCTCTTATTTAAAATCTGTTCATGTTGCATTTTAAATATTCAGTATAGACTTCTTCAATATGCATCCTTAGTTTATTGAAAATGGATTTCCTAAAACCAGGAAATTGGATATTAATATCAGGTACTTGTATAAAGTCAGGTTTTGTTAACCTATTATAAAGAGGACTGCTGATGATCGTGTAATGTTTACTAGCCCACTTAAAAGTCTCTGTACTAGTAATTGCTGCAGCCCACCTACTAAGTTTTATTTGTGTAGGTTTTTCCCCCCATTTTAACATGTTTGATGCTTCCATAGCACTTAACAAATTATAAAAATATTTCTTGTTAATTTCTTGTTAATAGACTAAAGCAAAGAGCTGGTGGGGGGAGGGGAAGGACAACTTAAAAATATAAACAGAGTGTGAGGTAGAATCAAGTTACTAAAATAATAACAATTCTCCCCACTAATCACCTCCTTTCTCTTTCAGCACTGCTCCCTCCCATCTCTGCACAAATCAATCAGCAGCTCTACTCTGGTTGTACTGAAGTGTAGAAATGAAATGCTTACACCCTTAGAGTTTTTACATTAAAACAAATATGATTCTTTTTCAGCAAACCCATGCTAAATTACTATTGTGTTTTTGTTGCCTTTATGTCACATTTTTTATTACTGAGATTTTTTAGCTGTTTTGTTTTTGTTAGTTTTTCAATTTTTAGTGTTTTTTTGTGGAAATTCTGGTAAAACTGCGCCTGAATTGATATCCACAAGTTTAATTTGAAGAAGAAAATGTATTAAGAAGCTTAAGACATTTAGGAACATATTCCACACCTTTTATAAACCTGTCCTAAAATTGTCCTATTATGGGGTCAGGCTGGTAAATTTACTTTATCTGAATGTTTTAAGGTACTTTAACATATCTCTGTCAGACTGTTTATTCTGTTGTCATGTGAGCAGCTGTAATGTTGCTTTTATTTTGCCATGTCTTTATTGCCACCTTGTAACATGATGGAAAGGCTAGGATTTTAGGACAGCAATTCATTATGTCAATGTAAATTTAATGAAACATATTAATGTTGCTTATAGGTGGCAGGTCATCAATAAAAATAACTGCTCTGACAATACCAAGTTGATCTTCTATGACATTTTGTCCTAGCCAATTTTGACTTAGCATTCTGTTATTTAGAATAGTTTCTCCTAGGAATAACGAATACGGATGTCCCCTTTTCTTTTTCGTTCTTTAGAAATATTTTTAAAATTGAGGCATTACTGACATACAACATTATATTAATTTCAGGTGTTCAACATAATGGTTTGATATTTGTATATGTTGTGAAATAATCATCACAATGACTATTCTTAACATTCATCACCATACATAGTTACAGAATGTGTTTTTGTGTGAAGAACTTTTAAGATTCACTCTCTTAGCAACTTGCACATATGCAATAAATTATTCACTATAGTCACCATGCTGTACATTACATCCCATGACATTTATTTATAACTGAAGTTTGTCCCTTCTGACATTTTGCCCATCTCTACCCCGCCCCCAACCACCCCCCGCATCCTGACAACCACCAATCTGTTTTCCATATCTATGAGCTTAGGTTTTAGGGTGTCTTGCTATTGTTATTGTTTAGGATTTCACATATAAGTGAGATCATATGATATTTGTCTTTCTCTAATTTATTTCACTTAGCATAATGCTCTCAATGTCCATCCATGTTGTTGCAAATGGCAAGATTTCATTCGTTTTTATGGCTGAATAATATTTTATTGTATATACTAGTATATGCCACATTTTCCTTAACAATTTATCCATCAACAAACATTTAGGTTTTTTCCAATATCTTGGCTATTGTAAATAATGCTGCAATTAACATGGGGCTGCATATATCTTTTAGAGTTAGCATTTTTTATTTTCATCAGATAAATAGCCAGAAATGGAATCTGGTTATTCTATTTTAATTTGGGGCGGGGAGGGGGATGTTCATACTCTTTTCCATCATGGCTGCACCAGTTGACATTCCTGTCAGTAGTGCACAAGGGTTCGCTTTTCCTCACATCCTTGCCAACACTTGTTTTTTCTTATCTTTTTTATAATAGCCATTCTAACAGGTGGGAAGTGAAATCTCATTAAGGTTTTGATTTGCATTTCCCCAATGATAAGAGCTGTTGAGCATCTTTTCTTTCTTTTTTTTTTTTTTTGCTTTTCCAACTTTATGTATAAAAACAAATCTGGGTCCCAGTGCCCCCCTCCCCCACCCCAGCCATAACTTAAATAACTTAGAGACAGAGTTGAGGGTCGGCAGGTGTGGAGGAAGCACCCACTACAGCCCCGGAGAGCCCACTTCTTGTCCGTCTTCTTCTTGGCCGCCAGCTTCTTGTCCAGCTCGCCTGCGTGCTTCTTGGCCATGGGCACCTCAGCCCCTCCTGGGCCCCCAGGGGCCACAGGGTCGGTGGAGGAGGCCAAGGCTGCACTGGCAAGGGAGTGGCTGGCCTCAGGCCTCCTGCCACTGGGCCCACTAGCTCCCCCGTGGATCTCCATGAGCAGACTCTCCCCACCCCCCCAATTTTTTGACTCCTCAACTAGACTGTAAATTTGCTCTAGGTTTAACATCTAGACCACAGGGGTTATTCCAATATATAAACAAAAGTACATAAAAGAGCCAATAAAATATTATTTTATGATCCCTCTAAATTCTAGAGAAAGTATAGCTTTATTTATATATTTATTTATATTTTATTTATTTATTTATTTATTTATTTATTTATTTATTTATTTTGGTGCTCTCCGCTCCCCGCCGCCTCCCGCGCACTTAGCCCCCAGGTACGCTCGCCCCAGGTGGCCGCCGCATTCGAGCATCTTTTTATATGCCTAGTATATCTTCTTTGGAAAAAATTTTCATTGATATTCTCTGTCCATTTTTAATTGCATTTTTTGTTTTATTGCTATTGCATTATATTGATTTCTTTCATATCTGTTGGATATTGATCTGTTATCCGATATATTATTTGCAAAGATTTTCCCATTCAGTAGGGTGCTTTTCCATTTTGTTGATAGTTTCTTTTGCTGTGCAGAAGCTTCTTAGCTTGATGTAGTCCTGCTTATCAATTTTTGCCTTTGTTTTTGTGTCAAAAATTTTGTTAATATATTTTATTGATTTTTTTACAGCGAGGAAGGGAGAGGGATAGAGAGTTAAAAACATCAATGAGAGAGAAACATTGATCAGCTGCCTCCTGCACACTCCCTACTGGGATGTGCCCGCAACCAAGGTACATGTCCTTGACTGGAATCAAACCTGGGACCCTTCAATCTGCAGGCCAGTGCTCTAGCCACTGAGCCAAACCGGTTAGGGCTGTGTCAAACTTTTTAAAAAAATAATTGCTAAGACTAATGTCAAGGAGCTTACCTCCTATGTTTTCTGCTAGGAGGTTTATAAATTTAGTTTTTACATACAAGTCTTTAATCTATTTTGAGTTACTTTTTGTGTCTGGTTTAAGGTAGTGGTCCAGTTTTAGTCTTTTGCATGTGCTGTTCAATTTGTCCACCATTTATTGAAGAGATTGCCCTTTCCCCATGTATATTTTGGCACTTTTGTTGTAAATGAATATACCATATATGCATGGGTTTATTTCTGGACTATTTATTCTGTTCTGTTGATCTATATGTCTGCTTTGATGCCAATACCATACTGTTTTGATTACTGTACCTTTGTAATGTAGTTTGAAATCGGGAAGTGTGATGCTTCCAGCTTTGTTCTTCTTTGGCAAGATTACTTTGGTTATTAAGGGTTTTTTTGTGGTTCCATATAAATTTTAGAATTATTTCTCTAGTTCCGTGAAAAACAACATTAGTATTCTGATAGGAATTGCATTGAATCTATAGATTGTTTTGGGTAATATAGACATTTTAAAAACATTGTTTTAATCTATGAGCATGAGCTATCTTTTTATTTATTTGTGCCTTCTTCAATTTCTTTCCATAATGTCTTATAGTTTTCAGTATACAGATCTTTCACCTTCTTTGTTAAATTTATTTCTGGTATTTGTTTTAATTTTTAACTTATGTTTGATTCATGTTTCTAATTAAATGAGGATTGTTCATTAATATAGAAACTGCTGGCATTTCTGTTTTATTTTTCCCAAATAATATATTTGTATAAAATATATTTAAAAAGAAATTCTGAAATCCTGACAGTAGAAGTTTAAGGACACTGGTATCTGTCTGACTTGGTATTATAGCCATCCTGTTGGTATTGCCACATAAAAAGAGATTTATTCTTGACATTCTGTGGTTCTGAATCAATAGGAATGTTGCCATTTAGGAGACATTTGGCGTTGTCTGGAGACATTTTGGTTGTTACAAGTGAAGTGTGCTAATGACATCTGCTGAGTAGAAGCCAGGAATATACTAAACACTCTATAATTCATAGAATGGCACTCTGCAACAAAGAATTATCAGGTTCAAAATGTAAATAGCACTGAGATTTAGAAACACTGGTTTACAGGAATGAAGTTTCATGAATTAGCTTACTTTTAAAACCATAGATAAAAGAGTTGTTTACTTAATATGAATATTTAAATAAAGTCCTTCAAAAAAAACTAAGGTATTTAAAAATGCCTTCTCCTGAAAGAAAAAAAAATGAATAGTAGGAATAATAAGAAATTAAGTCACAGGTCATGGGAGAAGAAATTTTGTAGACCTTTGTAGGCCTATCTAAGAAATTTGGCTTTTACTTTTCATGAAATAAGAATCCATTATATGGAATAGAGCATAATCTGCTTTATATTTTAAAAGGACCCTTTGCCGTAGTAGACAGAAATCTAAAGATATTCTCCAAGGTACTCTTCCCCTGGTTATTCAATTAAACACTAATCTAGGCATTGCTACAAAGGGACTTCACAAATGTAATTACGATCACGGATCTTAAGATAGTAAGATCATCATGGATTATCTGTACAGGTCCAATCTAATCACTTGAGAAATTTAAATAGATAAATTAAAGCAAAGAAATTTCTCCATCTGGTGTTAGTCAGAAGGATGTAGCAGATGAGGGAGGCAGAGAAGAGATTCAAAAGGTGAGAACAATGCTACCCAGCATTGCTAACTTTGAAAAGATGGAAGAAGGGGGCCACAAACTAAAGACTGTGAGTGTCTTCTAGCAGCTGATAAGCACATCCAACCAACCGCCAGCAAGAAAACAGGAATCCCAGACCTACACTGCATGAAACCGAATTTTGCCAACAACCTGAATGATTTTGGAGGCATATTTATCCTAGAACGTCCAGAAAGGATCACAGCCCTGCTTACACTGTGATTTGGCCTAAACAGAGATCCAGCTGAGCCATACTGTGCCTGGAAAACTGAAAGAGAGTTTTTGTTTTAAGCCACTAATGTTGTGATAATTGGTTTCAGCTGCAGTAGTAAACTTGCACAGTTGCTATGTTGAGAATTACAGACTCTAGGAAAGCAAGGGTAGAAAGGGAGAAAACAGCTGTGAAGTCCTTTCAATAACCTCTACAAGAGATGACAGTAGCCTGGAATAAGGTGGTGGTGTGGTAGAAATGAAGAGTAGTGGTTGGATTCTGGATATATTTTGAAGATTAAACCCAATAGAATTTTCTAAGGGCAAACTATATATTTTGAGTAGAGAGTGTGGGAGAAGATGAAGTATGTAATATTGAAGTAAATGGTTAATAATTACTGAAGACCTCTACAATTTAAAGTTACAAATTTAACATCTCTTTATTTACTTTTATTTATTTATTTTCTAATTTATTGAATTTATTTGGGTGACACTGATTAATAAAATTGTATAGGTTTGAAGTGTATAATCCCATAGTACATCCTCTGTATATTGTGTGTTCACAACCCCAAGTCAAGTTTCCTCCCATCACCATTTATCCCCCTTTTACTCTCTTCTACTTGCCCCTACCCTTTCTCTCTGGTAATCACCATATTGTAGTCTGTGTCTTTGAGGTGTTTTTTTTTAATTTGTTTAATCCTTTAACCTTTTTCACCCAGCCCCCTCAACCACCTTCCCTCTGTCAGTCTGTCCTCTGTGCTGTGAGTTTGTTACTATTTTGTTTGATAGTTTATTTTATTCATTAGATTCCACATATGAGTGAAATCATATGGTACTTGTCTTTTTCTGTCTGGCTTATTTCACCTATCATAATATTCTCTAGGTCCATCAATGCTCTTGCAAAGAGTAAGATTCCCTTCTTTTTTATGGCTTTATTTATTTTTATTTCATTGTGTAAATCCACTCATCTACAAATTTTCATCATAAATACAGTGTATCAACACTATTGCCAAATTATTGGGTGATGTATGGGGAAGAAGTACTTTTTAGACCCCTAATGTGTGATTCAAGAGACACAGGAATAACAGGATGACAAATAGTCACACTTTCATAGGCCAGTGGTCATTGGCATACCTACACATTCATATATTGTGGCATTCTGACACAGAAAAAATGCTCACAGGTAAATACACACACACACACACACACACACACACACACACACCCATACATGGCTACTTATGTCCTCCCCCACATGCCATTTGGTCTTTTACCTAACATCACCTTACCCATGGATACTCTTGAAATCTCCTGTTTGATTTCTCACATCATATCATGCAAATGACAAAAAACATCTCTCTTTCTTTTGGGGTGGGAACTACCAGAACTCTTTTCCATTCATGAATTTGAGTCAGACTGGTTATTGCCAAGAAGAACTGATTTCCATGATCTTCTTCTCCTTCTTCTCATGGCCCAAGAGAATCACAGCATCTTCTGACTTTTCACTACAGTCTGTTCACGCCTTATGGACTTTTAATGATCAGTATTGTTTTGGCAGTTTGGCATCTAGAGAATAAACTCCTGAATAGCAGGAAACCTGCAACAAAATATAACCAATGATGCATAATAACTATTTCCTGAACTAATCAAGCTATTAAATAATCAATGCCTTTTGATTAGGAGGAATAATGGCAAAGAATCAAAGACCTACCAATTTTCTCTCAACTGAAGCCCTAAACCTCTTTAGTACATTGGTTGATTTTTGATGAATCTGAGTCCAATGGACATATAATGAACCTTAAAGGCTAATTAAGCTAATAATTTTGAGAAAACTAGAAGACTTAGGGAATAAAAGAAATCTTGTCTTCCATAGAAATTTTATATAATACATTTTGTGATAAAAGATTATCCTTTTGGCTGTTATAAACACCAAGCAATCTTTCATAAATCAAGTGAAGGTAAAAGCTTATTTAATTTGGTACGCTTGGAAATTAACCAAACTAATTTATAAGTGTCACTCATGCTTTTGTTCATCCATTTCACTGGCAGGCTTTGAACAGAATGCAGAGACATCTCATCATCAGGTCACCTGTGGGCCATACTTAGCACTAATTGGAAAGATAGCTCACGAAATATAAAGAGCCTCTTATTTCAAAATGTTCTTATTTATTTCTTCTTAGCCATGCCATCCTCACAGATCATTATGTGTCCTGGGTGCTGCCATTTTGCTATTCAGTACGGAAGTTAATAGCAATCAAAACATCAACAGCCTTCAAAGTAAAACTCGGTTTCACATGAATTTTCCTTTTGTTATTTCAGAGGAACAGAATGTAGATAACTACTGTAATGAGACAGGGGTTATTAGATACAGAAAAGCCCAGTGCTAACGTTGTGGACAGCTTTATGATGACTATTTACTAGTTTGAAGATAATGAAACTTTTCTTTAAATAAAGACTAAATAATTTTAGAGTCTATGCACAAAACTTTAATAAACTTCCTTAGTGGATATGGGATATAGTTGATCATTGACTCTTCTAGTCATCACTGGGCAATAATTTGCAAAATATTTATTGTTTTAATCAAAATAACTATATATATCCTGGGTTCATTTACAAAAAGAATTGCTCAAGTATTAAAAGCTGTCAGGATACTAGGCTCAATTTACTCATTCAAAAATATTTATTGCATGCCTACTATATGCTACTGTCCTAAGCATGGGGGCTATAGAAGACACAAAACCGCACTCTCTTAGGGTATGTATGCATTGTAGTCTGTAAATACAGAAAATCAATTAAGATCAGTACATTTGTGAAGTGCTCAATGGTGATAAATACTATAGATAAGAGTAAAGCAGAGAATGGAGACAAAGGGTATGAAGGATATGCTTTTTAAATAGAGTAGTCAGGGAATGTTTCCTTGAGAAGTTAACATGTAAGTAAATACCTTGCAGTTGATAACTGAGTGACATGTGGGTGAAGAAAACAGCAAGCAGCAAAAAAGCACTCATCTGAAACATGTTTGGTGGGTTAGCTATGAGGAAGGAGGCTGGGGGAATGGAGCAAAGAGGGCAAAGATAGTATAGAAAGAGGGAAAGTTGGAAGAGAAATGAGGATTCATTCTTAATCTTGTAGGTAAGGGTAATGACTGGAATTTAGTCAGGGTAAGGTGGGAAAATATTGGAGGGTTTTGAGCCAGAGTAGTGACATAACCTGACTCTTATGTTATGACGTGTTGAGCATAGACATATTTGTGGGAAGAGCAAAAGCAGAAGGCCTGCCTTCCATCCATTTGTTTACTCATTGATCTATACAACAAATATATATTCAACATCTGCAATAATCCTCTCTAGAGTTTTTTTTTTTTTTTTCTGGAACTCATATCACTCATGGGATTCAAATAATTTTTGCAAAATTATAGATAACACATTCAGTTCTGGTAAGTCAAATTGACTGACCAGGAGAAAACAAAACTATCAAAAAACAACCCCCTCGAATAATTAGTGCTTCAATTGGTGGCTTTATAAGAAGTGATTTAGCTTGAAGAGGAGGAATACTGGAATTAGTAATTACTCATCACATATTGAATTTTTATAAATATACTTACATTAAGATTGAGTTATGTTATTTATACATGATTTTGTAGAATTTTAGAAATATAGACAGCAGTCTTGATACCCAGTCCAAAATAAGATGCTGATTGGACTCAGGAAGCAACAAATGAGTTCACTAGGCACGTTTTAAGAAATTATTATAAAGATATTCAGATAACTTTCAATGTTTCTCACCAATGAAAAATTTGGCATTTATATACTTTATGAGGTACAAGGAAATATATTTAATCTCCATTGCATAGACTTATTTCTGTTCAGTACTGTTTCATTTGTCTGTAAAGATTTTAGGATTGACTATACTGTTTTTACATGTTCTCATTGTTTTTACTTAGTGTTAAAATAATTGTTTCCTTTGTTGAATAAAAGTAATATGTAAAAATATTTGCACATAATTTTCACTTCAGTTAATTTTAAGATTACAAATGTTATATGTCACTTTGATTTCAAGATTTTCTTTTATGAGCTTCTCTGTATTTTTGACATTTTCAACTCAAACTTACTAGTGGCTACTACACTATGTCTAACATGGTGCTTGTGAAGACATAAAAGCATTACTGAAAGCACTACTGGGAGCAATTTGCCAAAACCCTTAGGGGCACAAAGGTTATGCTAATAGGTACTTTCTAGAGCTATATTTTATAATTACTAGATCCAAATTGATTCTATACATTCCCAGGTCATATGAATATACACATATGAAGTACTGGAATTATGTCAAAACTCAGTTTACAAAATATTAGTGAAATAATTTACTGGCATAATAATGGGAGGGGTTTGCAACTCTGGAAGAAAATGAGTTCTTGATTTCCATTGAGGCAAATTTTCATAATAGCAATATTTCCGATATTTGCACTGCTGTTGTAAAGCACTATAGAAAGGTGATTAGTTTTACTATTTTTCCTTATGCTTATTGAAATATGTATTGTTCACTGCGGTGAGCTCACCTTCAGTTTTTGTCTTCTCTCCTCCAATGTTCACCTCAGTATTTTACATCTCAGGAGATGACTGACTTCACCTGCTGCCCTAGCAAGAAACGTGGAAGTCATCTTCATTTGCTCTACCTCCTTTCACCTCCCTCAAGTAGGTCCATCAATAAAGTGGTCACATAAATCTGTCCTTCTTTGTCCATTTTTCAGGACTACTGCCCCTTCCGGAACTCCATTCTCTCTTAGCTGGACTAAGTGTTAGCTCTTTCATTCTAATTGGATTTCCTCCTTCCTCTGCCCATCCCTCCAACAAAACAAAACAAAACAAAACAAAAACTCCACAAAAGAATATTTTCTCTTCATATCAGTATTGGGGTAGAGGAGTTAATCTAAATAAGATAATCGTTCTGACCCCTTAAACTGTGACATTCCCATTTGAGGCTTTATTACTTTTATTTAGAGCTTTTTTCCGATGCTCTTCATGCTGAACTTTCTGAAGTACTCCATCTCATGTGAAATGAGTACCGATTATGCCACATGATATCAATTTTAGACTGAAAGCAGAAGCAGCTCTTGTCAGGGTGAGTGCCTTAGATGAGACAGTGCCCTGAGATCACATATATTTCTGGAAAAAAGTAAGTTCCATTTAATGTTAAAAAGGTGGATCCATTTGTTCCCATAGCTTGATTTTTATGTGACCTTCTTTGGGCTCCTTCTTGCTACATCATTCAAGGATACAGGGGCCTTATTAATGTTAATTTATTTCCCCAGAGAAGTGGAGCCATTGATAGGAGAAAATTGGTTGGAAAAAGAATGCACTGGGAGTAGGAGTGAAGGCGGCACAGGCCCACATATTAGAGAGCGCTTTGTGCACCTGGGACCGTAAGTCACCGTGCATGCTGGGATGATGGCTTTGTTCAGGCCTGGGGGGAACTGAGCGCTTCTGTCATAAAGGGAGGAGAGCTCTCTTGCCATGCTGAGGAGTTGGGATTTTATGTTGAAGGCTGTAAGGAGGCATTGAAGAATTTTATTATGTCTGTTGATTTCCAAAGTCTGGTGGGTTCAATTTTTCTTCAGATTTTGAAAACAAAACTCTCCAAAGTTCTGCTTGAAAATACAAATCAAATCCAATAGCTTTAAATCCGTAGAGATGAAACATGTCTTCAAACTTGTCAAAATTAAATGAGATGAAGTTTGGTCAGAGTAACACTTGCTCAAATTGCTTCTCCCACACCTTCAAAGTAATCATGGAGTTTCAGGCTGCGGTGGATGTGGAGGAAAACTTTCTGTGATTTTTCAAGCCAAAGGCTAGGAAAAAGAAGTATATTCTCAGAAATAGATAACTGCACTGCCAGTTAAAATTCTTGATCAGCAATATCTTAATTTATAAATACAATATGAAGTGGAAAATAATTTAGGGAAAAGGATATATATATATATGCTTTGTTTTGTTTTTTAAGAGATGAGACTATTTTTTAAAATATATTTTTATTGATTTAATAGAGAAAGGAAAAGGGAGAGAGAGAGAGAGAGAGAGAGAGAGAAACATCAATGATGAGAAAGAATCATTAATTGGCTGCCTCCCACATGCCCCCTACTGGGGATCAAGCCTGCAACCAGGGCATGTACCCTTGATGGGAATGGAACTCAGGACCCTTGAGTCCACAAGCTGACACTCTATCCACTGAGCCAAACCAGCTAGGATGAAAAAGATACATTTTTACTGAACTATGACTTCTCATCTCCTACATATGCATCTTCTAAAGAGTAAAATATTTTAATTAAGCTAAACATATTTTGAACTGGGCATTGTTTTTAAAAATGTAACTGGAGGATTTACAATTGGAACCATCTGTTAAATTTATTAAATTACATGCATATTTCAAGAGCATCAAATAAATTAAAATAATAATTTCAAAACATGCTGAATGGCAGAAACACATGAAGTAAAAAAAAAAATTAGAAAATGCACAGCAAACATAAAACTCTTATCCCAAATAATATATATGTCAACTTTTAAAGTAGAATAAGAGCTTTTTTTAAAGTGAAATAAGAAAATTGAAAAAGTAACTCATCTGTGAATGCTCTTTGAATCTGTCCTTACCTTTATAGGTATTTTGAAGAAATGTATCAATGTATCATGAAACAAATAAGGAAAAATAGCTTTGAATATTTGAAGTCATTGCACTAAAATATGCTGATTGTACTAAAACAAGGAGTGGTATTAGAACATTGAGGAACCAGATGTAATTGAATGACCCAAGGGTATGAGAAGCAATCAAACCTCATTCCTCTTCCTCTGCCAGCACACAGACTATCTTCTTTTACTTTGCATATGTGTCTCATGGAAATGGGTTAACTAGCTAACAGTCATAGCCTTGGTGGTTTTCTCAAATATAAGAAACGGTGTAATTACCACTTTGTATTACCCAGGAGTTGGAGCCAAGAGAGAAGGGGAGAAAGAGAGAGAAAAAGGGCCGGGCACGGTGGCGCGTGCCTGTAGTCCCAGCTACTCGGGAGGCTGAGGCTGGAGGATCGCTTGAGCCCAGGAGTTCTGGGCTGTAGTGCGCTATGCCGATCCGCTGTCCGCACTATCGGCATCATTATGGTGACCTCCCAGGAGCGGGGGGCCACCAGGTTGCCTAAGGAGGGGTGAACCGGCCCAGGTCGGAGAGAGAAAAAGGGAAGGAGGGAGGGAGAGAAAGAAGGAGGAGGAGGAGGAGGGGGATTAGGAGGAAGAGGAAGAAGAGAAGAGGGGTAAGGGAGGGGAGGGGATAATTCAACTGCAGGATAAATTCAATTTCTGAACTGCTCCAAGATTTCACACACATAATAGAACTAGAGGTCCGGTGCATGAAATTCATGCACTGGGGGGTGGGATTCCCTCAGCCCAGTCTGCCCCTCAGTCCGGGAGCCCTCAGTGGATGTCCTACTGACGGCCACAGTCTGGCAGCAGAGGCTCGGAGTAGGCGTCCTGTGTGTGTGTGTGTGTGTGTGTGTGTGTCTGCTGGGGGCTTTCCCCCAGCCACACCGTGGAGGCTTGGAGCAGGCACCCCTTTCTGTTGATCTCTCAGGCTCCTGGCCTCCACTGTGTGTTGTACTCTCCCTTGAGCTGTGGCCAGGGTGGGGTGCTGCCTGCAGGCCGCACTTTCCTGCTCACGGATTGCCGCAGCGACCCAGGAGCAGGCACACATGGGGGGCTGCCTGCAGGCCGCCCTTTCCTGCTCTGGGATCACCATGGCGACCCAGGAGCAGGCCTTGCTGGGTGCTGCCTACAGGCCACACTTTCCTGCTCACCGATCACTGGATCGCCAGGGCACCTGGGGTCAGGCCCTGCTGGGTGCTCCCTGTGGGCAGCACTATCCTGCTCTCTAATAGCCATGGTGTCCCGGCTGGGGGCGGGGCTTAGGTGGCACAGGGCTTAAGCAGCACACAGGGGTCCCAGATGGGGGTGGGGCTTAGGCGGCACATGGGGGTCCCGCTGCCCAGGGCTGCACACAGGGCCTGGATGGTGGCTCGTACTGCCCCGCCCTGCCTGCAGTATGCAAATTAGCCACCATCTTTTTGGCGGCTAATTTGCATATCACACTGATTAGCCAATGGGAGGCATAGCGAAGGTACACTCAATTACCATCTTTGTCTATTATTAGATAGGATAGGAAATGCTGAGATTCCTGCTCACGGATTGCCTCAGCGACCCAGGAGCAGGCACACATGGGGGGCTGCCTGCAGGCCGCCCTTTCCTGCTCTGGGATCACCATGGCGACCCAGAAGCAGGCCTTGCTGGGTGCTGTCTACAGGCCACACTTTCCTGCAAACCAATCGCTGGATTGCCAGGGCACCCAGGATCAGGCCCTGCTGGGTGCTCCCTGTGGGCTGCACTTTCCTGCTCTCTAATCGCCATGGTGTCCCGGCCGGGGGCAGGGCTTAGGCAGCGTGGGACTTAGGCGGCACACGGGGGTCCAGGCTGGGGCGATTGCACCACCTAAGCCCTGCAGCCCAGGGATGCACACAGGGCCCAGATGGCGGTTCGCGCTGTCCCGCGCCCTGCCTGCAGTATGCAAATTAGCCACCATCTTTTTGGTGGCTAATTTGCATATCACACTGATTAGCCAATGGGAGGCATAGCGAAGGTACACTCAAGTACCATCTTTGTCTATTATTAGATAGGATAGGAAATGCTGAGATGCTGCATATGGAAATGAGAGCAAACCATTTTCATTCATGATAAAAAAAATTATGCCAATTATTGGGTATGAGGTGAATGGGTTTACATACTACATCAGTATAGTAGTTCACTGAAAGAAAAGGATGGGCTTGGAATTGAATCCTGACTCACATTCTTCATTTTCAGATAGGGTAATTGCTTAATTTTTATGTTGCTGCTTATTTTAATCTGTAAAATTGGTATTTATGCCTCCCTTGTAGGGTGATTGTAAAGAGATTAAATAAGATAATATCTCATTAAGGTAGTCCTATAAATATAGTTAGTGCAGAACAAAGTAACAATGGGTAGTTATGTTTCTTATTGACTTTCTATAATGTAACTATTTAAAATTTGACATTTGTGAATATAATAGACTAGAGGCCCGGTGCACAAAAATTTGTGTCCAGGCTGGGGCGATTGCACCACCTAAGCCCTGCAGCCCAGGGATGCACACAGGGCCCAGATGGCGGTTCGCGCTGTCCCGCCCAGCCTGCAGTATGTTAATTAGCTGCCATCTTTGTTGGTGGCTAATTTGCATATCATGCTGATTAGCCAATGGATGCATAGCAAAGGTACGGTCATTTACCATCTTTGTCTATTATTAGATAGGATGACTTTATTAGTTAAAAAGTAGGTTTGTTAAACAAAGATATTATTCCCCCCAATGCAAAATAAAACCTAAAGACTTACCAGATCATATAATTTTGAATTGACAGAAATTTTAGGGCATATTATTGCTTTAGAAGCCTTATAATTTTTCCTGTAGAAAAATGTAGATAAATAAATGAAGCCAAGATGTCTACCTAATTATGAGCTGTGATGCATTTTACATATTAAAGTGGAATCATCCATTAATATAAAGATAAGTTCAGATATTTTCAATATATAACATTTTCTTAAATGAATTTTTTAAGGTAATTATAATATACTAGAGGACTGGTGCATGAAATTCATGCACAGGGCGGGAGGGGGGTTCCCTCAGCCCGGCCTGCACCCTCCCACAATCCGGAAACCCTCGGGGGATGTCCTACTGCCTTGTGGATCGGTTCTGAACTGGCAGTCAGACATCTCTCTCACAATCTGGGACCGCTGGCTCCCAACTGCTCTCGTGCATGCCTGATTGCTCCAAACCACTCTGCCTGCCTGCCTGACCTCCCTTAACCAAATCTGCCTGACTGCCTGATCACCCCTAACTGCTTGCCTGCCTGCCTGATTCCCCTTAACCACTAAGCTGCCTACCTGAATGCCCCTAACTGCCTCTGCCTTGGACCCTACCACTGCGGCTTCATCTGGGAGGCCATCCAGAATGACATCCAGAAGGTCGTTTGACTGTCTGGTCTAATTAGCATATTATGCTTTTATTAGTATAGATTCTTGTTATTGTCCTTAATTATATCATCAGTTTTTTTTTCAATTTAAGGACTGATGATAGGGACTGGCATCGGGCACCAGCAGCGGGGGCGAGCGGCTCTCAGGAGCAGGGGGAGGTGGAGAAGCCCTGAGGGGCGACTGGGGCCAGCAGCTGCCACTTGCACCCGCTGATGGCACCAAGTGATCGGGGCCAGCGCCAGCAGCTGGTTCTGGCAGCTAATGTGAGTGCTGGGCAGGACCACAGCACATGGGAGCAAAAAATTTTCAGTAACCACCAGAGGCTCGCCCCGATGACAGCTACTAGAGCCCCGCCTTGGTCTGGCACCTCCCGCTTACCTGTTCCATCATACTGCTGCAGGTGATGCCCACCATGTTCCACGCTCTGCCGCCTGCTGCCAACACCCGCCATGACCCCCTGGTGGTCAGCAAATGCTATGGTGACCGGTTGTTTGGTTGTTCTACAGTTAGGTCTATTTGCATATTAGGGTTTTATATATATAGATATGCAAAGCCCATTGACAAACATTAGTGAGGCAGGGGGAGAGAGGGTCTATGAGGGAAAAAGAAGACATTTGTAATACTTAGAATAATAGTGTTTTTTTAAAAAAAAATAACATGCAACCAATCATAGTAAACATTTCATACACACTTCTGTTACTTAAAATTCTTAACATGTCCTGATTTTCCTATGTTCCTTGGAGATCCTGGAAAGTGGAGTGGCTGATGTGGTTGGTGGGTAACATGCCACTCAAAATTAGTTCATGAAACATTTTACCAGGGGAAGTAGTGCTGAATAGTCATATTCATTATTATACAACATTATTTTAGAAACATACAACTCTCTGTTCAAAACTGAATGGAGTAGAAAACAAAACTGATATATGGTAAAAGAAAATTTCCCTTATAAAAGATTAAGTTCCCAATCCTCTATCAGCTGATTGTATAAGAAAAAGCAAATATAGTGGGGCCTTGACTTACGAGTGTCCCAACTAATTGAAAAAATCATATTTGAATAGTGTTCTATGAATGTAGATTAAACTGTTAGTGTTCAGATTTCTATATGCTACTGATTTTCTGTATAGATATTTCTATCAATTCTTGATTAAAAGTTGGTAAAATTTCCAACTAATGCCATGGGTTGGCTTATTTCTTAAATTCTGTCATGTATTGCTTTTTATTTTTAATTCCCCTTATTATATGGGTATACATTTAGAATAGTTTTGTCTTCCTGATAATTTCATTCTGTTATAATTAACAAATGAATAGATACTTATCTCAGATAATACATGTGAAATAAGAATTTTAGGGGAATATAGATAGATTTAGGAAACTTTTAGAATTGGGGGTTCATGGAAAAAACACAAGGCTACACACAGGGAGAAGTTTCATTCCCATAACACAAAGGAGTGGTAAAAGTTACATTTACATAAGAGAAGTATTTGAGCCTCAGAATTTTATCTGAAATGTATGAATAGTTTAGATGAGTAATTTCCAACTTTTTCCCCCTGCTTTACATTATTTTTTGTTTTTGTTTACCATATGATCTCTGGATTTGTAAATATTTTTATTTTAATGTACAACTCTTTTTTTCAAAAAGTACTTTTAGCTTGGCCAGCGTGGCTCAGTGGTTGAGTGTCCACCTATGAACCAGGAGGTCATGGTTCAATTCCTGGTCAGGGCACATGCCTGGGTTGTGGGCACAATCCCCAGTGTGGGACATATAGGAATCAGCAAATCAATGATTCTCTCTCATCATTGATGTTTCTATCTCTATCTCCTCCCTCTCCCACTCTGAAATATATGTATATACACACACAAGTACATATGTATACTAGAGGCCTGGTGCACGAAATTCATGCATTGGCAGGGGGGGTCCCTCAGCCTGGCCTGCACCCTCTCGCAGTCTGGGACCCCTCGGGGAGTGGGCCTAAGCCAGAAGGTGGACATCCCTCTTGCAATCTGGGAGCCCTCGCTCCTTATAGCCTTCCTGCTCACTGCTCCTTACTGCTTGGCTCGCTGCTTCTTAGTGCTGCTGCAGAGGCAGGAGAGGCTCCCACTACCGCTGCTGCAGTTGCCAGCCGTGAGCCTGGCTTCTGGCACTGACCACCAGGGGGCAGCTCCTGCGTTGAGCATCTGCCCCCTGGTGGTCAGTATGCATCATAGCAACCAGTTGTTCCGGTCATTCTGCCGTAATGGTCTTTT
>NW_005357599.1:137437-196543 GCF_000412655.1 Myotis brandtii
ACTTTCAAAAGAAATATCAAAATTTCTATACTTTTTTAAATTGAACAAAGTAAATATTTTAAATATATATCAATTTCATATAAAATTAATTAAAAAACCATTACTACTATAGGTTCAAATATATTAGCATCAAGGCTAAATATAAATAATGTAACCTTGACCCACACAGCATATATTATACATAAAGACTTAATGAAAAAATAAATATTCTTGTTAGCAGTACGTAAGCATATGCACCACTCATGTCAATCTATTGGTGTATTTTAAATTTCATGCAAATTCAATGGAAGAAGTACTAGATTTATGGATTAGAATATCTGAGTTGCAATTGTACTTTTGCCAATAAATTTAGAAAAATTATGTCTCTTATATTTTAATTTTTTAGTTTTATTGATATATAATTGACAAATAACATTGTGATATGTAAACTGTACATGTAATGATTTGATACACATATACATGGTGAAAAGATTCTCCCCATTTAGTTAATTAAGACATCCATCACCTCACTTATTAACCATTTTCTTTTTTTTTGGTGAGAACATTTAAGTTCTACTCTCTTAGAAAACTTCAATTATACCATACAGTGTTATCAACTATGGTCACCATATTATACACTTGATCTTCAGATCTTATTTATCTTATAACCAGTACCCTTTTGCCAACTTCTGATTTCCCCTCACCCCCAGTCCCTGGCAACTACTGTTCTACTTTCTTCTGAGTCTGAATTTTATTTTAAGATCCTACAAATAAGTGATATCATGCAGTATATTTCAATCTATGATCAAACAATGTTCATAATACATGCCCTAATTATCCCTATGATTTAACGAGGTTCAAGTTAACTAATCTATGTGAATCAGTTTGAACGAGTTAAAATTGTGCCATTATTTGTGTTGTTAAAAATATATATATGGGTTAGAGAGACAAATAAAACTTGTTTGAAATTTTCCTCCTCTACTTCATAGATATAAATTCTTGACAAGTTTTTAGCATTTTTGAATCTCAATGTCATCATCAGCAAAATGGAGGTGATAATAGTCTGGAGATTTATTATAAAACTAGAGGCCCGGGGCACAAAAAATTGACTTGTTTGATTTCCTCCTCTACTTCATAGATATAAATTCTTGACAAGTTTTTAGCATTTTTGAATCTCAATGTCATCATCAGCAAAATGATGGAGATAATAGTCTGGAGATTTATTATAAAACTAGAGGCCCGGTGCACAAAAATTTGTGCACTGGGGGGGGGGGGGCCCCCCCCCCCCGCCGGGGCCGCCTGGATGAGGGGATGATGGCTGTTTGCAGCTGGTCACACCCCCTTCAGGGTGGGGGTCCCCACTGGGGTGCCTGGCCAGCCTGGATGAGGGGATGATGGCTGTTTGCAGCTGGTCACACCCCCTTCAGGGTGGGGGTCCCCACTGGGGTGCCTGGCCAGCCTGGATGAGGGGATGATGGCTGTTTGCAGCTGGTCACACCCCCTTCAGGGTGGGGGTCCCCACTGGGGTGCCTGGCCAGCCTGGATGAGGGGATGATGGCTGTTTGCATCTGGTCACACCCCCTTCAGGGTGGGGGTCCCCACTGGGGTGCCTGGCCAGCCTGGATGAGGGGATGATGGCTGTTTGCAGCTGGTCACACCCCCTTCAGGGTGGGGGTCCCCACTGGGGTGCCTGGCCAGCCTGGATGAGGGGATGATGGCTGTTTGCAGCTGGTCACACCCCCTTCAGGGTGGGGGTCCCCACTGGGGTGCCTGGCCAGCCTGGATGAGGGGATGATGGCTGTTTGCAGCTGGTCACACCCCCTTCAGGGTGGGGGTCCCCACTGGGGTGCCTGGCCAGCCTGGATGAGGGGATGATGGCTGTTTGCAGCTGGTCACACCCCCTTCAGGGTGGGGGTCCCCACTGGGGTGCCTGGCCAGCCTGGATGAGGGGATGATGGCTGTTTGCAGCTGGTCACACCCCCTTCAGGGTGGGGGTCCCCACTGGGGTGCCTGGCCAGCCTGGATGAGGGGATGATGGCTGTTTGCAGCTGGTCACACACCCTTCAGGGTGGGGGTCCCCACTGGGGTGCCTGGCCAGCCTGGATGAGGGGATGATGGCTGTTTGCAGCTGGTCACACACCCTTCAGGGTGGGGGTCCCCACTGGGGTGCCTGGCCAGTCTGGGTGAGGGGCTGAGGGCTGCTTTCAGGCTGGCGGTTGTTGACTGAAGCTCCCAACCGCTCCTTTTTTTTCTGTTTTTTTATTTTATTCTGGGCCAGCTTTAGCTCTGGCTCTAGCTGTGAGGCTTCCGCTGCTGAAAGCTGGTATCTGGTTTGTTTGCCGTTCTATAATCGAAACAATGTATAACTTCAGCTCTGAGATCCCGGCAGGCTTTTGTTTAGCTTCTACATTTGCAACATAGTACATAGTTGCTTAGAGTTGCAACTCAGAGGCTGGCAAGTTAGGCGTTCCATTGGAGTCTGCAGTCACTGGAGCAAGGAAGCCTCCCTGCTCGCTTCCAGCTGCCTTGCTGCCGGCCGCCATCTTGGCTGACAGTTAATTTGCATAAGGATACGCTGATTAGCCAATGGGAAGGGTAGCGGTCGTACGCCAATTACCATGTTTCTCTTTTATTAGTGTAGATGAAAGTGAAACTTCTTCTATGCATTCTGATAAATTACCTCCTTTAAGGTTGCTTGTGTTTTCAATAAGAACTTTAGCTACTATTTATATGTAGTTGCTAGGACACATCTGGTGTTAAATCTTTATTCTGACTCTTAGATTCTACATAACCTAACGCAATTTCTATTGCATACTTTATAAAATTGGTATAATAATAATCCTGATCAGAGAATGCTATGAGGATTATATGAGATGATATATGTAAGACCATAGGACAGGGGTCCTCAAACTACGGCCTGCGGGCCACATGCAAATACAAATATTGTATTTGTTCCCGTTTTGTTTTTTTTACTTCAAAATAAGATATGTGCAGTATGCATAGGAATTTGTTCATAGTTTTTTTTTAAACTATAGTCCGGCCCTCCAATGGTCTGAGGGACAGTGAACTGGCCCCCTGTTTAAAAAGTTTGAGGACCCCTGCCACAGGACATAGAAAAATTATGTCTCTGCAGGTAGTACAAATGCTCTACATTGTTATTATCAACTTCATCAACACCATCATCATTACCATCAAGCCATTAAATAATTTAGAATTAATTGCCATCTTTCTGGATATTAGCTTTTTAAATCAATATATCTTTGCATGGTTTTGAAAACTCTCCATAAATGTACTGCAATTTCTCATGTGTTAAGCTGATCTCCTCACCTCCCTGTATCTTAAATCAACCATCTTTACCTGACCCACCACTTTTGATTTTTCATCATCATGACTTGCAATGTCTCTTTCTTTACATTTGTTTATTCTAATCCTATCCATCGTTCAAGTTTGCCTCAAATTTCATCTTTTTTATGGTTTCATTGAATTGATGTAAACATTCTCAATTTATATTTATACTAGAAGCCCGGTGCATGAAATTTGTGCACTCAGGGAGGTGTCCCTCAGCCCAGCCTGCATCCTCTCCAATCAGGGAACCCCTCGGGGGATGTCCGACAGCCGGTTTAGGCCCAGGATCACGCCTAAACCGGCAGATGGACATCCCTCTCACAATCTGAGACTGCTGGTTCCCAACCGCTCGCCTGCCTACCTGCCTGATTGCCCCTAACCGCTTCTGCCTGCCAGCCTGATCACCCCCTAACCACTCCTGTGCCAGCCTGATCGACACCTAACTGCTCCCCTGCTGGCCTGATCACCCCAAACTGCCCTCCCCTGCAGGCCTGGTTCCCCCCAACTTCCCTCCCCTGTTGGTCTGATCACCCACAACTGCCCTCCCCTGCTGGCTATCTTGTGATGGCCATCTTGTGATGACATGGGTGTGGCCATTTTGTGATGACGTGAGCGCGGCCATCTTGTGACAACATGGGGGTGGCCATCTTGTGCAAAGTTGTGACAGTCAATTTGCATATTACCTCTTTATTATATAGGATTGTTTCAGATCTCTTAGTGGTTAATTATGTTCTGTTTAATATTCTTCACTGATGTAAACTGAAGCTAAAGGCTGCATTTGTCATTTCTTTCATCATTATCATAGGGCTTTACAGGCTTTACAGAATTATGAGAGAGTAGCAGGTTATAATACATTTTGATTGTAATAAAATAATCTATTACATTTTTCTTAGCATCAATTGTGTCCATACTCATCAATTTAGTAAAATCTCTCTGCTATAAATCATAGTTTCAAATAAAGTGTATTTCTATTAATTTAATTCATATTACATATGGTAATATTTTAACCTTTCCCAAGGTAAACAATGCCAGAAGGAAAACTTTAAGAACTTTTTTTTATTATTGATTTTTTACATAGAGGAAGGGAGAGGGAGAGAGAGTTAGAAACATTGATGAGAGAGAAACATTGATCAGCTGCCTCCTGCACACCCCCTACTGGAAATGTGCCTGAAACCAAGGTACATGCCCTTGACCAGAATCGAACCTGGGACCCTTCAGTCCACAGGTGGACACTCTATCCAATGAGCCAAACTGGTAGGGCAAGAACTTTTTAATCTCATTAAAAACATATTTTAAATTTTTAAATAATAATTATTAACATAAAATTAAGAATGATCAGGTAAGGCAAAGAATAAGAACAATTATTCCTTAAGGTATGGAAAAAGTGAGAGCTTCAGCAAACTAGAGCTGCTATTGTTTATATTCTTTTTGCTTTAATTAGGCCAATTTATCCTAGGCATAACCTCAAACTGTTAAAAGAGGGGAAAAAAAGAGTTGAATACTCCTGACTAAAGGCCAAGTTAAAAAAAGTGCCCCAAATAGTCACAGCAGAGCCCACTTCCTACAAGGACAATAGCTCCTCACAAGAAGTACTGAACTGACTATGAGCCACTGTGGGAACTAGACAATCTCAAGGATATTTGAAATTGTTCTGGTCAAAGCCTCCATCACTCATAGGATGATAATTTAGTTTAGAACAAAGAAAATGATATCAGATTATAATTTATGACACTGCTTAAATTATGAAATCCAATAGCTATTTTAAATGAAAACATGTTTTAATAATTACCCCTCTAAACTTCTAGGGGCCAGCAAATATTACTAAAACTTTAGTTCTCTTTGCAGTTTTAGAGAATAATAGTTAAGTTATAAAAAATTAAAATGTTCTTTTTTATCAATGCCTAGTAGTGAAACCATAATTCTAAAAATATAATTAATTTATAATAGATATATTTTTATACATCTATCAATCTCCTTTATACATGCAAACATTTTTAGTCTTTTCTAAGTTTTGTCAGCAATTTCTCTAAAGCATTGTCAGGAATGGGACTCAGAATATCATCAGTACCTCATTTCATGACACTATTGGAAACCAAGTAATGAAGTTGTCTATGTATTCAAAAGAATAATTTCTCAATGCAAACTGGTGCAGCCCCTGTGGAAAACAGTATCGAGATTCCTCAAAAAATTAACACAAAAAACCCCCACAAAAACCTGAAAAACACACAAACACAAGGAGGCTAAATAACATGTTACTAAAGAAAGAATGGGGTAACAATAGATAAATTCAGAAATCAAAAGTTATCTTGAGACAAATGAAAATGAAAACACAATAACCCAAAATATATGAGACACAGCAAAAGCAATATTAAGAGGGAAATATTATTTGGGAAACTCCCATTTGACCCAGTAATACCACTCCTAGGAATATATCCCAAGAAATCAGAAACACCAATCAGAAAGGACATATGCATCTCTATGTTCATAGCAGCACAATTTACTATAGCTAAGATTTGGAAACAGCCTAAGTGCCCATCAGATGAGTGGATTAAAAAACTGTGGTACATCTACACAATGGACTACTTCACTGCTGTAAAAAAGAAAGAACTCTTACCATTCACAACAGCATGGCTGGACCTGGAGAGCATTATGCAAAGTGAAATAGGTCAGTCAGAGAAGGATAAGTATCATATGATCTCACTCATTTGTGGAATCTAATCAACAACATAAACTGATGAATTTCCCTCTTAATATTGCTTTTGCTGTGTCTCATATATTTTGGGTTATTGTGTTTTCATTTTCATTTGTCTCAAGATAACTTTTGATTTCTGAATTTATCTATTGTTAGCCCATTCTTTCTTTAGTAACATGTTATTTAGCCTCCTTGTGTTTGTGTATTTTTCAGGTTTTTGTAATTTTTTTTTTCCTCAGGCTGCCCGCAGGCACCCAGGACCTGGGCTGGCTTCCCTCAGGCCCAGCTTTGTCAGAAAGGATGTCTGGAATGATGTCCGGAAGATGTTCAGTCTAATTAGCATATTTCCCTTTTTATCCCTGCGTGATTGGGCCTAAACCGGCCATCGAACATCTCTCTTGCAATCTGGGCCACTGGCTCCTAACTGCTCACCTTCCTGCCTTCCTGATATCCCCTAACTACTCTGCCTGCCTGCTTCATCACCCCTAACCACTGAACTGCCTTCCAGATCACCCCTAACCACTTGCCTGCCTGTCTGATCGTCCCTAACTGCTCGCCTGCCTGCCTGCCAGATTGCCCTTAACCACTTCTGCCTGCCTGCCTCATGGCCCCTAACTGCTTGCCTCCCTGCTGATTGCCCCTAACTGCTCACCTGCCTGCTTGATCGCCCCTAACCGCCTCTGCCTCAGCCCCTGCCACCACAGCTTTATCCGAAATGATGTCTGGAAAGTCGTTTGTCTGTCAGGTCTAATTAGCATATTATGCTTTTATTATTATTATTTTTTAATATATTTTATTGATTTTTTACAGAGAGGAAGGGAGAGGGATAGAGAGTTAGAAACATCGATGAGAGAGAAACATCGACCAGCTGCCTCCTGCACACCTCCTACTGGGGATGTGCCCGCAACCAAGGTACATGCCCTTGACCGGAATCGAACCTGGGACCTTTCAGTCCGCAGGCCGACGCTCTATCCACTGAGCCAAACCGGTTTTGCTGCTTTTATTATTATAGACTAAAAGCCTGGTGCATGAATTTGTGCATGGGTGGGGTCTGGCTGGACCACCCTGATCGAGGCCGATCAGGCTGGGCCAGATGGGGGGAGGGGATGTGGGAGGTTTGCTGGCTGGCCCCATCCCCAATCAGGGTAGGGGGGCCGATCAGGGTGGAGCTAGGTGGGGGGAGTGGCTGCAGGAGTTTGGCCAGTCAGTCCTGCCCCCTGGTCAAACTCCTGGTCGAGGGGACAATTTGCATATTAGCCTTTTATTATATAGGAGGATGATAGCCTTGCTAGAGAGAGCAGTCTTGATTGCAGGTACTTGCTTTTTATTACTTCAAGTACTTCATGCTATTTCCTTCTGTCCTGAAGTGTTTCTGTTGAGAAATCAGATGACAGCTTTATGGAAACTCCCTCATAGGTAATTGACTTTTTCTCTCTTGCTGCCTTTAAGATTCTCTCTTTGTGTTTAATCTTGGCCATTTTGATTATGATGTGTCTTTTGTGTGGATCTCTTTGTATTTATCTTGTTTGGGACTCTCCATGCTTCCTGAACTTGTGTGACCTTTTCCTTCACCAGGCTAGGAAAGTTTTTTCAAACAGGTTTTCAATCCATTTCTTGCTTTCTTCTCATTCTGGTACCACTATGATGCGGATGTTGTTATGTTTCATGTTGTCCCAAAGTTTCCTTTAACTATCCCTTGCTTTGTAATTATTTTGACTTTTTTCCTGTTCTAATTAAGTTATTTTTTTCTATTTTGTCTTCTAACTTACTAATTTGATCCTCTGCCTCATCCAGCCTACTTAATACTCTTTCCAATGAATTTTATCTTTCAGATATGGCATTATTCATTTCCAACTGGTTATTTTTCATGGTTTCTATGTCCTTTGTCATGATGTCATGGTTCTTCCTAAGGTCCTTGAGCATCCTTATAAACATTACTTTGAACTCTCTGTCTGATAAATTGCTTGCCTCCATTTCATTTAGCCTTTTTTCAAGTTTCCTTCTATTTTTTCATTTGGGGCCTATTTCTTTGTCTCCACATTTTGGCTGTCTCTTTATGTTTCTTTCTATGTTTTTGATAGCACTGCTATGACTCTCACCCTTGGTGGAGTAGTCTCCTGGAGTAGGTGTCCTGTGGCTCCCAAATGGTGCAATCTCTTTGATCTTCTAACCTGGCTGCTCTAGGAATGTTTCTTATGTGGATATTTTTGGACCTTCCTGTTGTAATTGGTTCTTGATTGGTGATGGCCCTTTTGTAGTTGGGATCCAGAGTCAGACTGGCTGACTATGAGGCTCAACCCCACCCAGGCATTCAAATTACTGTGCAGGTGTAGTCTCAAGGTTTCTTGATGGGTCCAGTGGCACAATCCTTAAACTTTTAGGCTAGGTGTCTATAGAGGTAAACCTTTATCACCGTAAGATTCTGTTCAGGGGCTGCCCCTCAAGGCCGGGTCGTTCATGGGAGAGATGGAGCCTCCCAAGATCCACCTTTGGGTGTACAGTTTATGTGTCTAGTTGGGTCAAGCTCTGGTGTATTATGAGGCCCACCACTCACTGTGTTGGTCCTTTTGGGTAGATTTCAGGTGGAGGTTTTTGTTTGTGTAACTGTCCTTGGGCCTCCTGTGTGTAGTTACCACTCTGTTCACTGTTGGTGTCTGCGTCTTCTAGACCTGTGTGTTCATGGGGGGATGAATCTGTGTAAATGGATTGGCTTCTTTGAGTTTAGAACTCTCTTCCTCCAGAGTCTTTTAAAGAGAGTCTGTAGGATGGTCCCAAGTTAGTCTAGTTCAGCTAGTGGGTCCCTTGCTTGAAGATTATGAAGTCAGGCACTCAATGAAGGGAAATTAGTCTCTGCTTCTAAGCCAAACTCCTCAATCTCTACTAGAAGCTCCAACTCTGATTCACCTTAAGAGGCTTGCTGCAGGTTCAGGTTGGGTATAGCCTGCAATCTCTGCAGGAGCAATTCCAGCTGCCCTGGGCTCAGGGGGATTGATCAAAAAAGTCTCCAATTGAGGATGTTGCAGTCCCAGCCCTCAGGAGAGGGCTAAGCACTTTCTCCCATTCTAAGACAGTAGCCTCTGAGGGTCCCACTTGAATATCCTGCTTTGAGCCAATCTCTCTATCCCCACAGAACTGTGCCCAGTGGGGCTATCCAATCAGTCTTCTGTTAGTATAGTGTTTATAGCCTGCAGGAGGGGGAAAGTGACTCTACTTCTCCTTCCCAAGGCTGCCTGGGGGAACTCACATTGAGCTCAAATAGCCTCCCCATCATGCAGTCACAGAGCCCATCACTCTCCCAGATAAAAGCTCCCCCACCCCCGCCACAGGGGATATGCAGACCAACAATCCCAGCACTGTGGGGAACCAGCACCCTTGCACTACCTGTCCAAGCCAGAGCAGCTAGAAAATTAGCCCAGTCTAGGACTAGGATCTCTCTGCATGGCCCGTCTCAGCTAAGCAGGGGCTGAAATTTCAAGATCCACTCATGCTCCAACTCTGCTCAGTGCCAACCAAGAATCCCCAACCTATGCTGCTATCATGTGCCACAAACCCAGCAGAAGGAATTTGTCTGAGAGACTCCACAGGTGGGTGGAGGAGTTCCAACCCCAAACTCAAGGTGGGTCTTTCCCCCCTTTCCTTGTACCAAATAGTTTAGTCATTGACTGAGGTTCTTCCCAATGCCTTTTAGGAAAGAAGAGGGTCCCTCAAAGTCACTCCTAGGTGTATCCTGCAGGCCTTTCCACTGGACCGAAACACCACAGCACAGCTTTTCCAGCAGTTAGAGTCTGAGCAAATTTTGCAGGCTGGAGCTGCTAAAAATGGGAGTGCTCCTTCCCTGGAAAGGTACAGTCCCAGTCTCCCGGCAGACAGGATTCCCCTGGGTTCCTCTGCCTGATGCTATGCAGGCTCTTCTTCCTGTCTCTGCTGCACTGGGTTTGGGATCCTTTCATGGAGTTGGGACTCTGCACTCCGAAGGAGAGAAAGCTTTGTAGCCAATATCACTTGTGCTGAAGTCTACTGCACCTACTACCCCTTTCTGTGACTCCCCTCCTCCTACCCATCTCTATGTGGTTTCTTAAGCGCTCATTACATATAATATATCCAATCAGCTGTACTTCACTTGTTTTTCAAGTTGATTGCAAAGTATTTTAGCTGTAAATTCAATACCTGGCTGGGAGGAAGGGCCCTCATCCTCCGGCTATGCTGCAGCCATCTTGAAGAGTCTTTTAACATCTTCTAAATATAAATTGAAAATCACCTAAGAGTGTTTACATTAGGCTTGGCAGTGCTTTGGCTCCTGGAATTTCCATCTGAACCGGTGTCATACTCTGGGTATGTGATAGATAAGAAAATCCCATACCCTTGATTATTCCCTTTAATCGTGCATTTTCTCATGTGATTTTCAAAGGCTGGAAGGGACTCTAAGAAACTATGTATAGGAATAATTAGTCCTTGAAGGATAGGAGACGGAAAAACAAAAGGGTTTCTAGTGTTTCTGAGTTAACATAACTTCTAGGTCCATTCATGTTGTCACAAATGGCAAGATTTTATTTTTTAAAATTGCTAATAAATATTTTAATGTGTGTGTGTGTCTATCACATCTACTTTATCCATTCACCTACCAGTGGACACTTAAGTTGCTTCCATGCCTTGGCTATTGTAAATAATGCTGCATTGAAAGATGAATACCATATGATTTCATTTATATGTGAAATTAAAAAAAAAAAACAAACAGAAACAGACTCAGATACAGACAACAAACTGATGGTTGCCAGAGGGGAGGGTTGGGGAATGGGCTAAAAAGATAAAGGGGAATAAGAGTTACAGATTTCCAGATTTAAATAAACAAGTCATTGTGATATAAAGTATAGCATAAGGAATATAATAAGTATCTTAATAACTGTGTATGATGACAGGTGATTAGTATACTTATATGGTGGTCACATTGTAAGGTATACAAAAATGTTAGACCATAATGTTGTACACCTGAAACTAATATAATATCTTACGTGAATTGGAATATAGAAGTAAAACAATGTAAGTCATTTCAATGAACTACATAATTATTTTAGTCAAGAAACTTCCTATTTGACTTGAAATTTTCTAAATATACAAAATATAATGAAGTAACCTCTAACTTTTAATATTATTTTCTGAAAATGAAGGACCACTTTTATAATCTTTAAATCATATTTTTTCATGACTGCACTAAGGGTGCAAGGAAATGTAAATCTGTTGCTTTTGACATATGATTTTATTCATCTTGCAATTAACTTAATTATTAGATCCCATTCCTGCCCCCATTTATTAATGTAATGATCTTCTAAAAACAACAAAAGTTAGACAATTTAATCAAAAAAATTAATTTGTAAGCTGATGTCACTAGATTTTTTTTTACTTCTTCACAACGATTAAATCAAAGTGTACTCAAGTAGTTTTATGTTTCCAGAAATAGAAATCCAGTGTAAAGTATAAGAAAGATAGTATTTTAGACTTTGTAGATTAAATTGTGATTCCTGAATTTTCTAAAAATCTGAATGACTTTCAAATGAGCCAGCTACTTTATGTCTCTAATCCTCCTTAGAAAATAACTGGAAGGGATATGCTGATTCTTCTTTTTACATTAATACCGCCACACAAGAGCCTATTAAGTATGTGTTCCAATCATTGTATTTCTTTAATTGGAATGCGTTATTTCCTAGTTTCTTCAGAATCACAATTTGGTAAAAAAAATATCCAAAATGACCTTTTATTTGCACTCTGCCTATCAATACTTAAATTATTTATATATAAAGTAATGGAAATTGTCATATACTCTTTCAGGAGATATTGTGTCCATGGAAATACATCTAATCACACATTTATGAAAGAGAGATTAAACTTTTGTGTAAAGAGTGAATGTTTAGGTAAAAATGATCATTTTGACTTATCATGTCATGCAGAGTAGGCCTCTGCTCAAAACTGGAACTTCAGCACAGCTTGTCACCTGCACATGAGAGAGGATTATTCATGGGAGATCTTTAGTAAGAGGATTGTTTGGCTGTTTTCATCTCAATTCAAAACATCCTCTAATGTGACAAGTTATATTGATGTCAGCTTTGAAAGAGCAAAGATTCAGAACAGGAGACTTGTCTACTTATTTCTTTGAATTTTGAGTAAGCACAAGCAATATGATAATACCAAGAAACAGACTTTTTAAAATGTGAATATTACAAGAAAAAATAAAAAGTTCTAAAGCAGGTGTAGCACTTTAGTTATGTAAGAAAGTCAATATTTTAGAAAGCACTTTGATATCTATAAAGTGGTATGCAAATGTAAGCATTATAATGATTGAAATTTATTTGTAGTTTCTATAGATTTTCATATAAACAACTATTTTTCCCCTGCTATTTTCTTTGTGTAAGTGCTTATGGATTAAATAATAAGTCATTTAAAGGTAAATTTTAAAAATCTTTTTAAAGTCAAACTTATTGGGGTAACATTGTTTAATAACATACAAGTTTCAGAATATATCATCTGTATATTCCATTATGTTCTCACCACCCAAAGTCCAGTCTCCTTTGTGACCATATATTAGATCTTCTTTACTCTCTTCATCCTGTCCACACCCCTCCGCTCCTCTGGTAATTACTAGACTGTTTTATGTGTCCATGATTTGGTTGCTTTATTTGTTAATTTCTTGTTGTTATTATTTTATATCCCACATATTAGTGAAATCACATGGTTCTTATTCTTTTCCACCTGACTTATTTCACTTAGCATGATACTCTAAAGATCTACTCATGTTCTTGAAAATGGTAATATTTCATCCCTTTTTTGGATAAGTAGTATTCCATTTGATATGTGTACCACATCTCTCTTATCCAATCATCAGTTGAAGGGCACTTAGGTTGTTTTCATATCTTGGCTATTGTAGACAATGCTGTAGACAATGTCTTGGATATTGGGCTAATAACTGAAATATATAAAGAACTGATATAATTAAAAACAAACAGACAATTAATTCAATAAAAAAAAAATTGGCAAAGGCCCTAGCCAGTGTGGCTCAGTTGGTGGGAGAATTGGCCCATATACAAAAGGTTGTGGGTTCGATTCCCATTCAGGGAACATACCTAGGTTACCAGTTGCATCCCTGGTGGAGGTATGTACAGAAGGCAACCAATCGATGTTCTCTCTCACATTAATATCTCTCTCTCTCTCTCTCTCTCTCTCTCTCTCTCTCTCTCTCTCTTCTCCAGAGTCAATAAACTTCTCTGAACCTTTTAAAAAAGTGGTCACAAACCTAAGTGGATTATTTTCCCAATAAGACATAGAAGACATACAGATGGCCAACAGATATATGAAAAGATGCTCAACTTCACTAGCTTTAAGGGAAATGCAAACTAAACCACAATAAGATATCACCTCCCACCTGTCAGAATAGCTATTATCAATAAGACAAGAAATAATTGTTGGAGAGGCTGTGAAGAAAAAGGGAACTCACATTCACTGCTGGTGGGAATGTAAATTGGTACAGCTTGTATGGAAAACAGTATGGAGGTTCCTCTAAAATTAAGACTGGAGCTACCAGTAATCCCTCTTCTGAGTATCTCTGTGAAAATTTTTGAAAACATTTATTTTTAAAGATATATGTACCCCTATTTTCATTGAAGGCAAATGTCTAAACCTTTGGTTATTTACATGTATTTCTTGTACCTGTTCCAGATTTGAGAGTTCTGAATATAAAACTTAATGCTGTGGACTGAATTCTCTAACCTCCAATGTGATGGTATTTGGAGGTGGAGTCTTTAGGAGATAAAATGATTCAAATTTATACAAAATTAAACCTCAGAGAAACATGAAGTTTATTAAGTCAATGCGTGAGACTTGATTATTCTTATTATAGAATATAAAACATATTAAATATAATTTTAAAATAGGTGATAATTCTATAAATAGTATATTTGGAGAAGAGTTTAAAACACATTTTAACTTTTTGAGTAAAACATATTTCCTGGAATAAAGAGAATTGAAAAAAATTAATAGATATTAGAAAGTATAAAGAAAATTTAAAACTATATCATGAATTATAACTGTTCAAAAAATTTACAATTACTATGGACATTACATTCTATTTTATAATTCTTACATTAACTTATATTAACTTTGTATTTATGTTTAAGTAGGTCAAAGTGCACAATGACAGAGACCTTCCCCTGCCAATTTATTTTCAATTATTTGAAATTATTAAATAGAATAATGAACACATGTGCCTCTTTTGTTGTAATAATAATAATTACACATGTTGAATTCCTGTTTTTGTTCTAGAATTTTATATACATGATCTCATTTTTTCATTACACCATTGTTGGAGGAAACACTCATGATTTTACAGAAGACAATAAAGAAGTGAAGAGGTGGGTAAGCCTGGCATTTTAACTCAGCTGCCTGACTAATGCCCATACTCCTCCCAACATACCTCCTAGACATTTTATTAAAGATTTGATATATTTTTTTGTTTTTTAAAAATGTGTGAGTGAAAATATCTTAAAAGTTTGGCCATATATACAAAAATTCATATATTCAATCATTATATATGGGTTTATAATCATTTAATGCATATAATTGTCAATAAAATAAGGAAAAATATTCTAGAACAACATAGCTGCAACCTCAACAAGAAACATTTTATTTGGTTTTCAGAGCTATCTATGGTAATTCTCACAAAGCATTTCGGAACTTTTTTTTTGCCCCAAGTTAGGTTAGAATTTATCTTCATTTCCTCAGTGTAACCTGAACATGTTTATTCCTACTCTGATAATTTGATAATGCTCTTACACTTTTTACTCCTCTTTCTTCACTCTTTGCCCCCCTACATTTGGACACTCTTGACAAATAAACAAGATAGACATGTTCAATATTATCACTGGGCTTACAATACATTTTTAAAAAATCAATGAATAAATCAGAATTGTTGCCTACTCCAATCTACTATAATCTATTTTAATCCTCTCTTCAGACAGTTTTTCTTCCCTGTAACCTATTATTCCCACTGCATTCAGCCATCATTTATAAAGACATTCCTTGCTGCCTCGTTAAATAATGAAGCAGTTCTCTCACCTCATGTGTTCTTCCCATTTCATAGATCTTGATACATCTGAGATAAAATATCAGTTGCTTCTTTCAGGAAAGCATTAGTGAACCCTAAGAAATTAATTTTGTTTCTCCTAATTGCACACACTCATATCATACTCCTGGGTGGGGCAAAGGTAGGTTTACAGTTGTTTCTAAGGAAATAATACAAACCTATCTAATAAAAGAGTAATATGAAAATTGACCATCACTCCAACACACAAGATGGCTGCCCCCATGTGGTCAAAGATGGCCTGCAGGGGAGGGCAGTTGGGGCCAACCAGGCCAGCAGGGGAGGGCAGTTGGGGGGGACCAGGCCAGCAGGAGGAGGGCAGTTGGGGGGACCAGGCCTGCAGGCGAGGGCAGCAAGAGAGGACCAGGTCAGCAGGGGAGGGCAGTTGGGGTAATCGGGCTGCCAGGGGAGCATTTAGGTGTCAATCATGCTGGCAGGCAGAAGTGGATAGGGGCAATCAGGCAGGCAGGCAGGTGAGCAGTTGGGAGCCAGCAGTCCTGAATTGTGAGAGGGATGTCTGAATGCCCATTTAGGCCCGTTCCCACACCGGGCAGTCGGACATCCCTAAACGGGCAGTCAGACATCCCTTGAGGGGTCCCAGATTGGAGAGGGTGCAGGCCGGGCTGAGGGACATACCCTCCCCCGTGCACGAGTTTCATGCACCGGGCCTTTAGTACTTAATAAAAATATTACAGGAATAAACTCTGCTTTGAGTACTCACTACTGTAAACCTACTTTTGGCCCATCCTGTATATACCTCCTTTAAGCACATTTGCACCAAAGGTTAATTGAATGGTTACTGAATTCATGAGGACAGGACCAGGCATCTGATCACTGTATGTCTCCAGTGCTCAACACAATGCAGTAAATATTCAAAGACCAAATAAAGGATTCATTGCTGTGCATCGGAAACTGTTACTACATATGAGATGGTACAACTGGAAAAAATGCAAACATGGTTATTATATATAGGAAACTTCAGAAAGAGAATGCCACCAAGAGCTTTAGTTACACAATGGTTCAATAACAGGAAACTAAAGTCAAACACAAGCTTTGCTTCATACTTGATGAAAGATGTGATGCAATTGAGGCAGATCTATGTTTATGTTAGTTACACTTCTGTACAGCAAGCAAAGGTTAGTTGCAATTGGCATAGATCATTTTGTCTGTAGCATATGATGAAGTCCAATTCACAACTGGTTAATATTGCAATCAACTATCTGGGGCCCTTACAGATAATCAAACGATACGGTCAGATTCATCATCTTCATTTTCCTGCTACAAGTCAGTGATTTATCTATTACAGTTGTGTCTGCCACCTCTTTTTTTTGTTTTTAACCTCACTGATAATTGTATTTTTTGCATGTAAAATGCATGCAAATATATGTGTATCAACTCTTTACAAGTATTCCATAGTGTTTAAAATTGTGTCTCAGTATATTTTTGTACAATTTTCCCTGTTAAGACTGGAATGATTTTTTTCACTACCTTGGTTTTTTACCTCATTAATTAATCAATGCAGTCACACATGCTCAAACTGTGCATGAAAATGTCATCTTTCTCTCTCTGCTGTAGCACACACATTTCCAGCTTAAGAAAACTATGGCATTTTGATTTATTTTAATTACAAAGAGAGCATGCGACTTTCAACACATTTTATCTAGATATTCTACTTTGTTTCCTGAAGATGGGTTCCATTCAAGTTAGTCATTTTAATCTTATATACTACTGGAATTAAGACAGATCTTTAAGATAAGAAAATCAGCATTATTAAAGGTGAAGTTGCAAGGAGAAGTGGAACATGTAAAATCTGAATTCAATTGTTACTATATTAAATAAAATTACATAAGTGTCAAATTTTTGTTTATACTACTTAGGCACAGATGACGTAAGCCTCAACAATGTGCATCTTTTCAGAATATTATGTGACTATTTATATTCACAGTTTAAGAATTTACCCAAAGATGCTTGAGGATCAATATTTTTCAATTGCACTTAAAGTATCATTTCGTGGTATTTTTTTTCAAAAGGGAGCTGATGATTTCTTTGGAGAGGGGATTTGGATGTGTTCAGTTATTATTCTGCTATTCTGAAAACAGAAAATGTCATGGACCAATAGAGGTCAGAGATTATCTATAATAATAAAAGCATATGCTAATTAGTAATATACTAATTAACTGGACGTCCTTCTGGACTATTTTCCGGAAGAAGCTGGGGCTACAAGGGAAGTCTGGGTCCCAGGTGCCTGCTGGTGGCCAGAGGGAAGGCCTACTCTTTTTTTAAAAAATATATTTTATTGATTTTTTACAGAGAGGAAGGGAGAGGGATAGAGAGTTAGAAACATTGATGAGAGAGAAACATCGATCAGCTGCCTCCTGCACACTCCCTACTGGGGATGTGCCCACAACCAAGGTACATGCCCTTGACCAGAATTGAACCTGGGACCGTTCAGTCTGCAGGCTGACGCTCTATCCACTGAGCCAAACAGGTTAGGGCAAGGCCTACTCTTGCAAGAATTTCATGCATCAGGCCTCTAGTTTAAATATATTTACTGGAAAAAATCAATTTTGATAAATTCAAACATAATTTTAGGGACTTGAGTTCTACTTATCTTTCAGTATTTTGTCAACTCTAAAATTTGCAATTGCAATACTTCTTACTTTGTATCCTAGTCAGATACCATGTAAATATTTATTAATATATTTATGAGGAAAAATTACAATTCATGGTGATTGATAGAAACTGGTAATACTAATAAAGAAATGTGGATAAAATAACTCTGACTTGACTCTTTTCTCTGTCTTTGGTATATTGCTGTATCACCAAATCCCTGGGCTACAATTTGTATGTGCCATAGAATAATGATCATCACTAATGAAGTATCCACATATATATGACCTCTCTCTGCTCTCTAACTTTGTACTTCATGTTAACAACAATTATAGTTACAACATACAGATGGTCATCTGGATGTCAAGAACTTGTATCTTTATGTTTATAGTGTAGTGAGATATTAACCTTTAAAAGTTGATTTACCTCTCCTTTGCCAGTTTTATGCTATTTTTCTACACATAATTTTTGCTATTAATGAGGTCTTTATCACTAGGGAGTATGTAACTAAGTTTGGAATCTAGTCTGGTAACATTATTCTGTTGCATTAATCTATATGTCTATTTTTATGCCAGTACCATGCTATTTTGATTACTATGGCCTTGACCTATAGTTTGATGTCAGATAGTGTGATACCTCAACTTTGTTCTTCTTTCTCAAAATTGCTGAAGCTATTTGTGCTTTTTTGTGTGGTTCTATATAAATTTTTGGATTATTTGTCCTGTGAAATACACCATTGGTATTTTGACAGAAATTGCATTGAATCTATAGATTGCATTGGGTAGTGTGGACATTTTAATGATAATTTCCTATCCATGAACACAATATATGCTTCCACTTATTTTTATTTTACTTAATTTCTTTCTTCAGTGCCTTATCATTTTCTTAGTACAGGTCTTTTATGTGTTAGTTAAGTTTATTGCTAGGTATTTAATTTTATTTGATGCAATTGTAAATTGTATTGTTTTCTTAGTCTCCCCTTCTGAATGTTCATTATCTATATATATAAGAGGCTAATATGCTAAGTGTCCTTCCCTCCATCTGGGTAATGATGTCATGTAGCAACGCCCAGCTTCTTCTCCCTAATGACGATTAGCCTCCTTGCAGTTTCGTCAGTCCAAGAACATGACTTGCTTTATAGCCAGGTGGAAACACTTTACACTTTAACCAAATGTCTGTGAAGTTTTTTCCCATGCCTCATCTCATTTGATCCTCACAGAAGTCCTGGAGTAGGTAGATAGGAGACTCAGTGGAATCCTATTTTCTTTTCATTAGCCAGAAAACAGAGATTTAGAAAGTTTAGAAACTTGACCTGACTGAAAAGAAGTAAGAAATGGTGGAACTTGAAAATGACTTCAGGTTTTCTCACTGCACAGAATATAGTCAAACACTGCTACAGTTAAATATTTTACCCTTTGTTCTCCCTGCATGATCTACAATAATAATCTGCTTCATGTTGATATTTACTGCTGTGTTGCTGACAATTACCTGAAAAAGAAGTTTGGGTGCTTCACTGAGCTGGAAAAAGTTTAGCTAAATCAGAAAGCAGGTCTAATTAAGCAACTTTGTTCTATATATATATATAAAAGGCTAAGTTAACTCATGCGTGTGCAATACATATAAAGCTCTCACAGGTGACAATTGCATGCATATGTTTTGATCTGTCATTGTTGATCATGAATTTGGTTGACACTTCTATTATAGCAAAAGGGCGAATAGCAATATTAAAATATTTTTTCTAATTAATTTCCTTTCAATATGCACGAATTCATGCAACGGGCCACTAGTTGTTATATAAAAATGCAACTGATTTCTGAATATTTATTTTGTATTCTGCTACTTTACTGCATTCATTTATCAGTTCTAGTAGTTTTTTGGTGGAGTCTTTAGGGTTCTCTAAATACAGTATAATTCCATCTGCATATAATGACAGTCTTATTGTTTCCTTTCCAGTTTGTATGCCTTTTATTTCTTTTTCTTGTCTCTTTGCTGTGGCTTGGACTTTGCACACTATCCTATATAGTAAAAAGCCAGTAACCATAACGGCATAATGACCAGAATGACCGTTAGACCAGACGCTCAACGCAGAAGCTGCCCCCTGGTGGTCAGTGAGCGGGGCTTCCACAGCAGGATCAGTCGCTCAGAGAGCGGGTCCACAGTCGCTTGGCTGATCGGGATCAGCGGTGCTCCCACAGTGGGCTGATCCCCGCAGGCTGGTCCCCATCAGTGCACGAATCACAGCACTAAAAGCTGATGGTTACTAAGCACCGTCCTTGTGTTGGGTAAGAGTGGTAAAAGTGAACATTCCTTTCTTCTTCCCAATTTTAAGGGAAATACTTTCTTTCCCCGCTTTGATAGCTGTGGGTTTCTCATAGATGGCCTTTATTATGTTGAGGTATGTTTTCTTTTTTCCCACTTTACTGATAGTTTTTTTAAAATCATAATTGGGTCCTGGATTTTGCCAAGTGCCTTTTCTGCATCTATTGATATGATCATGTGATTTTTATTTTTCATTTTGTTTATATGGTATATCATATTTATTGATTTGTGAATATTATACAAACTTTGCACCCCAGAAAAAATTTTCACTTGTTCATGGTATATGACCTTTTTAATGTATTGCTGGATCCAGTTTGCTAAAATTTATTGAGGATTTTTGCATCTATGTTCATCAGGAATATTGGCCTATAATTTTCTTTCTTTATAATTTCTTTACCTGGTTTTGAAATTAGTATAATGCTGGATGGAGTCTTCCTTGCTCTTGAATTATTTGAAATAGTTTGAGAAGGATAGGTGTTAATTCTTCTTTGAATGTTTGGTAAAATTCACCTGTGATGCCATCAGTCTAGTTTTTTTTTAACATTTTTAAAAATACATTTCTTTATTGATTTCAGAGAGGAAGGGAGAAGGAGAGAGATAGAAACATCAATGATGAGAGAGAATCATTGATCAGCTGCCTCCTGCACGCCCCCTACGGGGGATCGAGCCCGCAACCCAGGCATATGCCCTTGGCCGAAATCGAACCTGGGACCCTTCAGTCCACAGGCTGACGCTTTATCCACTGAGCCAAGCCAGCTAGGGCACCATCTAGTTTTATTTGTTGTGAGTCTTTTTGATTACTGCTTTGATTTTACTAGTTGTAATCAGTCTTTTCAGATTATCTTATTTTTTTTTAAATATATTTTATTGATTTTTTACAGAGAGGAAGAGAGAGAGATAGAGAGTTAGAAACATCGATGAGAGAGAAACATCGATCAGCTGCCTCCTGCACATCTCCTACTGGGGATGTGCCCGCAACCCAGGTACATGCCCTTGACCGGAATCGAACCTGGGACCTTTCAGTCACAGGCCGACGCTCTATCCACTGAGCCAAACCGGTTTCGGCAGATTATCTTATTTTTACTGATGCAGTTTTGGTAGATTGTGTGTTTCTAGGAATTCATCTATTTTGTCCAGATTGTCCAGTTAGTTGGCATATAGTTGTTCATAATATTTTCTTATAATCATTTGTATTTCTGTGGTGCCAGGTGTTACTTCTCCTCTTTCAATTCTGACTTTATATATTTGGGTCCTCTTTTTTCCTTATGAAACTGATTAAAGGTCCATCAATCTTCTTTATCTTTTCAAAGAACTAGGTCTTGTTTTATTGATATTTTGTACTTTTTTTACTCTCTATATCATTTATTTCACTCTAATCTTTATTATTCCCTTCCTTCAACTCACTTTGGGCTTTTTTGTTGTTCTGTTTCTAGATTCTTAATTTGTAAGGCAAGACTGTTTATTTGTGATTTTTCTTGCTTGTTGAGGTAGACCTGTATTGTTATGGATTTCTCTCCTTTTTTAAAAAAAAAAAATTAAATTATTGTTGAATGTATTACATATGTCTCCTTTTTCCCCCATTGACCATTCCCTGGCTGCTCCACCCCCAGCACATGCCCTCAAACCCCTACTGTCTGTGTCCATTGGTTATGCTTATATGCTTATATGCATGCATACAAGTCCTTTGATTGATCTCTTACCCCCACCCCACTCTCCCCTGCCTTTCCTCTGAGGTTTGATGGTCTATTCCATGTTTCTATGTCTCTGGATCTATTTTTGTTCATCAGTTTATGTTGAACTCAGAAACACCAATCAGAAAGAATATATGCACCCCTATGTTCATAGCAGCACAATTTACAATAGCTAGGATTTGGAAACAGCCTAAGTGCCCATCAGCAGATGAGTGGATTAAAAAACTGTGGTACATCTACACAATGGACTACTATGCTGCTGTAAAAAAGAAAGAATTCTTACCATTCACAACAACATGGATGGACCTGGAGAGCATTAAGCTAAGTGAAATAAGTCAGTCAGAGAAGGATAAGTATCATATGATCTCATTCATTTGTGGAACCTAATGAACAACATAAACTGATGAATTTCCCTCTTAATATTGCTTTTGCTGTGTCTCGTATATTTTGGGTGGTTGTGTTTTCATTTTCATTTGTCTCAAATAACTTTTGATTTCTTAATTTATCTATTGTTAGCCCATTCTTTCTTTAGTAACATGTTATTTAGCCTCCTTGTGTTTGTGTGGTTTTCAGGTTTTTGTGGGTTTTTTTGGTAATTTCTAGTTTCATACTATTGTGGTAAGAGAATATGCTTGGTATGATTTCATTCTTATTTAATTTACTGGTACTTGTTTTGTGTCCAAATATGTGGTCTATTCTAGAATGTGTTTCATGCACACTTGAAAAGACTGTATATTCTGCTGTTTTGGGGTAAAATATTCTGATGATATCAATTAAATCTCCCTGATGTAGTGTTTTTTTTTAAGGCTGCTCTTTCTTTGTTCATATTCTGACTGCGAGAACTGTTCATTAATGTCAATGAGGTCTTAAAATTCCCTACTGTGCCTGGATGGTGTGACTCAATTGGCTGAGTGTCCTCCCATGCACAGGAGGTTGCTGGTTTGATTCCGGGTCAGGGCACATGCCATGGTTGTGAGCTCAGTCCCCCATAGGAGGCATAAAGGAGGCAGCCAATTGACGTTTCTCTCTCAATGATGTTTCTATCTGTCTTTCTTTCTCCCTTCTTCTCTCTGAAATTAATAATAATAGATATATTGTATATTATTGCCATACTGTGTCTGTATCACTGTCAATTTCTCCCTTTATGTCCCATCAACATTTGCTTTCTATGTTTCATCCTTTGTGGCCATAAATAGGAAGTTCAAGAATTCCGTGGTTCAAAGGAACTTTAAAGCAAAATCTCTCTTTGTCATCACTTAGCTTCCTGTTTCAGCTTTCTGTTTTAGGTACCTACAGCCTTCTTCCTTTCATATCTGCTCAATTGCAAGATTTAGTGTCTTATCTAGCATCTGATTATTTTATTTATGGGTGCTGTTAGGGACATTTAAAATGTTATCTTGCAGAAAATGGAAAGGCTTATCTTTATAGCATCATAACCTATAATTATGTTGTCTACTTTTTATGTTGGTTGTTACTGGCCTTTGCCCACACCCTATGCAATGAGGTGAGCAATCTTTCTGTTTTATGTATATAATGTTTCCAGAAAATTGCCCAGTGTCTTGTACTGAATACACATATATTTTATTAAGTGATTGAATATACAATTTTATAAATTTCTTTTTCACTTTATAATTATTTTTCTTACTAATAAAAATATCATTCATTAGAGCAATTTTTGTTACATAAAAGTATATCAGAATAGTTTAATCCATTATCAAACTGTCAGAGAATTAAGTAGTTTTATTTTTAAGTAATCTAAATGTTACTGAGATAAAAATTATGGTTCATAATGATTTTTTTCATATTTTGTTTCATATTTTTTCATATTTCTTCAAGTATCTTCCCATAGTGCAATTATCAAGCCAAAATACCTGAAACCAAACATTATTGTATTAATTTGCTTTATTTTTTGACTAATAGTAAACATAAACATTTCTTTATATATTTAAAAGTAAAAAAAAAAAAACAACACTTGAAACTTTAAAAATTTATTTATATACTAGAGACCCAGTGCACAAAATTAGTTCATGGATAGGGTCCCTAGGCCTGGCCAGTGATCAGGGCTGATCAGGACCTTCCAGCTGCTGGCCAGGGCCTCCCTTCCCTGGCTTCCAGCTGCTGGCTGGGGCCTTTCTTCATTCCACGCTGCCCCCTGGTGGTTAGCAGACATCATAGTAAGCGATTGAACTCCTGGTCTCCCAGTTGAACTCCCAAGAGGACACTTTGCATATTAGCCTTTTAGATACATAGATATTGTAAAACTGCATTTCAGGAGTAATGCAACTTCCACAACAGTGTGTTTATAACAGGTTTAATAGTATCTGTTTCATCATTTTCTTAGCAGCATTTTTGGCTTTGCTGTGCAAATCTCATATTGTGTGTAGTAACATGAGTTTCCTTTATTTATGGGGATGGGTGTCTAGAAATACTTAATCTCTAATTAAGGATGTATTCTGCATCTAAAAAGGCTTTATCTTGGTTGACTATTATTTAAATTTACTTTTAAATTATTATTTTATGATAAATTTAATTAGAACTACGATTCTATTCTGGACTCGATAGGTTTGTCACCTATACCTATATGTCTTCACACTATTTTGCCGCATAGATGAGTTTGCTCTTAGAACTGCTTGTGGATAGCTCATCTGGTTTCAGGTCATTTAACTTAAATTCTTTTTGCTAAATTATTCTAGTGAAATCGTTATGCAAAAGGTATAAGGGATAAGCTTTGCTGTTTTTTACTATAATTTTTATTTCATAGTTCCCTTGTGGTACTTTCTCTATAGCATCAAATAAAATTTCTATCACCTATACGCTCATTGTTGTAAAAGTAAATATAAAAATATTTTCTAAAATTTGAAAATGAAAACACATATGATCTTATGTTCCACACATTTAACAAACACTTATTTTACAGCATTCACCATTTTAGGCATGTTGGAGAAGTGCTCATAGACATAAATCACAATCATGAAGATAAATGTTAAAACTAATGAGATATTTTAGTCTCCATATACTAACTTCATTTACTTCTCCATTGATTAAGAATTCAGGTAAGAAATGCATGTTATTTATTGAGTTGCCCTTACATCACCAATAATAAGTTCTAATTTTAGTCTTGTTTGGTAGTTTTAAAAAATTTAGCTTATTGTGGTTTAGTACTTGTATGGTAAGACCAGGTAATTAGTGAAACCAAAGTTTTCAGCCTGCTTCTTCATAATCAGAAAACCTATGCTTATAACCAATTCACTATACCATTTCTTTTTTTTTTTATATTTTATTGACTTTTTACAGAGAGGAAGGGAGAGAGATAGAGAGTTAGAAACATCGATGAGAGAGAAACATCGATTAGCTGCCTCCTGCACATCTCCCACTCGGGATGTGCCCGCAACCCAGGTACATGGCCTTAACCGGAATCGAACCTGGGACCTTTCAGTCCGCAGGCCGATGCTCTATCCACTGAGCCAAACCGGTTTCGGCCACTATACCATTTCTTATAAAAGAACTAGAGGCCCAGTGCACAAAAATCGTTCACTGGGTGGGGGTTGTCCCTCAGCCCAGCCTGAACCCTCTCCAATCTGGAACCCCCTTGGAGGATGTCCATCTGCCGGTTTAGGCCCAATTCCTGGGATTGGGCCTAAACCGGCAGTCGGACATCCCTCTCACAATCCAGGACTGCTGGCTCTCAACCACTTGCCTGCCTGCCTGCCTGATTGCCCCTAACCACTTCTGCCTGCAGCCTGATCACCCCCTAACCACTCTCCTGCCAGCCTGGTCACCCCTAACTGCCCTCCACTGCAGGCCCAGTCGCCCTTAACTGCCCTCCCTTGCAGGCCTAGTCCCCCCCAACTGCCCTCCCCTGCAGGCCTGGACCCCCCTCAACTGCCCTCCCCTGCCAGTCTGGTCATCTCCAACAGCCCTCCCCTACTGGCCATCTTGTGGCAGCCATCTTTGACCGCATGGGGGCAGCCATCTTGTGAGAGGGTGTGATGGTCAATTTGCATATTACCTCTTTATTATATAGGATATAGTTAAAGAGCAAGTTAGATGCACAGACTGGACAAGCAAATGGAATGAACAATGACTATCTTAGTGGCCTGGAATCATGGCTGTTTCCAGGTTTGGGGGAATAGAAATCTTGTTCAGCTTAGGAACATTGGATTATACTTTAGTGAATTACAAATCCTTTACATTCATTAAAGTCTCTATTGAATACTTAAAGAGAAATATATCTTTTTAATTGTTAATCTTTAATGCAGCCATGACACAGGTCAGATAAATTATATGTAAAGCAATTTCATAGCACTCATAAATTCTTAGGTGCTTGCTTAGTTTTGATCAGAGGCATTTTTTTGTTGTTGTTGATTTTTTTTAGAGTAGAAGTAAAGTTTATCTTGGGAAAATTGAATTGTTCAGGGCATCAGGAAATAAGTTTCTCAATGCTTAGTGTCAAAATGCTTATTTTTCATGAGAATATTTGCTGCTATGTACTATGCTACATAGCTTTATCACATCTACTCATCTAGAAGAGAGCATCTCCCAGCTAAAAAGTTCTATAAGTATTTGGTGATCTTAAGCTTGTGATAACACAATCTTATTTTTATTTTTTAAAATGTCTCCTTTTATCTAGGCACACTTCCTTGATTTACCACCTGAGACATTCTTTAGAAGATATACTTTTAATCAGAAAGGCCCAATGTTGTTTATTTTAATAACTTATCTAATAAAACATTGACATTAGTACCTGTAATTTGAAGTTTCATAATTTCAAATTTTAGCTACCACCTGGTTACTATTCTTCCAATTCTTAATTCATTAATCTGCTCTTAATTACATAAATCATTACAAAGAAAGATAGTTTATGAACTGGCCAAAGTCTTCAAACCAATGTTTGGTTTTATTTTCATTTTAAGGTATGGATTAACCTTGGCATGTTTCTGACAAATGCTATTATACAAATACTAGAGGCTCAGTGCACAAATTCATGCATAGGTGGGGTCCCTTGGTGTGGCCAGCAATTGGCGCCAATCTGGGTCATGAGAGGTTGGCTGGGGGGAGGGGCCATGGGAGATTGGCTAGTGGGGGGAGGGGCCATGGGAGATTGGCTGTGGGAGCGCATTGACCACCAGGGGGCAGCTCCTGCATTGAGCATCTGCCCCCTGGTGGTCAGTGTGCATCATAGCAACTGGTCGTTTGCTCATTCAGTCGTTCAGTCATTCGGTCGCTTAGGCTTTTATATATCTAAATTAAGTGTCACTGAACAACACATTTATTATTAGACCCAATTTTATACCTTCTGCTGAAGAGTTTTGTTTGGAAAGTTTTACATGCCGTGCCCATCCAAAAATGTGGGGAAAAAAAGTGAAGTCATTTTCACAGCTTAGTACAACTTCATGAAGTAGCCTGCTATATTGGAAAATATGTGGGCTTTGTAGTCAAGGACAACTAAGTTCAAATTCCACACTTCTTAGATGTGTGATGTTGGAAAAATTGCTCACCTGCATTGAGCATCTGCCCCCTGGTGGTCAGTGTGCATCATAGCAACTGGTCGTTTGCTCATTCAGTCGTTCAGTCATTCGGTCGCTTAGGCTTTTATATATCTAAATTAAGTGTCACTGAACAACACATTTATTATTAGACCCAATTTTATACCTTCTGCTGAAGAGTTTTGTTTGGAAAGTTTTACATGCCGTGCCCATCCAAAAATGTGGGGAAAAAAAGTGAAGTCATTTTCACAGCTTAGTACAACTTCATGAAGTAGCCTGCTATATTGGAAAATATGTGGGCTTTGTAGTCAAGGACAACTAAGTTCAAATTCCACACTTCTTAGATGTGTGATGTTGGAAAAATTGCTCAAGTTTGTTAATCTGCAGTTTCATCAATCTTAAGAGTAGTGATGATTATACCTACTTTGCAAAACTATTGAAAGGACTTTTAGACACTCTATATCAAATGTTTGGCATTTAGTTATTACTTATTAAATTAAAACAATTTTTTATTTGGATAGAATGATGAAATAATATAAACATATCCTTTAAAGGCCTTGATATGTCATATACTCAGTACCTCTCGGCAAGTGCACGTCTGAGGCAAGAGATGGTGGCAGAGGAGCTCAGCACCTCAGCTTCTTTCTTCATTATTTCAAAATCTGGTGCTGGTGTGTGATTTCACTTATTTTTGAGGAGCTGAAGTTTCTCTCTAAAAGGAATGTTTACATAATTTAGGTAAATGCCGTGGGGTTCCTTAAGCTAATCCATTCTTCCTCTTTTGTGCGTTCTCTTTACTAACAATATTAGACACTTTCCCACTTGACAATGATTTATGCATCTCAATTTTTCAGATTTCCTGCTGCTGGTGATTGTATATCCCAAGGCACTTGTCATAATTTACTTTAATCTTGGCAAATACACTTGGATAAAAGGTTTATTCTTGCATTTGGAGATAGTCTAAGACCAAAGGAAGAGCTTTATTTTCCCCTTCCAGGCACATTGCAGGGCTATAATTGTATGTTCTCCAACAAATAATTATAGAGAAAGAAAATGATCCTCCTATGAGGTATTTGAAACTTCTTTCTTGGTGTAAGAAGTTGCACTTGATTTGCAGTAGCCTGGATATAATGCCTTCTTTGGAGTAATTTCAGTATCTAGACTTGTTAGCATCAAAGACATGATATGAAATGTTTAGTTTAATATTTTCTTTTAATTTTTGCATGGGTAAACAATTCACTTTTATGAAGTTGATAAATAATGCAGTTGTTTGACATTCAATTATCCATTGAAATTTTTAAATTTGTTCCCCTTATTTCTCACCTGAAGTTTAAATTATTATTACAGATTCTCATTCTTAATTTCTACATGTGATTCAGTGTTACAAATGTCACAATATACTTTATTTCTGAAGTTCTTTGATTACAAAATATCATAAATTATTCCTTTAAAAAAAGGTAAAATCTGATTGCATACAAATGTAAAAACTCTATATTTTATTCTATGGACTTAGTTTTAAATTTAGTGAATTTGATTTATTATAACTTTTAAAACTGTTTTTAATAAATATTAAATTGATACATAAAAGTTTATAAAATACTAGTGGCCTGGTGCACAAATTTTGTGCACATTAAAAGGGGATTAATTAGAGGAAATATTTTAATATTGCTATTTGCCTTTTCTCTATAATAGAAGTGTTAGAGATGAAAGAAAATTAGTAAAATGTATATGAAAACTTTCTCCTGCCAGAGTCAAGTCCCCGCCCACCTGTGCGCATGCCTCGAAATCGTGCCAGACCGAGACCCAGCTAGCCCCACCCCCGTCAAGCCCCACTGGGTGGGGGAGGGGCACAGCCTCAGGTCCCTAGTCAAGCCCCACAGGGCAGGAGGAAAATAATATTTAATCCATAGGGCTGTATTGGGGATTAACTAAGGTATATGTGTGTGTGTGTGTGTGTGTGTGTGTGTTTATTAAATGATGTTTTCTGGGTCATATATACAAGAGAATATATTTTTTGGAGTGGAATATCTGGGTTATAATACATAAGGTACCTGAAACTATATCATGGCCAATTGTGAGTGGTCATTATTATCTATTCTTCCGTCATTTTAGCTGAGGACATGGCTATTTACCAAAAGGCTGCATTCATAGACTCTTGGCAACTATTTCAGAGCTATGTTCTTGTCTGTGGAATGTCATAGAAAATAAGGGATACCCTCCTTCTTGTCCTTAAAAAGATTGATATGTGCTCTTTTTTACCTTCCTCCTTTTCATTTATGGAAAACGTTTAAAATGAGAACAAATGCCTTTGAGTTGGAAATAAAAGCCACATGTCGAAGGTGTCAGAACTATGTTATCAGCTTTGCTTTAACATCTTGACAGAAACACACTTCTCTCTTATCTCAGGCACTAATTTTGGGTCTCATTTTTTTTCAGCAGCTAAAACTATAGCCTAACTAATCAATATGGAGTTGACAGAAGGAGAAAGTAATCAAGCCTTGTTTTCAGATGTCCATGTAGGGACAGCATCACAGCCCCTTGTAGAGTGGCTGTTCGGGACTGTGGAGAAGCAAATCCTTCAAGGTTGGCAGGCCATCTGGTAGTAAAGCTGTATGTAAACTTTGCTTAGAAGGAAAGATAATCAGAGGCAAAGCTCATCCAAATAATGACCATTATTTAACATTTGTTCAAATTTTTTCAAACATTAAAGGAACAATATTGGAAAATTAGAAAAAGTGGTTGGGAGTAAGACGTATGCGCATGGATCTCTTGGAATACACTCAAATTGTGACAATAGTTGTTACCCACAAAATGCTCGCCAAAGGGCATTTCCTGCAGAAGATGGTATCAATGATGCAGTGGACAGAATGACTCATTATGCAAATATTAAGCACTTGTCCTGTCACCCTAGTGCTTGCTCAAGGGTATCAGGATGGAGCTGATATCTGGATTCAACAACGTGGGTTTTCCCTGATTAAGGCTGGCTACTGCTATCGCTGAGACTCCTCCAAACCAGCAGAAATGAAACAGCCCCAGTAGCTTGGTGAGAGATTGATTTCCTTGTATACTCCTTCTATAATGGAGGAGGCAGTGATTTATCCTCCCTGGAATAGACACTTACTCTGGTTGCGAACTTGCTTTTGCTTCCTGTCCTGCTTCTGCCAGAATCAGTGCAGCCAAACTTTCTGAATTTCCCATATTTTCTAAAACAGATTATCTCACCACAACATTTATCTAACAGTGAACTCAATGAGGCCATGGGGTTTGGTGTTCTTACTATGGGCCCTGTCACCAACAAGGAACTGAACTGTACAAAAGTGGGAGTTGTGAAACCTCAGTTGTAATGCCAGTTAGAAAAGATCACTTTTTTAAAAAAAAATGAGTAAATGCATGTTGATATTTCTCAAAGACTTTGGATTTTATTTAATTTTATGTAATTCTTTTTTAGCATCTATTGAGAAATTTATATTTTTCTTTCTTTTTATAACAAAGATTTTATTGATTTTTTAAAAAGAGAGGAAGACAGAGGGAGAGAGAGAAACATGGATGTGAGAGCTAACATTGATAGACTGCCTCCTGCATGCCCCCCATCGAGGATTGAGCCCTACAAATTGAGCCCTGCAACCAGTGACTGGGAATAGAACCAGCAACCTTTTGGTGATGGGATGATGCCCAAACAACAGTGACACATTGGCCAGGGCTTCTTCATGAATTGCATTACTACCATTAGTTTTCCTAAAGCCAACATTTTTCCTGTAGAAAACAATTTCATTATACATTACTTCATTACTTTAATTGTTCATTACATTATCTTCATTATACATTACTAGTTTAAATTTGCTAATTATTTCTTTATAAATTGGAGGATTTGAGGGGAATAGGACAAAAGGTGTAATCTCCAAATGCTTTAGGCCAAAAAAGAAATCAAAATGGAAAGATGAATTGGAGAGATACAAAAAAGGAATAAAAATCTTGGTGAACAGTTAGATGGGACAATAAGTAAAAGTGACTACTTAGTCTAGTATGATTTAGAAAATTGGGTAAATGTCATTATCAACAAAGTTCAAGAGGAATGAATTTTGGTGAAAAGATAATGAAGTCTATTATGTACATTTTGGCTGCCTGATGGCTCTTTTAACTTCATCCTGCTCAATTGAATTGAGATCTGGTGATTGTGGGGGCCCCCTAAGCAAGGTAAAGTCTCCCTCATGTTCTTAAAACCACTTCTGCACAATATGAGCACTGTGGCATGGTGCATTGTCTTGTTGGAAGAAGCCATCTCCATTGGGATATGCCATCAACATGATAGGATGAACTTGATCAGCAATGATACTTAGGTATGTTGTGCTATTCAGACATTCGTGTGTTGTTTCACACGAATTAAAGGGCCCAAATCATGCCAGGAAAACATGCCCCAAACCATAACACTGCCCCCACCAGCTTAAAAGGGTTGTACTCATGCATGTGGGATGCATGCTTTCATGCTGTTTCTGCCAAATTCTCACTCTGCCATCTGCATGATGCAACTGGAAACGTGATTCATCGGACCACATGACTTTTTCCAATGCTCCACTGTCCAATCCTTGTGTTCCTGTGCGAATTGGAGATCTTCTATCTTGGTAACTGCAGACAGCAAAGGTGTTTGAACAGGCCTTCGGCTTCCATATCCCATATGATGCAGTGTACGGCTAATTTGCCTACAAACGTCAGGTGGTCATAATAATCTGGCCACTCAGTGTATTTTCCTCAAAGTACAGGTGCGAGGATCATGGATTAATAGTGAATGATTGATCAACCTTTTTTTTTATTACTAGGTGTGGTCTCTAGGACTTCCCTAAATGTTTTAGTCAAACCAAGCAAATTGTTTCATCTGCACATCTGTAGAATATAAAGGACCTCTGCCCTGTACAATAAAAGCAATCAAATCAATTTGAGTAAGATTTCTCCTGATAGTTCTAATTGTGTATAGAAATAAATCTCTCTTTAGTCAGAAAAAGCAACACTATTATTTCATGGCTATTTTAGATTTGGACACTTCCTGGGAATAGATTTGTATTTATTAAAGTGTGTTTCTATTTTTGTTGAGCACATGGTAAGTGTTTGGGTTTTCATTTTCTTTACATGTCTTGCTATAAACACTGCTTCATATTTATTTGGCTTTGTTATATCTGTTAATATGGCAACTGTGCTAAGAAAAATTCCAAAATCTATCTTAAAAATCTAACTTCTGAACCTCTTACCCTATCAAAATACTTTACCAGTTTCTTTTGTTTTGTATAATGCAATAATACAAACACTGATCTAGACATGCTTTTTAGAAGGAAGGATGACTCTGACATCAAGAAGTCTAAAGGGCCCAGCTGGTGTGGCTCAGTGATTGAGTGTTGTCTTATGAACCAGAAGTTCACAGTTCAATTCCTGGTTAGGGCACATGTGTGGGTTGTGGGCTTGATCCCCAGTAGGGGGTGTGCAATGATTCTCTCTCACCATTGATGTTTCTCTTTTTCCCTTCCTTCCTTCCTTCCTTCCTTCCTTCCTTCCTTCCTTCCTTCCTTCCTTCCTTCCTTCCTTCCTTCCTTCCTTCCTTCCTTCCTTCCTTCCTTCCTTTCTTTCTTTCTTTCTTTCTTTCTTTCTTTCTTTCTTTCTTCTTTCTTTTCTCTCTCTCTCTTCTCTCTCTCTCTCTCTCTCTCTCTCTCTCTCTCTCTCTCTCTCTCCCCCCCTTCCTCACTGAAATAAAAAGTATATATAAAAAGAAAAAATAAGTGAAAATATCAGTCCTTATATAGATTTCAGCTTACTACAAATATGATTGATGGTTCAATGTAAAATTTGGGAAAATAATTGAGATCTGATAATTGATTACTAAATATTATATTTATTTTATTATATATTTTGATTATATTAAATCAAATATCAAAAGAGGGGAAAATTTACAGTTGACATTTTTATTTCAATTTTCTGTCCCTATCATATATATATATGCTATTGTTGATCATATTATTTCTAAAACAGTCAAGTATACAATGTTTAAATGCTTGCTAAACTTACTATTACACTTGGTGGTAATTTCAAGAATCAGCTCATGGAACATTTTTATAACTCAAAGAATATTTACCTGATTATACTGAAAAAAAATCTGTTTTCAGTAGAAATTTACACCAGGCAACCAGCCTTCAGCAATATCTGCAGTCCTGTCATCTTTCTGCTTGTTCCAAGCGTCTCTGCATGGCCAAGCAGCTAGGTAGGCCATTTGTCACAGAACGTAAAGGAAACAACTCAAACCTACCAGCCTGTCAGTAATTCTTGCTATAATTCCATCTTTGCATAATCAGGAAGATGAGCTGCCAGCAGTCTGCTCATGTGCAAAAAAGTACAGCAACATCTTTGAGTTAGGTTTCCATGTGCACCCATAAACGTGTATGAGGGGTCTATGTACTGGTCAGAAAAACACATTAAACATTAGATATTCCTTTTTAAAAAATGAACAACATCTCATACTTTTAAATAAAAACACAGTGATTTCAAACAACTCTTTATTTTGAAGGACATTTTTTTTTAGTGAAGAATTTTGTCCCAATTCAAGGCTGTTTTGTATTTTAAAAGAGCTGGTACTGGCAGATCCCAATAAAGATGTACTATTGAGTTCATTTGACCTCCTAGTCAACCAAACTCGAGAAGTACATAAGAGCAGGAATTTACACTTGATACTACAGTTGAATTTATTTGACATAAACAAGCTTCTATTTCAAAATTATTTCAATATATATATGAACAAATTAAATGTGCCTACTTTAAGACATAATTTTTTCTGTTATACTTTTTAATTGAAAGATATATAGCAAAACTAAAGAATGTCCTTGGAGAAATCTTAAATAAATCAGTATGAGACCATCAGTTTCTTAAAAATAATATACAATCTATGATTACTTTTTAAATCTCAGTGCCAAATGCCATACATAACCTCTCAGATGTAATACAATTCATAAAAATCAATCACATTAATCAAATGAAAACTAGGTTTAACTCACAAAACTGTTGGGATTGCTTATAATAAAAGCATCAGGAATTTATCAAATAAGTTTTTCAAATAATTCATATTTTTATTTTTATGGAAACTATTTATTGTGGGGACTTAACTCTTAAGAAAAAAAATCTCCATGAACTCAAGTTTTCTGATACATTTTTAGGTCAAAATTAAAATGTTTCTGAAATGCAACAAAAATATTTTAAAGTACAAATGAAGAGAATGAGAGCTACAATTTTTTATTTTCATTCCCCCTCAAATAAATGTATCACTACTTTGAAAGGTTTTTGTTTGTTTGTTTTTTTTATTTTGTTTTATGACTCCTGGCCTTGAAGACTATGTAGACTAAGTGAAGTCAAAATTGCTTTGTGTCTGCATTATAATGGCTCCATCCTTATCTTCTCATTCAGGGGGGAACTTTGTGATAGCCAACAAAGAATCAGCATTACAGATACATTCCCAAGGGAACAGCTTACATGAATAAAGAGTCTGCCATTTGCTATATCTATATGGAGACCTCATATTCCTCCTCTCCTGCTCCGACCTGGCTTGTTAATATCCTATTCTTACAAACTTATACTGGAACCTTGCCTTTGCCACTGTCAACAATGGTCTCCAACACGAACAAGTCTTTGTCATGGGTGTTATCTTCCACTGTTACCAAAGCCACAGCTATTCCGTGAGCCAGAGCTGTGCTAGACAGTTTGCTGGGCTGTAAAAATAGCCCTCATATTTGGTAACCTGGTTGTCCCAGGGTGTCACAAAGGCTTTTATTAAAAAGAAACTCCATTAGCTTATAGAAATACTCCCAGCTCAGAATCTGGTAATGCCTTATGAAACACACACACACACACACACACACACACATGCACACGCACACACACGCACACATGCACATGCACATGCACATGCACACAAAAACAAACAAACAAAAACCACCTCACCATATTGTCAGATTTTGGTACTGAGCCTCTATCCATATGAAGATTAAATCCAGAACATGGAAATCACACATAGTTCTAAATCCAAGCTGAGTAGAATATAAATATCCAACTGCCCCTTTCAAATTTTTTTCACCTTCTTCAGTGACCCCTTATGTAAATGTATGCATACATAGTGATATATGCAAGCATACAGTATGAAGGAGGAGCATCTACACACCCCATATGTCATACTGATGTAACTAGAGAAAGTAACACCCTATCTAACAAAAAGGTAATATGCAAATTGACCATCACTCCAACACACAAGATGGCCGCTTCCATGTGAACACAAGATGGCCAGCAGGGGAGAGCAGTTGGGGAGGACCAGGCCTGCAGGGGAGGGCAGTTGGGGGCAATGAGGCCAGCAGGAGAGGGCAGTTAGGGGCAACCAGGTCAGCAGGGGAGGGCAGTTAGAGGTGACCAAGCCAGCAGAGGAGCAGTTAGGTGTCGATCAGGCTCACAGGGGAGTGGCTAAGGGGTGATCAGGCTGGCATACAGAAGCAGTTAGGGGCAATCAGGCAGGCAGGCAGGCAAGCAGTTGAGTGCCAGCAGTCCTGGATTGTGAGAGGGATGTCCTACTGCCCGTTTAGGCCTGATCCCAGTGGGGGCTCCCAGATTGGAGAGGGTGCAGGCTGGGCTGAGGGACACCCCCCCCGCATGAATTTCGTGCACTGGGCCTCTAGTATGTATATAAAAAGAAACATCATTGTATATTTAAGTATAAAAATAGCCTAAGTAGGCAGATGACTGTCTTCTCAAAACAGAAATCCTTGATCGAGCCTGTGATTAGTCAATTGTATAAAGAATTACATTATTAGTAGGGGCCCAGTGCACGAATTCATGCACCTTGAAAGGAACTCTGGGCCGGGAGGCTGTGGTGGGCACAGGGGTGGGTCTTGGCCCATTCTCTGCGCCCAGCCTGGCCTGTCCCACTGCACCCCCCGTCCCCTATCTGCCTGAAGTCCCACTCCCACCACTGCTTCTCCCACACACTGACAGCACCGGCCCCACTCACACCCGCTGACAGCATGGAGCGATTGGGGCCAGTGCCAGCAGAAGGTGCGAGCGGGGCCAGCGCCATCAGCAGGTATGAGTGATGGCTGCTGCCCTGATCACCACTCAGGAGCAGGGGGAGGTGGAGAAGCCCTGAGGGGCGATCAGGGCTGGCAGCTGCCACTCGCACCTGCTGATAGCACCCAGCAATCTGGGTCAGTACCTGGCACTGACAGCAAATGCAAGTGGCAGCTCTGGCGCTGGCAGCCAGTATGAAAGCAGCTGGAGCCAGCAGCCAGTATGAGCACTGGGCAGGATCATGGCACATGGGAGCAAAGAATTTTCAGTAACCACCAGACGCTCACCCCGATGACAACTACCGGCACCCTACCTTGGTCTGGTGTCCCTGCTCACCTGCTTCAACATCCTGCTGCAGTCAATGCCTGCCATGTTCTGTGCTCTGCTGCCTGCTGCTGATGCCTGCCATATTCTGCATGTGCCCCCTGGTGGTCAGCACACATCATAGTAACCGGTTGTTTGGATGTTCTGCCATTCGGTCTATTTGCATATTAGCCTTTTATTATATAGAATATTATTATAATTATTACATTGCTATGTAGTAATGAATAATTGCCTATAATACTTTCTCCCTACATCATTTATTGGACTGAGGAATTAAGGATTTCTCATGACCAGCTCATTAGAAGTAAGAATGATTTCTATAGAGGACACAGATAGGTTTTTTCTATCTTACCACAGATCTAGTTGCCATTCTTTATAATTGTAGGATTATAGAGTTCATTAATCAAAGTTTATCATATCTGAAAATGCCTCATATGGCAGAGGGTTTAGGGAAAAATACCTTAAATGGTAAAACAAACAAGTCAGATGAGAAGATAGTGGAATATCAAACCAAAGCATTGCTATGGAAAACAAGAACATAGAGCAAAACAAGATCAGAAGAAGAAAAATACAAGAGCTGAGATAAGCATTCCTAGGCCAACACAGAAAATGTGGCTTTTGTCCACTGGCTAGCTGTGGACAACACCAGAGAAAGGACAGACCTCTTCATTTCAACCTCAGGATGGCACCAAGCCAGGATTCCTTGACTCCACTAGTGAACAATATTGATGTACTGTATCATTTTCTAAGATAGGAAGGGGATCCCAGGACCATTCTTTTATCGTGTACACTTAACTAAGTGGTGGAAAACTGAGTCTAGTATTTCCTCAAAGACATTTTGAAGAGTTGATGTGGCAGGTCATTGGAGTGTGGGGCTGAAGTTGAGGTACCTTGTAAGCATTGTGTATTAAAACACATTTAAACTTTCTGATATTTATGAGGTCTTGTGTGGGTCTTAAAAACACACACGCAAGATTGGTAATCTATTCAAAATTATAATTGTGGTTTTGTAAATTACTAAACCTGTGTCTTTCAAACATGCATACAACTACAGGCATCATCTGACTATTGGCTTGGTTTGTTCTCTTCAACTTTTGCTTTATACCTTGCTTTGATTCAGAGTCCTTTTCACCCTTTTTTCTTTGCTTCCTGCTTTTGAATATTCTTTCATTCAGACTATAAAACCTGGACCCAAAGATAGACTACACTAAAGGAGATTTAAATTCCACTATTTGGCCGATATATTACCAAATAAGGTGCCCAGATTTTTAGAAGAGATTGTAATAATACAGTGAATTCATCATGTAAGGCCTGGTCATCCAATCCCAAACTCTGTTCATGGGATGATCCAGAGGACCCTCTCCTCACTGAAGGTCTGATAATTATATTTGTGAGGAGAGCTCCAGATTTTGTGAAGAGCTCTGGGATGTATATTTTTTGAGGCTGTTGATGAAGATGGAATTGCTGCCAATGAATGAGGCTTGCTGAATTCCATGTGGATGAAGGAATTCTTGAGCACTGGGACCAAGTGACAGCTCTTAATCATAAGTCAAGGTGGGAGAGGTTACCATAATGGGCTGAAGAGCCAAAGTCTCAATCAGATGCAAAAATGTACTGATAAAATTTTGGCATTGTCTAGTTGATCATAATGTCCCTATAACTGAAATAGATGAGTAACCTACTAAATAGTGTCTGACTTGATTGGAGAGCTAAAATTCAGATGAACAGAAGTCTGAGCTGAATCACTGTAATAAAGAGTCATTGCTCCTCAGCAAAACTTGAGCTATTTCATATGTACAGGATCCTGTGACTGAAAAGGTCAGGCCCCAAATTTTATACTATAAATCTCCCTTTTCAACTTTCCTAAAGGGAAATGTGAATCTTAGTAGGGTAGCTGTCCACTGGGGGAAAGTAATCAAACATTTTTGGTATTACTGCACACTAGCTCTGAACTTAATAACTGCTAAATATTCAAAAATATTCTATGACCACTGTTCAAAGTATAACAACAGGAGGTCATGTATTCAATGAAATCTTGGCTCAGGTCCATTTCACAGTGGGCCCCCAAAGACACCTCATACTATTTCCTCAATATCACGGTGCAAAGTTAGAATACATTTACTTAGTAACTAGCAGAATCCTCACATTGATTCCCTGTCTTATGGAATGAGGGCTGTTCAGGTAGGAAGGACAAATGGAAGTCAGAACAAATGCCTCTATCTCCTAAAATAGTAAACCAATAGAGCACCACAATCCTGGAGGAATTTCCATGATTAGTACCATGACCAAGAAATTGAAAAATGCAGGAATTATAACTCCTAACACACTTCTATTTAATTCACCTGTTAGATCTGTGCAGAGGCAGATGGAGCTTATAGAACAATAGCAGATTATCACACTTACATGGTGACTACAGTTGCTTTTTCAAGGATGCTGTGTTCTGGTACAAATCTATACATGTTTTGGCACATGTTATTCAGCTCTTGTTTTAGAGAATTATTTTTATCTACTAGAGGCCTGGTGCACGAAATTCGTGCATGGGGGGTGTCCCCCTAAGCCCAGCCTGCACCCTCTATAATCCGGCACCCCTCGAGGGATGTCTGACTGTCGGGGGATTGGGCCTAAACTGGCAATCTGACATCCCTCTCACAATCCTGAACTGCTGGCTCCTAATCGCTCACCTGCCTGCCTGCCTGGTCGCCCCTAACTGACCCACCCTGCAGACCTGATTGCCCCTTGCTGCTTCTGCGTGCTGGCCTGCTCGCCCTCAACTACCCCCTCCCTGCCGGCCTGGTCGCTCCTAACTGCGCCGACCCACCCTGCCGACCTGATTGCCCCTTACTGCTTCTGCGTGCTGGCCTGCTCGCCCTCAACTGCCCCCTCCCTGCCGGCCTGGTCGCTCCTAACTACCCCTAACTGCCCCTCCACCAGCCTGATCACCCTTCACGGCCCTCCCACTGGTCTGGTCGCCCCATGCAGCCTGCTGTTCAATTGTTTGGTTGTCCCTCACTAACCCCCCTGCCAGCCTGGTTGCCTTACACAGCCTTCTTGTTCAGTCGTTTGGTCATCCCTCACTAACCCCCCTGCTGGCCTGGTTGCCCCACACAGCCTTCTTGTTCAGTTGTTTGGTCGTCCCTCACTAACCTCCCTGCCGGCCTGGTCACCCCACACAGCCTGCTTGTTCAGTCGTTTGGTCGTCCCTCACTAACCCCCCTGCCAGCCTGGTCATAGGCAGCCATCTTGTGAGGGCATGAGGATTAATTTTCATATTACCTCTTTATTATATAGGATACCTTCTAGTAAAGACAATCTGAGGCTATTTATTTTCAGTGGAGGACGATAGTGTACTTTTACTTTCCTTCCTCTGGGTATATCAACTCTCTAACCCTGTTGTATTGATTCTGTAGAGAACTTGATAACATATCTATTCCATAAGATTATTATGCCAATTCATTCCATTGATGAAATTTGCTTATTGTCAAGAACTATATAGCCTGAAAATTTTAATTTAATAGATACAAGTTAGTCTGTGACTGTTTCTTTTTGTTGATTTGTTAATACTCACCCTCAAGTATTTTCCCATTGAGTTTTAGAGAAAGTGGGAGGGGGAGAGACATAGAGAGAGAAACATCAGTGTAAGAGACACACATTGATTGGTTGACTTCCCATATGCCCTGACCAGGGCCAGGAATCAAGCCTGCAACCTAGATACTTGCCCTTGGCTGGAATTGAATCCAGGGCCCCTCAGTCTTCAGGCTGATGCTCTATCCACTGAGCAAAACTTTCTAGGGCAATGTGACTCTTTCTTGGTTGTTAGAAGACATGCAATTCATAGGCTAAAGATAAAGGACTTTATTATTACAGCAAATGTAATGCCCATAGTTCCATCTTAGTTTGTGTCAATTCCTCATCTTCCCTGAAATCCCACTGAGGTAACATAGGGCCTACAGGCTACATCTATAATAATAAAAGCATAATATGCTAATTAGACCAGATGTCCTTCTGGATGTCCTTCCGCAGCTATTTTTGAAGGATATAGGTGAAGGAAAATTATTTTAGTGGGAGAACATTGAACAATGTATATGGCTGTTCATTTTGCTGCGAGGACTGGGGTGGCAGCCGGGGCTGCTGCCTCAGCCCTCAGAGCCCCTTTCACAAATTTTGTGCATCAGGCCTCTAGTTAAAAAAGAAAAATATTGAAGCAAATGGGAGCAAGCCTGCTCTTTGTATGTAGTAAGATGGTAGCTCATCTCTCAAGGTTTTTCACCATAAAAACAACTCCAAGAAATCATGTTGGAAGGCATTAATCAGGGCCATGCATTCTTGGCATACCCAGCAAGAATATGCAGGGACACTCAATGTCCAAGGTGGATTTCCTCTCCCAAGATTCAATCTGATGATTAGCAAGAAGAAACAACTCTAGACAGCTTGGTGAAACATGTGTGGCAGATGTAGGAAATGATTGATTCCCACAAAAATTCAGGGCCACCCACTCATATGAAATTACTATGGATCCAGGATTCTGGGATAGACCATTATGATTTTGGAGCAAAGCTAGATTTTCCCCTGTAGATGATTTTTCTCTTTTAGAGAAACATATTTGACTCACTACTGGGCCAGAGTAGAAAAGGAACACTTGGCCATTGACCAACAAGTTACTAATTGACATGCTATGCCCACTCTAAACTGTGAGGGTTATTTGACTTATACAACCATAAATTTCAGTACAATAGCACTCCACATCAAATGACTTGGTCTATAAAAAATCAGGTTCAAGTATGTCCTGAAGGCATTAAAAGGTTGTATGAATATGTGGCCCAATGCCTTTGTCTCCTATTCCTGCTACATTGCTTCCTCCCTCTTAGTTGCTCCTATAGCCTCATAGGAGATGATCCTATACAATAATGCTGGAACTGCCTGAAAATAGATGAGTACAAAAATACAGCCCCACTCCAGGGTATTTTTGAAGGATATAGGTGAAGGAAAATTATTTTAGTGGCAGAACATTGAAAATGTATATGGCTGTTCACTTTGTTTGGAATGAGAGATATTCAGTTATGAATCTACATTGATTTATAGACTGTGAGTATGGTTTTGTTAAATGATCAGAGACTTTTAAGTAATAGGTCTGGAAAATTGATGCAGTAGGGTCTGGAGAAGAGGTATATGAAAAGACTTTTACAAATGGACAGAGAATATAAAGATATTGTGACCCATATGTACTCTCACTAAAATGCAACCTTAGATTGGGGTATTTTCATAGTTTTGTGAGTAAGGTAACTATTTTTATAGATGTTAGCCAACCTCTGTCCTTACAAAGCAGGCGGCCATGTTGGTAGAGGTATTATTCATGGGATCGACAATACGTACATGCACTCCCAACATCTTATCTGGTGAAAGCCACTGATGAGTGACAAATCTATTCTGAAATAGTACCATTCATTGAGGATCAATCAATGTACCACCTCATGGTAGGTTGATTACATTGGAATATACCCCTCAACTGGATAAACACTTATCTGGACATAGACATTCATTTTCTGTTCACAATGCTTTTGGCAGAACTATATCCATATACTTATAGAATGTTTTAATTGTGGTATTCCACACAGCACTGCTTTTGGCCAAATTACTTATTTTATAGCAAATGAAACATGCCAATTGGATCACACTCATGGAATTCACTCATCTTACGATGTTTCCTATCACCCTGACAGTTGGCCTGATAGGATAGTGGAATGACACTGCAAAGATAGGTATGCACCACTTGTTTGGCATATCTTGAGGAATTGGGCAATTTCTCTGGGATGTAGTATATGCATTCAATCAGGGTTCAATATGTGGTGCTGTTCTTTCCTAGCCAGTATTAACAGGTATGGGGATTAAGAATATAAATGGAAGTTGTTTTTTCTTTTTTATACCTCAGTACTCTGCTAACAAAAATTTTTGCTTCCAATAATTGTGAATTCAGGCTCTAGGTGTCTGAGTGCACATGGGAGGAATTCCTCTACAAGAGGTCACATCAATGGCTCCATTAAATTTGAAGTTGCCATTAAGCCACTTTGGGTTCCTCATACTAATGCATCAATGGACACAAAGGGAGGCCATTGTACTGGCTGTAGTGAATAATCTAACTATCCTGGAGAAATTGAGTTACTACCAAATAATAGGGTTAAGGCTGGGCATGTATGCAATGAGATGATTGCCTGGAGGGATACTCAGTAATTCTTTGACAAGTGATAAAAGGCAATGGAAAACCACAACTCCATTCAGGCAGGACTGCTAATGGACCAGAGCATTCAGGAAAGAAAGTTCAAATCACCATCCCATGCCAGAAATTATGACTAGCAAAGTGCTTGCTGAGGGCAAAGGCTACGTAGAATGGGCAGTCTTTGAACATGGTCATACATCACATCCTATATAATAAAAGGCTAATATGCAAATAGAATGAATGGTGGAACTACCAGTTGCTATGATGTGCACTGACCACCAGGGGGCAGATGCTCAATGCAGGAGCTGCCCCCTGGTGGTCAGTGCACTGCCACAGGGGGAGCACTGCTCAGCCAGAAGCTGGGCTCATGGCTGGCAAGTGCAGCAGCGGTGGTGGGAGCCTATCCCGCCTCCATGGCAGCGCTAAGGATGTCCAACTGACGGGGCCTCAGCCAGGCTGACATACCCCGAGGGGTCCTGTACTTTGAGAGGGTGCAGGCCGGGCTGAGGGATGCCCCTACCCCTCGCTGTGCATGAATGTCGTGCAGCAAGCCTCTATGCCCCTCCCCCTCGCTGTGCATGAATGTCGTGCAGCAAGCCTCTAGTTTATGAATAAATGATTAGTTGTAGAACTGTGGACTATAATAGTTATAAATATTTCTTGCTATTCTGATATAAATCTACTTGTAAATACATTAACTAATTATATTTTCCCCTCTCTCATTCCCTTGTTATCTAACATAAGATCTATTAATCTACCTCAGTATTTAAGCTACAAATTATTAAAGGGTCAGTGTGATTCAGCTAAAAGAGAACATTATCCAGTTGGACACATAAACTTTATATTCTTTTCAAAAGAGTGTTAGTATGCTCTTGGTTGTATAAGTGATACTTGTATAATTTTAGGTGGAAGCACGACTTTGCCATATTTTGTTTTACTGAAAAGTTGAATATGGTTAAAAGAGGTATGTAGGAGGGCCAACTTCACAAGGGAAGGGATGGACTTTGGTGGCTTCCTGTTATGCAACTATAGCCACGTTAGAATTTACCCACCCTTTGCAGGTCCAGATCATGTGTGGCAACAATAGAAATGTGTGTGAGATTGGGAAGGAAAAAGTAAATTACAAGCCACTTTTGAGCACTGATTTTGGTATACATTGTTACTGTTCTGTAAACTCAAAAACTGGTGTGAGGTGGTATCCAGGCCCACAGCTCTGCTAGCTCCCAGGATAGCTCCTCTTTCAATTTCTCTATACGATGGACCAGCTGTGTGTTTAGTTTTGTGGTGAATGATGAACGATGTTTGCTTCTTCTGCAGGTCATTCACATGATCAAGTGTTAATGTGATAGAAAACAGTGGTAGGTTTTATTTTGTCCTTGTGAATCCCAGTGTGTACTCACTCTCCTCCAAGTTCTATGCATCTCTCCTTCCTGACTGTGGGCTAGGCTGACCTATCATGACTTCAGGTCCAACACTTAACATAAAGGCAACAATCTTATATAGAGTCATTAAAGAAGTTTAATAATAATTTTAGATCTAATCCCTACAACAATTCCCTTTTGGGTTCTCTTTCTCTGATCAAACCCTGATACAGATAGGGACCTTATTTTTTTATGTTTATGTACCTAATAACTAACATTAGGCCCAGCATTAATAAAGCTTTAGTAAATCCTGGATGACTGGTGATGATGGTGGTAGTTGATGTCTCTCATGAAACTAATCCTTTTCAGAGACCTCATTTACATTGATGCTCTACTTTTTGGAGGGTCAGTGGCTTATAATTTATTAACTTGCAGTGACTGATGAAGGATAAGTGGATACTCAGGGTTGCAGCATGGAGTATCTGCTGAACAGAAAACAGAGTAGGGGACATCCCCAGGACACTCTGTTAGTGGGGAAAAGCAAGTGAGAGATGCTCATAATGATACTGTGTGTGTGTGTATATATATGTGTGTGTGTGTGTGTGTGTGTGTGTGTGTGTGTGTGTGTGTGTGTAAATGCAGAGAAAAATATCTGGAATCAAACCCCCAGAATTGCCCTCAGTAGTCCCTTCTGGTCAGAGATTCCTGACGAAATTGTTTCCTGGGGTAAGTGCTTGGATACCCATACACAGACAGAAATACGCATTGGATATATGTGTTGCTCATCAACCAAGCTCTAACATTAACAGAATATTTGGTACATAGTAAGAAGCATCGTGCTTAAGTTTTCACTGTCACAAACTCTTTCCTTTACTCGTTGTACATCTGATTGCCAGGAGATCACAGCCTTGCCCATGTTCACAGAAGGTCACCAGGTTCTACTTCTCCTCATGGGCACTTGTCACATCCAGAGTTAGTCGTTTTCCTTGGGGTCACCAATCTCTTCATAGACAACTGGGTTCTGTTTTCCTCTTGGTCTGTGGGCCCAAATGTTATTCTTCCCTTTCCAGGGTCCTGCTGACTTTTTAATCCACTGACCAAAGGTACTTGCTTTCCTCAGGGGGCAGAGCCGTTCAGAGCCGTTTAGGAGCCAACTGGTGGCCTCAAGTCATTTTCTTCCCCTGGCTTCCTGGACTCCACCGTATTCACATCCAAGGGGGGAGAAAGGCTCTGTTGCTCTTTAGATTGGAAGATATCTTCAGCTGTTTTCTCTGTTGGACTTTGGAAGCCTTCTGATGTTCATTCTGATTCCTGGGGTTCTGATCTGTGCCCATGGAATTCCGTGTAAGTTTTTTAGGACACAACAAGGCTGGGAGGGTGGCCCTGAGACCCAGACCAGTTATGGTGTCATAGTTGTTTTTCATGTACACATAGGTGCTTTTCTTTGGTTCCCCACTCTGTCCACTCCTCCTCAGAGAAGTATTTGCAAATTTCCTGGAAGGCCTTGCATTTCTCTTCTGATTTCTTGGTATCCCTGGAGCCCTTTCCAAAAGAGCTGCTTGTGTTCGTGGTGCTGGGAAGGGTCTGATCTCGAAGGAACACAGCCTTAGCCCCTACAGTCCCAGGGCCAAAGGTCCTCAGAAGTGAAGCAGTTGTGAAGGCTCAATCCATGATGAGATAAAAACTTGCAATTCTATTGTCCCAGGACCATACATGAATCTGAACAGTTAGTGAACTTGATCTGGCTATTGGAGGTCAAGATAAAGAGTGGGAACTGAGTCAGGAGAGGGGCCTCTCAGTCCAGGCTCCCAAGACCCGCATGCCTTTTCAAAATGGGTCTGTTCAACTTTTCTTATTCATTTTTAGTCTCTTGGCTAAAATTGTACTTATCCCTAAATTGGCTTGTGATACCCACCCTACCTCTAGATGGAGGAATCTAAAAATAAATCTACCCTTCTGGGGCGAGGAGTGGTCAGGGGAGGGATACACAATATATACTTTATAGAGAAATCAGATGTTCTTCTAGGATTATGTGTTAAGTTTCTTCAAAATCAAAAGGTGGTATAACTGAAGAAAATACGCAAAACAAAAGAATTCAGAGGTTAAATTAAAAGCAAAATTTTAAAAACTATGAATACCATTTTTATAGTAAAAAACGTAATATATATTACACATCTGAATTGTGTTCACTCGATTACCAATTTTCAGGGTCTTTCAAACATTTTTTTAGCCCATTAGAGAAATTTTAACCATGTTTCTTTCTTCTTCAAGCCCTTGTTTTACAACGCTATTGTCATATAATAATACCTTATGTACATGCTTTAACAGATCTTATTTTTATTTAGATATGGTAGTGGTAACAGATCAAGAGACAATAGTCAGAGTTCCCAGGAAGAAAAGTCCATGTGGGGAAGCAGCAGAGTTGGTGGGCTGGATAGTGGCTTGGGTGTGAGAGCCTGATAATGGAGGTTGTTGGGGGTGTGCACTCCGGATTGGTTGGTTTGCATTTGAAAAGCATTCTCCCAGGTGACTTATATACTATCTCTAGGAATTGGCTAACCCTGGCAGGTAACGCCCCACCCCACCAGTGTCAGCAAGTTCCAAGATGTCAAAGCTTCAGAATACACAAAACAAAAGATGGTCAATACAGTGTTGACAGTATAAGTGGCTAATTTTAAACAGTTGTCCTTAGCAATGATAGAACAGTTATATTTTCAACTCAAGAATATTACAGTTTAAGAATTAGGCTGTTCTATTATTTGTGCGAAAAAAAAATATATTGCCAACCTAAATTCAAGCTATAGAAAATTGAAGTACAGAGTAGCAGGTAGATCCTTTCATTTTATTCAAAAAGAAGATAGTAATGAACAGTGTGTGTTCAGTATTATTCTCATGTGATTTGAGTTGGGTAATTGTAGATGTGAAATGAGGGTCAGAAAAGGCAGTCTTTTACTTTTAAATGCTTGTGGATTTCGCTGTAATTTAAGGTCATGTAAACAGAAAAACTCACTTTTGAAATTGCCACACTATTCATCAAGGAAACATTGTTGGGACCCCATTTTTCATTTGGAATAGAAGGTAGATAGGTCATTCAAAAGCCCTGTGCTACAGAAGTTGTGGTCTCATTCTCCCTCCTTCCCTAGTTACAACTATGTAACGATTTTTTATTTTGGTCACTTAAAGAATGAATACTTAATTTAAAAAATGGAAAATTAATAGTGTTAAGATGAAAGAGGATATGTCATGCAAATGTGTTTAAGGTTGGCTTGTTAAACCTAATTGGCCTCTAGCAAGGAATAGTGCCTTTCTTAATATTTGAATAGAAAAGTATATTCCATTTTTTATCTAGAGTACTATGAAACAAAACAGAGAAAATACTGGTATTTGGGAAGCCATTCATTTAGTCATTTACTCATTTATTTCAACAAATATTCATTGCTTGCTTGCTGTGAGCCAGGCACTGCTCTATTTGCTGGGAATTTAATGCTGAGGATGACAATCAGGGTGCCTGTTGTGATGGGTTTTATAATCTCATGAGAAAACTTATATTTTAGTAGCCAAATTAGATACCTCATATCACTTAGGACACTTTCAAATACAATTACTGGGAACTGTGATTTAAACTGGCTCTTAAGGATAAGGGAACACATTATTAAACAATACAAGATTTTGAATAGGCTCCAAGAGCAGGGTACTCAAGTGTCAGGCTCTGTTTCTGTGGATTCTCTTGACTCTGGCCTCCCCATGTCAGTTTCATCTTTAGATAGGCTTGGCTTCTCTTGTGGCCACACATGGCCTCCGGCAGGCACAGGGACAGCAGGCTTTCTTGTTCATGCCTAATAATTGAAGGAGAAAACTCTATTTTCTAAACATCCAAGAAAAGACCTGTCCTGTTATCTGATTGTGTCACCCATCTCTAAATGATTAATAGTCATTTTATACAATAATTCTCTAACATTTGGATTGCTGAAATAATTACAGAAAAAAATATAGTCACACTTTCATGATTGGTGCAGTCTAATTTAAGAGATGCCTCCCTGCAGATAGTAGGCATATTGTGAGTTTCCCTGCACAGGGAAGAGGTGGATTCTACCCACGTTTCACCACTGAAAAATCAGTGTCCCAAAAAGAAGTAAAAACAGGACATAAATTCTGGTTGGTTAACAAATAGTATTTAGTTATAAGGAAAAGTTTTTAAGTTAAGCATTAATTTAAAATATATGGATTGTATGCTTATGTCTGTACAAGGTGCAGTATGGGCCAACCAAAGTATAAAGATAAATGAAGTAAAGTCTAGTAGAGAAGTGTAGGTTTTTTAAATGATAGGAATTGGCATTTGAAAATGATATTGATACTATTGTGGTTCATCTCAGATTGGGCCACTTTGCACAAATATAAGTGAAGATGTGGAAACTTTTGCATCTTGTTTAAAGAAACCACATTGTTCTTCCATAAGTATTTTCCTGCAGATAGTAGTATGAAACTTGGAGTTTCATTTCTTTTTCTTCAGTAATATTTATGGAATATTTCATTAGATATATGTGCTTTAGCCAGTTTGGCTCAGTGGATAGAGTGTAGGCCCGCTGACTGAAAGGTCCTGGGTTTGATTCTGGTTAAAGGCTCGTACCTTGGTTGCAGGTTCCCCGGCATTAGTTGGGGTGTGTGCAGGTGGCAAGCAATCCATGTGTGTCTCTCACATGGGTGGTTTTCTCTGTCTCTTCCTCTTTCTCCCACTCTCTCTAGCAATCAATGGAAAAATATCCTCAGGTGAGGATTAATAAAACAAAACAACAACAACAACAAAGAAATATGGACTTTAAAGTCAAATAATACTGGTTCAAAATTTGCTCTACCTACCATTTAAGAATTCTGCCACCTTGATTACTAGTAAGTGATTATTTAGCCTCCACTGAGATAAATGTTTGTAAAATGCCTTCTTGTAGTAAAAACACAACATATCAATTGTTGTATGAATTATCTTATATACTATTGGACTTTTTAAGGGTTTGACATACTGTGATAACATTTCTCACAATACCTTATTCTGAGACAGTTGGATGTTTGAGGATGATTTCATCTCTCCTTTCAAAGCTAAATCACTAATAAGAGATTTTGAAGATACAACTATGTCACAATGTACTGTTCTATTTATATATTTTCTGGTTGCCCACAAATGCATTAGATCATATGCTTAATTCACTAATGATTCTGCAAGGCCTGGAACACCTTTGGATAAGTTCAATTTCTGAAAACAGATAGTTCAGTTTGCCTGCCACTGTTTTAAGGGGTTGTCACCACTTTTAAGTGTCACTGTGCTTTCTGATGCTAATGCTATTTGTCCATTGAAATTGTTTTTAGATTTTTTTTGTTCTCCATTGTTCCTCCTCCTTCTCCTTCTCCTCCTTTTCCTCCTTCTCCTCCCCCTTCTTTGATGATGAGAGTTAAATCTGTTTTGTTAATTATAATTCAATGCCTCAGATTCTCATGACACCCAGGTTTCTGATGTTAATAAATAATAGCTTTATTCTTAACATTGAGGTTTCTAAGAAAAAAAACCTTTAAACAAAACATTTTTAAAAGCTTTTATTAAAACTAAGCTGCTAACAATTTTTTAAAAATATTTTTTTATTGATTTCAGAGAGGAAGGGAGAGGGAGAGATAGAAACATCCATGATAAGAGAGAACCATGGATCGGTTGCCTCCTGCACACCCTCTTACTGGGGATTGAGCCCGCAACCCGGGCATGTGCCCTGACCAGGAATCGAACCTATGACCTCCTGGTTCATAGGTCGATGCTCAACCACTGAGCCACACCGGCCGGGCTGCTAACAATTTTTATAAGATCTTTTTGAGTCTTTCCAGGATCAGGATTCACTAAAAGCATCCCTAGTGTGCCAGCACAGCAGTATCCCCAGCTAATCATAAACATTACATTTATTTTGAAATTTTCCCTTTCAGAATTTATACTTGTTTTGTTTGTTTTAATGAATCATTCTAAATGTCCTTGCTGATGCTGATTTTTAGTGCTTCATGATCTGGAAATTGATATCATGAATACTAAAGCTTATTTTCCCTTTCATATTAAGGTAGTTAAGAGAACATGCTCTAGAAATGTAAACTTTTTCATTATATAATGTGCTTCTGGAAAGCCACTTAGAGAATGATCACAAATTTCTATGCATATAGACAATCTGATATTTTCTGTACTGAGTGGTATTTCACATGCTCTCTCTCTATTCCAGTGGTTCTCAACCTGTGGGTCACGACCCCTTTGGGGGTCAAATGAATCTTTCACAGGGGTCGCCTAAAACCATTGGAAAACACATATATAATTATATATTGTTTTTGTGATTAATCACTATGCTTTAATTATGTTCAATTTGTAACAATGAAATTGGGCGTCACCACAACATGAGGAATTGTATTAAAGGGTCGAGGCATTAGGAAGGTTGAAAACCACTGCTCTATTCCATAGGTATCTGTCACTGGGAATCACAATTATTAGGGACCGGTGTAGGTAGCCCCGATCTATGAATAAAAGAGTTTCTTCCTTCAAAGGAACTCCATCAGTAATTATGGTGATTGTTATTAAAATGTGCCTTGATATCTCATCTGTTTATTCAGACACTCAGCAAATATTTGTTTTTTTGTTTTTTTGTTTTCAATGCTAGGCACTGGGAACAAATGATAAGCAAAGATATGTTGTTTTGTATGACCTGGCTTTTCTTTGAAAGATAGTCAACCTAAAAATACAAATATTTTCCTCATTAGCATTATATAAAATAAGATTATTCAAAACTGCATGAACTGGACACAATCACTATTTAATATTTTTGGTAGATTTCTAGTCCCATTTTTCTAAGTATATTTTCTCCCATAGCCGAGACGTTTCTGCATGTAAAGCACTTGAAGCAGTGCTTGATATATATTAGGTGCTCAGTAAAGATTAGCTATTGTTATTGTCATACACTATTTTAAATTTTTCTACTTTATTTAATAACAAAAATAGTTTCTCATGATATACAAAATACCTTATAAATGTATTTTAAACTATGAATATCTATTGTGTGACTGTCAAATTTATTTAACCATTTTTTATTTTTAGAAGTTTAAATAATCTCCAAATTTTATTTTGTTGTAAATAATATCACAATGGCATATTTGTATTATTCAGCTTCCTAACCTAAAATTGTAGCATTTAGCAACCAGGCTGATATGTAGGTTCAGGACATTATGTTCAAATGATAATACTTTTTTTTATGTGAAAATTACTTATTTTAGTAGCTCTATCTTCTGGAATGCAATTTAATGTAGAAATTCCTCAATAAAATATTCTTAGCTGCCAAAAAAAATAATAATAAGAAGAAAAATATACATGGGCTTTACATAAAGCTTATGGGATGACTAGAGGCCTGGTACACAAATTTGTGTACCAGTGGGGTCCCTCTGCCTGGCCTGCGGGATCAGACCAAAACCAGATTTCCAACATCCCCCAAAGGGTCCCGGATTGCAAGAGGGTGCAGGACAGGCCGACAAACCCCACCGGTGCACGATCGGAGCCAGGGAGAGACACGGGAGGTTGGGCAGCCAGGGAGGGACTGCAGGAGGGCTCCAGGGCATATCCAGTCCATCTCACTTAGTCCTGATCAGCCAGACCCCAGCAGCAAACTAACCTTAATGTAGGAATTCCTCAATAAAATATTCTTAGCTAACCTACTGGTAGGAATGTCTGCCCCCTAATGGTCAGTGCATGTCATAGCAAGCAGGAGTGTCTGCCCCCTAATGGTCAGTGCATGTCATAGCAAGCAGTTGAGCAGCCTTAGCATATCATTAGCATATTATGCTTTGATTGGTTGAATAGCCGACTGGTTGATTGGACACTTAGCATATTAGGCTCTTATTATATAGGATAGTGGTGGGGGTCAAATATAAAGCAACATGTTTCAGTGAGTTTTATAGTGGAGAAATTGACCTGGTTCACTTACTTGAAAAATGATTGAGCTAATGGAGGGATAGGGCTTAGTTTAAGAGGGAAGGAAAGAGCCTTCCAGGAAGGAGAAATCATTTATATAAAAGACCTGAGATGCAAGAGAAAATGAGGGGCTGAAGACAGCTGTGGGGTGGAGGAGAGAGTATGAACCTGAGGAGCATGGCAGAGATGAAACAGTAGAGCTAGATCACCATAGCCTTCATTTTCGTGTTAAGACATTTAGTATCTTTTGTAAGGAGAAAGACAGACCACAGAGTTCCATAAAAGGAGGTGACATAACCAGATTCACATTTTGAAGGCATCACTCTGGTTGGGTTTCTGGACCATAGATATTTATCTAAATCTAAATGCTATGTTTTTCATATATTTTTATACATTTCATTTTTTCCATTGTTTCACCTTCTCCCCAAACATATAAATGGAACTGATTTCTTCTGGGATTTTTTAAAAAGCAAATTGAACTGATTTGCCATTTGGTCAAAGCCTCTACTTTGAAAATGAGAAGGTCATGTATTTTAGTCTTGAGATGAAGCTTGACTCCATCACAAAGAACCACATGTACTTTTCTAGGGAAAAAACTGGCTCTACATGGTGTTGCTTTGACATTTGATTAACTGCCATGTTTTCCTCTTTTGGCTGCTAGTGATATTTGAAACATTTTACAGATTTGCTCTTTGTAATAACATCCTGTCCATCAGCTTGTTTCAATGCTGAGATTTGTGTGAGCAAGTCCTACTGAAATCAATGGCAACTCTGGGAACCAATCCAAGAACAGACTTGGCTCAGAGTCTGCAGTGGTCTGTAGAGTTTACTTCATTTACTCTTTCAGTTTTATAGCATTAAACCATTCTTAGAATTTATTTACTGACAATATCAATATGCATAAACTTTAATGAAAAAGTATTTTGTTATGTTTTTATGTCCTCCTTATATAAGATGTTAAATTCTTTCCCCCTGTTTATAAATATTTACTCATGCGTATAATATATATAGATATATCTGTATATATCTATATCTATATCTATATCTATATATATATCTAATCTATATCTATATCTATATATCTATATCTGTATCTATCTATATCTATATCTATATCTAAAATCACTTCTACTGTCGTGGTAAACAACCTGCTTCCCTATTTATAATGGTCTGGCCCTCTAGCAACTTCAGTGCAAAATTATAGCTAATTTGCCTACAAACGTCAGGTGGTCATAATAATCTGGCCACTCAATGTATATAGGGTGCCCAAAACATGTTTACATACTTTGAATAATTATTAATTACTAGTGGCCTGGTGCATGAAATTTGTGCACAGAGCGGGGGTTCCCTCAGCCCAGCCTGCACCCTCTCCAATCGGAGACCCCTTGGGAGATGTCCCTGTGGGATCGGGCCTAAACCGGCAGTCAGACATCCCTCTCGCAATCTGGGACTACTGGCTCCTAACCGCTTACCTGCCCGCCTACCTGCTCATCCCTAATTGCCCTCCCTTGCAGGCCTGATCTCACCCCCAACTGCCCTCCCCTGCCGGCCTGATCTTGCACCCAATGGCCTCCCCTGCCGGCCTGATCTAGCTCCCAACTGCCCTCCCCTGCCGGCCTGATCACCCCTAACTGCCTCTGCCTCAGCCCCCACCACCCTGGCTTTGTCTGGAAGGAAGTTGGACATCCGGAAGATGGGTAGTCAACCTGGTCTAATTAGCATATTACCCTTTTATTAGTATAGATAATGGGATAAATCTAAAAAGAAAGAAATATCAATTGAGCTAGCAGCTGTAAAGGGTGTATACATTTTTGGGAGTGTGTGTGTGTGTCTGTGTGTGTGTATGTGTGTGCGTAATGAGATAATTCAGAAAAAGGACCTAGAATGCCCTATTTGAGACTTCTTATATTTCCTGAGGTCCTACCACTGCTCAAATTCTTTGTCAGCAATGCTTTTCTTTGTTGAAGTTTATTAAAGAGATCATCATTCTTTCCTTTTATTACCTGGTGAATTTCTTTCTTTTTTTTCTTAAAAATCACACAGAGTAATACATACTTACTTGCAAGATTGTATCTTCTGTGAGACTTCTTTTTTTCTTCTTGATTTAGGAGAATATTTTTCCTTCATATTTTTTTTCACAGCCTTCAATACTCAATACACATTAAGTTGTAAATGAGTATTTGTTGAATGCATGGAATGAGGTTGGCATATCAACAAAGGGAAAAGTGCATAATGGGTGTTATGAAAATTAGTGTCAATATTAAGAAAGAAAAAAATTCACATTAGATATCATCCCCCACCCTGGTAGAAGCATGTGTAGGAAGAAACCAATCGACGTGTCTCACTAACATCGAAGTTTCTCTCTCTCTCTCTCTCTCTCTCTTTCTCTCTCTCTCTCTCTCTCTCTCTCTCTCTCTCTCTCTGTCTCTCTCTCTGTCTCTTCGCCTTCTTTCCACTCTCTGTAAAAATCAATGGAAAAATATTCTTGGGTGAGGTTTAACAATAAATAAATTTAAAAATAAAATATGCTTAACATATTATTTTAAGGATTTCTATAGTGATTACTAAATGATGAAAAATTATTTTATAATTTAAATTCTTTTCTAATTTCCAGTGAACTATTTTAACATCAGATTTTCTTAAGTAAAAGCTTTCATTTCTTTCTAAATTAGAATATGGAAATACTCTAAGAATAATTTTTAAATGTTCACTGTTTAAAACACTCAATAAAATGGATATAGAAGGAAACTACCTGAACATAATAAAGGTCATATATGACAAACCCTCAGCCAATGTACTCAATGGTGAAAAACTGAAAGCTTTTCCTCTAAGATCAAGAATAAGAGAAGGATGCCCATTCTCACCACTATTATTCAACACAGTACTGGAAGTTCTAGCAAGAATAATCAGGCAAGAGAAATAAATCAAAGGCGCCCAAATTGGAAATGAAGAAGTAAAAGTATCTCTTTTTACAGATGACACAATTCTTCATATAGAAAACCCTAAAGACTCCACCAAAAATAAACAAACAACTATTAGAAACAATAAACAAATACAATAAACTTCCAGTATGCAAAATCATTGTACAAAATTTCACTGCATTCCTATATACTAACAATGACATTTCAGATAAAGAACTGAAAAAATTATTTTGCAATTGCCTAGGAATAAAATGTCTAGACATAAACTGAACAATGAATATGAATGACCTATAAACTAAAAACTACAAAGCATTATTAAAAGAGATTGAAAAAGACACAAAGAAATAGAAAGATATTCCTTGTTCATGGATTGGAAGAATCAACATAGTTAAAATGGCCATATTACCCAAAGCAACATATAGATTTAATGCAATCCTCATCAAAATTCTAATGACATTTTTTAAAGAAATAAAACAAATCATCAGATTTGTATGGAACCAAAAAAGACTTCAAATAGCCAAAGCAATCCTGAGAAAAAACAAAACTGGAGGTATCACACTTCCTGACTTCAAATTATATTACCAAGTGATGACGATCAAACCAGCATGGCATTTATAGAAAAAGACAAACAGACCAATGGAATAGAATTGATAGCCCAGAAGTAAACTCACATGTATATGTCCAAATAATTTTCAAAAAAAGGAGCCAAAAAAATACAATGGAGAAAAGAAAACCTTTTCAGTAAATGGTGCTGGGAAAATTAGAAAGCCACATGTAAAAGAATTAAACTAGACAGCTGTTTGACCCTACATACAAATATTAACTCAAAATGGATCAAAGACCTGAATAGAAGATCTGCAATAAAAAAAATTACATAGAAGAAAACATAGAAACTAAGCTTATGGACCTTGGTCTTATAGAAGATTTTATAAATTTGACCCAAAGGCAAGGAAAGTAAAGACAAAGATAAATGAATGGGACTATAGCAAACTAAAAAACTTATGTACATCAAAAGAAACCAACAACAAAACAAAACAGCAATCAACTTAATGGAGGAGATATTTGTAAACAACAGCTCTGACACACATATAAAAATATATATAAGGAACTCATACATCTCAAAAATATATGAAGAACACATATAACTCAACAGCAACAAACAATCCTATTAGAAAATAGGCAGAGGACCTGAGCAGACATTTCTTCCAAAAGACATACAAATAGTCAACAGATATATGAAAAGATGTCAGCTTTACTAGCTATTAGGGAAATGAAAATTAAACTACAATGAGATACCACATCACACCTGTTAGAATGGCTAGTAATAACTAGTGTTGGAGATGTTGATAAAATGGTACACTCATTCACTGCTGCTGGGAATATAAACTGGTCCAGCTACTATCTAAAACAATATGGAAGTTCCTCAAAAAATTAAGAATGAAGTTACTGTATGACCCAGCAATCCCTCTCCTGGGTATATACCAGAAAAGTTTGAAAACATTTATTCACAAAGATATATGCACCCCTATGTTCACTGCAGCATTATTCACAGTGGCCAAGACATGGAAAAAGCCAAGGTGTCCTTGATAGATGATTGGATAAAGAATATGTGGTACGTATATACAATGGAATACTATTCAGCCATAAGAAAGATGAAATACTACCATTTGTGACAACATGGATAGACCTTGAGAATATCATGCTAAGTAAAAGAAGTCAGATGTAAAAAGTTTAGAACCATATGATTTCATTCATATGTGGGATATAAAACTAAAAGCAACAAATGAACAAATAAGAAAAACAAACAAAAAACTCTTAGACACAGAAAACAGTATGCTGGTTACCAGAGGGAAGGGGGTGGGGAGGTAGTAAAGAGTAAAGGGGGCCAAATATATGGTGACAGGATATGATTTGACTTTGGGTGGTGGGCACACAATGCATTATGAAGATTGTGTATCATAGAAATTTACACTTGAAACCTATATAATCTTATTAACCAGCCAAATGAATAAATTTAATAGAAAGAAAAATTGAAAAAATAAAATAAATATAATGTGAGAGAGAAAAAATATGGTCAGATAATTGGATGGCCTTAAATACTAAGCAAAGGTAAATTAATTTGATAGAATAAGCAATATATTCATCCCACTGTAATAGAGTTCTAGAATGATAGCACTCTAGAATGCATATAGAATGATTACTAAGTAAATGGATTTTAATTACATCATATCTAGGACATGTAGACATGTATTAAAAAATTTCCTGTTGCCTTAATGTCTGGGTACAAAATGTATTACATAAAATAATTATTAGTCACTACTTACTGATTGCTTATAGGATTTTAGACACTGTTTGAAAGGCTATTAATGTATTACATTGTTGATTTCTTTTTTTAATCCTCACCCGAGGACATATTTTTTTTTAAATTGACTTTAGAGAGAGGGAAAGGGAGAGAAAGAAAAACATCCATTGTTTGCCTTGCATATACGTATGTTCCGACTAAGGATAGAACCTGAAACCCAAGTATGTGCCCTTACCAGAAGTTGAATCTGTGACCCTTTTATGCAAGGGATGACAGCTCCAACCAAATAAACCACACCAGCCAGGGCATGTTTTGATTTCTTAAAAATCCTTTCTATAGGTAAGAAAATGGCTCTATATCTCCCATTTTTGTTTTTGTTTTCCCCTGTTTATACGCCAATGAAGATATATGAGAGATCTGTTAAGTGATCCATACTTTCCAAAATACAAAAAAAAATCCAAATATTCAATTTTAATATTTTCTCCCCATAATTTGAGATTTGTTAAAAGGTCATCTTTATAGTAAAGAGAACTTTATTTTACCTGTGTTTTTTATTCAAATATATTAGGTATGATATGACAGAGAACAAACTACCTATCATTTTGAAAAATCTCAATAATTTTGAATAATTGCTCCTCCCTTATTTTCTCCCTTTGGTAAGAAAAAAATATATAACTCATCTTAAAGTTGATTAAAGTCTTTAAACTTCTTACCATAAGATAACCAGGAAAATTCTGTTATGGTACAAAGATGTTACTGTCTCATTGCAACATATTTTAAGATTCTAATATATTTCAAGGTCTTCTTTATGTAAGTTTAGGTACATCAAAAATATTCTGTACCATCATATTATTCAATTGCCTTCAAAGTCTTTGCTACAATAAGTGCCTATGAATGATGTGTTAAGTGAATAGCGCTGACATTTTACCCCTGAATCTTTAAAAATATTCCAATCACAGCAACAACTTTGATGGTTACATGAGAAAATATCTTCTGCGGTATATAGTCCTTACAGTAATTCTCACAAAGTGTGTTTTTTTGTGGTTGTTTGTTTGTTTTGTATTTCACTATTGAAATAAAAATATTTGTACTTTTCAACTGTTTTAGTTATATAAATATTTCTTTAAATATTCAGCATTTACTTTTATTTTCTACAAATATATACTAAGCAATGCATGTGGTTCAATGGTAGCCACATTGTAAATTACAGATTTTTTTTAAGCAACGGAGAAACAGCATTTCTTTAATAACAGTAGCTTTTTTGTTTTTGTTTTCTATTAAGAAACCTTAAAAGATTTTTCCAGTTACCATTAAATATAGTGAAATTTATTTATTTATTTATTTATTTATTTATTTATTTATTTATTTTCTTTATTGATTAAAGTATTACATATGTGTCCTTATCTCCCCATTACTCCCACCCCCCACTCATGCCCTCACCCCCCTGGGGTCTGTGTCCATTGGTTATGCTTATATGCATGCATACAAGTCCTTTGGTTGAACTCTTCCCCTTATCCCCACCCTCCCCTACCTTCCCTCTGAAGTTTGATGGTCTGATCGATGCTTCTCTGTCTCTGGATCTGTTTTTGTTCATCAGTTTATGTTGTTCATTATATTCCACAAATGAGTGAGATCATGTGATATTTATCTTTCTCTGACTGGCTTATTTCACTTAGCATAATGCTCTCCAG
>NW_005357599.1:196746-197156 GCF_000412655.1 Myotis brandtii
AGTTCCATTTTTAGTTTTTTGAGGAAACTCCATACTGTTCTCCACAGTGGCTGCACCAGTCTGCATTCCCACCAGCAATGCACAGGGTTCCTTTTTCTCCACATCCTCGCTAGCACTTGTCATTTGTTGATTTGTTAATAATAGCCATTCTGACAGGTGTGAGATGGTACATCATTTTGAATTGCATCTCTCAGATGATCAGTGATTTTTAGCATGTTTTCATCTGTCTCTTGGCCTTCCTCCTGTCTTCTTTCAAAAAGTATCTATTTAGGTTGGATGCCCATTTTTGATTGGGTTGTTTATCTTCCTTTTGTTAAGTTGTATGAGTTCCCTATAAATGTTGGAGATTAAACCCTTATTGGTGATAACATTGGCAAATATGTTTTCCCATGCAGTGGGCTTTTTTGTTG
>NW_005357599.1:197286-199958 GCF_000412655.1 Myotis brandtii
CAATATCCCTCATGAACATAGATGCCAAAATCCTCAACAAAATTCTAGCAAATCAAATCCAGCAGTACACCAGAAAGATCATACACCATGACCAAGTAGGATTTATCCCAGGGATGCAAGTATGGTACAATACCTGCAAATCAATAAACATGACACATCACATAAATGAATTGAGAGATAAAAATCACATAGTCATATCAATTGATGCAGAAAACACATTAGACAAAATCCAACACCCTTTCTTGATAAAAACCCTCAGCAAAATGGGAATAGAGGGATCATAGCTCAACATAATAAAACCCTTATATGACAAACCTACAGCCAACATCATACTCAATGGACAAAAACTAAAACCATTTCACCTAAGAGCAAGAACAAGACAGGGATGTCCACTCTCACCACTCCTGCTCCACATAGTTCTGGAAGTGCTAGCCATTGCAATTAGACAAGAAGAAGAAATGGAAGGCATCCAAATTGGAAAAGAAGATGTAAAACTGTCATTATTCGCAGATGACATGATACTGTACATAGAAAACTCTAAAGACTCCATCAAAAATTATTAGACTTACTAAATGAATTCAGCAATGTAGCAGGAGACAAAATTAATGCCAAGAAATCTATGGCATTTCTATACACCAATAGTGAACTTACAGAAAGAGAGACTAAAAGAGCAATCCCATTTACCATTGCACCAAAAAAATTAAGATACCTAGGAATAAACTTAACTAAGGAGGTAAAAGACCTGTACTCAGAAACTACGAGACACTTTAAAAAGAGATAGAGGAAGACATAAACAGATGGAAGAACATACCATGTTCATGGACTGGTAGAATCAACATCATTAAAATGTCCACACTACCCAAAGCAATCTATAGACAATGCAATCCCCATTAAAATACCAATGGCATATTTTACAGACCTAGAACAAACTTTCCAAAAATTCATCTGGAATAAAAAAAGACCCTGAATAGCTGCAGCAATCCTGAGAAAGGACAAAATAGGATGGATCTCAATACCAGATATCAAGCTGTATTACAAAGCCACTGTTCTCAAAACTGCCTGGTACTGGCACAAGAACAGACATATAGATCAATTAGATAGAATAGAGAACCCAGAAATCAACTCAAACCACTATGCGCAATTAATATTTGACAAAGGAGGCAAGAACATACCATGGAGTCAAGACAGTCTCTTCAATAAATAGTGTTGGGAAAATTGGACAGATACATGCAATACATGAAACTAGACCACCAACTTACACCTTACACAAAAATAAACTCAAAATGGATAAAAAACTTAAACATAAGATGGGGAAATCATAAAAATATTAGAGTAATCCACAGACAGCAAAATATCAGACATATAGTGAAATTTATTGAAGTTTATTATAATTATTGCATAATTTTCAATATTTATGAATGGCTTCAAATTTTGTATATTTACTGTTCAAATGATTAGAGCATAATGCTTTCATTTTCTAGTATTTCAGCATATTCTATTTGAGAACTCATAGGTATTTATAAATCTATATTTAATAGAAACTTCTTGAAATTTTTGAACTATTATGACAGTTTTTTTCACCATTGATTAGATCATCTTTTTTAAAAAAATTTGATAATCTGGCTGCTGAAGAACATGTACTAATAATGGGCAGAGCAAGTCATTTATTCATCATTCATTGTTTTTGCATAGGAAGTGTCATATTCAACTTGCATTTTCCTTGTCCAATATTTAAAAAACTCCTGGTCCATTTGCTGATAATATTTAGTTCAAATAACATTATATATCATAATCTCATTTACCAGGTACATGTAAATTATGACTTATGAGAGAGGGTACTAATGTCAACCATTCTGCCATATAGAATTCCCATAATTCCTAAAATTCCCCCTGGCCATATGTGCAATGGAACTACCTGTCCTTTAACCAAGGTGGGCATTGAGTATCAATTCACACACTAGAAAATAGTAAAGCCTAATATCATTATTATTATTTTTAAATATATTTTATTGATTTTTTACAGAGAGGAAGGGAGAGGGATAGAGAGTTAGAAACATTGATGAGAAAGAAACATCAATCAGCTGCCTCCTGCACACCCCCTACTGAGTATAAGCCCGCAACCAAGGTACATGCCCTTGACCGGAATCGAACCTGGGACCCTTAAGTCTGCAGGCCGACCCTCTATCCACTGAGCCAAACCAGTCCGGGCCATTATTATTTTTAAACTAGAGGCCCGGTGCACAAAAATTTGTGCACTTGGGGGGGAGGGAGAGAGGAGGGTCCCTCAGCCCGGCCTGTGCCCTCTCGCAGTCTGGGACCCCTCGGGAGATAATGACCTGCTGGCTTAGGCTGCTCCCGGGTGGCAGAGGGCAGGCCCAATCCCTAGGTGCAGCCCCTGGTTGGGCTCAGAGCAGGGCCGATTGGGGAGTTGGGGCGCCGCCCCCTGTCATGCACAGAGCAGGGCAGATCAGGAGGTTGTAATGCCACCCCAGTCACGCTCAGGATAGGGCCGATTGCGGGGTTGGGGCGCCGCCTCCGGTCACACTCAAGGCAGGGTCGATGGGGAGGTTGCGGTGCCACGCCCTGTCACACACAGAGCACGGCCAATCAGGGGGTTGAAGAGCTCCCCACTGTCACTCACAGAGTAGGGCCGATAGGGGAGTTGGGGCACC
>NW_005357599.1:201025-218902 GCF_000412655.1 Myotis brandtii
TGCTGGCTGCCATCTTGGTTGGCAGTTAATTTGCATATCGCCCTGATTAGCCAATGGGAAGGGTAGTGGTGGTATGGCTAATTACCATGTTTCTCTATTATTAGATAGGATAAAAGAAAACAAAAATCGAAGTGTTAATTTAACATACTCTCCTTTTTTTACAATGATTTTTTTTTTGTCTCTTGGATGTTATAGTCCATTTTTAAAGTATCGGATTTGCTTAATGAGAACTGTGAATTGAAGTTGAAAGAGATTATGAGTGTAGGGAAATTAGAATGAGAGTCCCAATGAGATATGATGAGTACATGGAGATCATGACAGGTTCCATGATCAATGTGGATCCCTAAAAACAATGTTCTTAGTTCAATTTTATAACTCATTCACAAAATGCCAGATGTCTATGACCCATAGTTTTGTCGTTTTAAGTTTAATTTACCTCATTTCTTTAGTTTTTAACTACTAGGTCACTTCTCCTTTATTTAATAGAAGCATTTATTTATTCATCCTTACAACAAATATTTATTAAGCACAGTGTATGTGGCAGGTATTCTTTCCTGCTATGCCCTCAAAATGCATACAACATCAAGCAATTTAATAAAAAACCTTTATCTTGTGGAGTTTACATTCGTCATCTACTGACTATTTTCCATCTTCCAGACACTGCTCTTTTCTAGGGATAAAACAAATAAATAGTGGAGGTCCTCAGAACCTCATATTTTAGTTGAGAAGTAAAATATGTATGACATAAACATAGCTTAAGTGACAGAGTAAGAAATCAATAGAGTAAGTTGGATTTTCATATTGGCTATTATACGACCAAAGATAACTGTATTTCTCTTATTGATTGTACTGGAAATAAAAGAAAGAAATAAATTAAGTGGCTGATACACCAAAAGAAGGATGAATACTTGCACAAGGAAACTGAGTTACGACTAAGGTAGTTAACAAGATCATGGCAAGCAAATTAAATATGCTTTATAACATGCATACTTTCCCTAAATTTTCAATTGATATTGACATCTTTTTTTAGTTTCATTTTTGTTATTAAACATTTTACCCCCCTTACCCACCTCCACCCACTCTTGACTCCCCTTCTCTTGGCCTTCACCACATTATTTTTTTGTTCATGGGTTATGCATATATGTTCTTTTTAAAAATATATTTTTTATTGATTTTAGAGAAAAGGAAGGGTGAAGGGCAGAGAGAGAAACATCATCGATTGGCTGCCTCCTGCATGCCCCCCACTAGGGATCCAGCCCACAACCTGGGCATGTGCTTTGACCAGGAATTGAACCAGTGACTTCTTAGTTCATGGGTTGATTCTCAACCTCTTAGCCACACCAGCCAGGCTGCATATAGGTTCTTAGCCTCTTTACCTAATGCCCCTACCTTGGGGCTCCAGCCAGTCTGTTCCATGTACCCATACTTCTGGTTCCATTTTGTTTGTCAGTTTGTTTTGCCCATTAGATTCCACATATTAGTGAGATAATATGGCATCTATCTTTCTCTGACTGACTTATTTGCTTTTAGCATAATACTCTCCAGATTCATCCATACTGTTGCAAAGGGTAAGAGGTCCTCTTAATGATTTTTCTTAATGCTAAGTTACACACATTTCCATATCATTACTAAAATGATTTCTCAAAACATGTCAGAATGGACTAAGACATTACAAAGCATAAAAGGATGTGGTGTGATTGATTCATATATAATGAAAGAGTGCTAATAAGGCCTTAATGCAATTAATGAAAATTTCTCAAAAGCTGTTTAAATTCCAGCAATACTTCATCTAAAAAGGCATGAAAAAAATAGAAGCTATGAGCTTAAACAAAGAGAATATTATTATGAAAATGCAGTACTCTTCAAAGTGCCTCAACATTACAGTACTATATTACCAGTTCTAACATTGGTAAAGAGGTCGAAATGACTAATAAGCTTCATGAATAGCTGTGCATCCCTGGGATCATAAGCATTATTGCTAATGGCTACATTGTTTGGACAGTGGATTCTGGGTGTGAGGAAGCTTCGACTCAGACTTGAATACAGAGTGTAAAAAGAAAAGTGATATATAATTTTGTGCATAAAGATGTGCTATTGAAATGGTAAAAAATGCTTTTTGTGTGTATACATAGACAGCATAGAGTTTTGGAAGCTGTTATTTGTCAAGACTTTCCATGTCTTCAATGTATCATAGAATTAAGTAAATACAGTATTTTATGTAGAATTACTACTTCTCCTCTACTCAAAATGTAAGAAAACAACAACATGAAAGTAGATAATTTTTGCTGAATTTCATATTCCTATAGCTTCAGATTGTTAATATAATTAAGTAGTCAAGTATTTTTCTAGTGCCACTCATTTCCTAGGAGCTATTTAAAAAATCCTGGCCCTATTCATTTCCTGTTTTGTGGGCTTTGTACAATGAATGCAGTCTGTAAATAATAAATGACAAATAATTACAGTATCATAAATTCAGCAGTGACAGCCTTACTGAATCATTCTGAAAGAGTGTTTTCACACAAAAGAAAGAAAATTCTGAAAAATGCATTAGAGGAGAAATCTTTTCTTGTTTTAGTTATTTTTTAAAATAAAAAAGTTTATTAACATATTTTAAAGTCTCCACAACTTTAAAATAAATGGACATTTCAGTCTTGCTGAGTGAGTATAGCGTTTGCTATGCATTAAGTGATACGTAATGTGTAAAATTGGAGAGAAAAGCCTCTAGGTGAGAACTTGGATTAGAACTGATGCTTATAGATATCTTTTATCTATCCTATATAATAAAAGCCTAGGTGGCATCACGCCCTTGTGCAACACCCTCACGTGATGCTGTCACAAGATGGCCACCACAAGATGGCTGTGTGCACAGCAGAGGCGGGACCCAGCAGCCTCTCCATGCAGTAAGGCCTGAGGGTCCCGCGGCTCTGCACGGCACAGAGGAGGCCGGTCCCGGCGTCTCCACTGCCTCGCCCAGAGGAGGCGGGTCGCAGCAGGGATGGGCAGTTGTAGGTGATCAGGCCAGCAGGGGAGGGCAGTTGTGGGCGATCAGGCCAGCAGGGGAGGGCAATTGGGGGCAATCAGGCTGGCAGGGAGAAGCGGTTAGGGACAATCAGGCAGGCAGGCAGGCAGGCAGGCGAGTGGTTAGGAGCCAGCAGTCCCAGATTGTGAGAGGGATGTCTGACTGCCGGTTTAGGACCGATTCCTGCAGGATCGGGCAGTCAGACATCCCCCAAGGGGTCCCAGATTGTACATTCCCCAAGGGGTCCCAGATTGGAGAGGGTGCAGGACGGGTTCAGGGACACCCCTCACTTGTGCACGAATTTCATGCACCGGGCCTATAGTTTTTTGTATAAAATAGTTCACTAGAATAACAGGGAGAATACTTTTTCACATGTTTATTATGTTTTGATAGCATGGTTTGAGAGTTTGGAGCACATAAAGAGAACCATGTTGTGAAAGCACAGTCCATACTATTTGTAGCTACTAGTATTTTTTGCATGGAGCACCAGGCTTTACCTCAGAAAAGGAGCCAGGACTTATGTTGCCTGTGTGCTCATAGAAGTTTGTATGTCTGAGAAATGGTGTGGGGGAGGCATACTAGTAAACCCCAGGAAAAATGGGACCCCTGAGATGTGGGCCCCCAGGCCCCTTCTTGGAGTCCACAGGGTTCCCTGGATCATCTGAGGGGTCTGGGGGTTAGAAATATTAATCACATTTTGTCTTTTATGACACTGAAGGTTCTCATAGCACTCAGTCATATGGGTGCTCCCTTGTAGGTAACTAACTGCCTTTCTCTTGATGCTTTTAAGAGTCTCTCTTTGTCTTTAACCCTTGGCATTTTAGGTATGATGTGTCTTGGTGTGGGCCTCTTTGAGTACCTCTTGTTTGGGACTCTCTGCACTTCCTGAACTTGTAAGTCTATTTCTTTCAGGTAGGAGAAGTTTTCTGTCATTATTTCTTCAAACAAGTTTTCAATATCTTGCTCTCTCTTCTCCTTCTGGCATGCCCATAATGTGAATGTTGGTAAGCTTGAAGTTGTCCCAGAGGCTCCTTACATTAGCCTCATATTTTTGGACTCTTTTTGCTCTTCTGATTGGGTGTTTTTTGCTCCCTCATATTCTGAATTGTTGATTTGATTCTTGGAATTCTCTAAGTCTACTGTTGAATATCTGGACATTATTCTTTATTTCAGTTAGTGTGTGCTTAATTTCTGACTGCTCCTTTTTCATGTCTTTGACGTTCTCACGAAGATCCTTGAAAGTCTCACTAAGTCCCTTGAAGCTCTCCTTAAGATCCTTAAGTAACCTTATAACCGTGGTTTTGAACTCTGTATCCAGTAGTTTGCTTACTTCCATTTCTTTCATCTGTGACATGTTTCTTTGTCTCCACCTTTTGGCTGCTTTCCTGTGTGTATGATGAAACAATGAACAGTTCAACATTATTCATAATTATTATATTTATGTCTCTTACCCTGCTACTCTCATTCTTCAGTATTTATTAATTATTCACTATGTGTAAAATTCCATACTCAGTGTCTCATTTACTGCTGTGCCCTCCGTTTTTGGGTAATGGGGATTATATGATCTTGAAGAGTAATCGCTCTATAAACATCACTACAGACAGATATTAGAGGCCTCAGAACTGACTACTAAAATGAAAGGGGCTGATAACTGAAAATCCTTCTGGTATTGAGAGGCACCTTCTCCAAGTCTCTAAATAAAGTGGCCAAACTTGCTACCTCCTAACCTGGCCCTAGGTCTTCCTCTCCTCAAGTCCATATAAACATTGCTCTGTAAAACCAAAGGAATTTCTCAAGGCAGGAGTAGTAGAAAGTACAAAGTTTATGGTAATGGGTTAATCCCTCACACCACATTTTTTGGCAACCAGCAGACATATTGCCTGGGTATAGACAGGAAGGAGAGACTGCCATGTCATTCCTCATTTAAATGCCCTCTGTTCTCTTATGTAGTAGGTTGGCTGTTGTTGATTGGTTGTCTCCTTGAGTAAGTGGAAAAGCAAAGGGAAAGAGTCAGAATCTACATCTAACTGAAGTTTTTAGTGGAACTAGATTGGCTTGGTTAAATTTAGTACCTGAAAGTGACCTGAAACCAATGAGAATTTCTCATGATGGTATTACAGAGGGGAAAAACAAACAAAACGATTAGACACAACATAGTTGAAGACAATGGTTGGAAGAAAAAATTTTAAATGTTTATTTTTTACATATTACAGAGTTGAAATGCTTAATAAATCAGTTCATGTGAATAAATAAAGAAATGTGAAAGATAAAATTCAATATAAAAGTATATCCCCTTCAACAGGAAGTGGTACAAAGTTCACGAACTTCATAATCAGGGAGAAATTTGAATCATGACTCTTCGTGTCACTAGTTGTGTGACCTTGGCAAGCCATTCATTAATTCAGTTGTTTTTATTCATAACATGATAGCTAAACTTACATCAGATTAAGATGAAATGAAATAGCAGGACTGTTCAGATCCAGCCAAGTAGCAGACTCTCAAAACTTTTTAGCTTTTTTCTTTACTCTTTAGACTCATTTCTTCGAAAATTGACCTCTGATGTAAGAAATTGTGTATGCACTACAAGACAGGAAATAATATGACAATAGCATTTGACTCCAAAAATGATTAGTAGAATAATTCAAAATCTAGTGTACGACTTCTAATGAGGAATTCGGGAATTCATCTGGGATTTGTAGAACAGATCACATTTTTATAGACTCAGATTTTGGAGGAGAAGAGATATAGACAGAGGTATGATTTGAGAGACCAACTTTAATTTGAGAAAATTGCTCATGTGGCTAGCAGTGGAGGAGAAATAGGTCAGATGGGAGATGGGTGGGGCCTCACAGAACTCTTCCTAGAGTGGAATGTTACTGCAAATTTGTTTCAATACAGGAATATTAATGACTGCTAATCATTAGCCTCACACTTCAGTTATAATAAGAAATAACAACAAGTTAATTGTATCTGCTGAACTTTAGGAATGTTAATAGTTTGTTCCAGAAGCTTTAGCCTAACAACATATTCCCCTGAATAAATATAACAATAGCACTCAGTTGCTGTGACATTTGAAAAATCTCTGTTTTCTAAATTATTTATTCTATTTCATTAAACCAGTCACCTTAGTTTTTGTTCTATTTCATTACACTCAAAATGATGAGTAAAGTTGCTATAGTTTATTATATTGTAATAATAAAAATGATGCGGAGGACAGTTTTATTTTGGTAGGGAAAATAAAACTACTTCTAGCTAAGCTTGATCACCTATTCCATAAGTAATCATTCAATTCAAAAAGTGTTAAAATTGTGCCCTTTTCAAAATTAACTAATCAGATGTAATTAAAATAATGGAAAGAATCTGGAAGGGTTAAACTGACAAAACATTCTCATTTACCAATAAGTAACTCAATTTGGGCTTTGTTTAAATACGTAGATTTGCTACACAAGCTTCATATCTAAGAGTTCGTTTGCCATTTTCTTTAAAGAAGTAGTAACACTAGATGCATATTATAGCAACCTGGACGTATTTTAAAATGTTTCTGTGCTGAAGATGCACCTGCAGAGACTCTGCTTTAACTGGCCTGGGCTGGAGCATCATTTATTTGGAGAGTTTCCCAGGTGATACAAATGTGGAGTTAGGCTTCAAACCCATTTCTAAAGCGTCCGTCAGCTTTTCAGCAACGGTGAGTGGTTCTTTCTTTGGGGTCTCATAGATTTACTCATAATTCTGATAGCATCAGCCATGCAGTGTTGTATTACATCTATTTATGCATCAGTCTCCTGGATCTGCATCTGGAAATGTCACAAAAGTAGAAATGCCTTACTGGGTATCTGGCATCTACCAGGGTGTCTGGACTATTGTGGGCCCTCATTGCATTGGGGCGCTAGGGGTGTAGCTGGTGTATGAAGTTGGGAGTATGAGATTATGACCTGCTGAGGGTCACAAACCACTCACACTGGGTTGGCAGGTCGCTCCCCCAGCATCCAAGGTCCCACATTTGGGAAATGAAAACCCTGTGTTTGTTGTGATGGAAAGCATAATTTTAATACACTTTACACAAAGGAAATAAAGTCATAAGACTTATTAATTACAGACCTCAGGAATGGGGGCTCTGATTTTGGAGGAGAAGAGATCTAGACAGAGCCAGGGGAAGGGTAGTCCTCTGTCCCAGTCCCAGGTCACCAGCCAGCAGAAGATGGAGAGCAGGGTAGTAAGCGCTCATTAATTATAAGGTGGTTGGGACAGAGTCGCTAACTTTTCGCAGGCTCTACTCTAAATGATTATTTTAAAAGGTACCCAGGGGAAGACCCCGTGGCAGGAATACTAAGCTTGAGCCCTTCCCTAAGTGTCCAGACTCCGGGTGTGAGCAGGATTGTCACACTGCAAAAGCCTGGGCCGACACTCAACATAGCAGTTTTCTCATCACACTCATCAATGAATAAGGACCAAAGGTGATGGGTGGATTCCCGTGTGAGGCAATCTATAACACTGGTGCAATTGTGAAGGGAATAATATAGACAATGGCTCTGGGAGAAGACAATTGTAGGAAGAAAAGTACTTGATTATAACCCCTTTGAGGCTTTTGCTTTATAACTTATTCCAATTTGCCATACAGGTATAAGGATATCAGCCTTACAGTTTATTTTTTAATTAAAAGTAAAACAGAGATTATATCACTAAATTAAATATTCTCCTTATTTAAGGAAGAACTAGCATGCATTCAGACGCCTGGTTAGCTTTTCCTTCTCAGTTAATTGCTGTTACTGGAACGTTAGTCTCATTGAAGTATTAGTTGGTAGGCTTTAAATGTTTATGTATGCTAAGGATAAATGCAATCTAACTGCAGCTCAATCGCATTTTGAAACAAATACAGAAGTAGTGTGTGCACATTTTAGATAGTTCAGAAAATACATGTACACATCATCCTACATGAGTAGACAGCTTCTCAGAGCCTCTCTGAAGCGTGACTGAAGCTGGGTGGCCTCAGTCCCTGTGGAAGAAGACTAGAGATGGGAGTCAGAGCTCTCCCATGGGTGACTGGAGATGTGACATCAGAACTCAAACTCCATTATTTTATCACTTGAGAAATTCTTGCCATGTCTCAGGTACCTGCTTTGGTCTATTTCTTACTGATCGGTAAGACCTGCTCAAGTTTCAGGACATTAGGCCTTCCTGTGTCCCAGCATGCTTTGAGATATAAAAAGATCATCACAGGAAATCAATATTGCAGTAAAGATTTTTTTTATAATTTCATATTGTATGAAGAGAGGTTGTGAAAATGGAAGAAAGACCATGTAGTCAATATACTACAACTTCCATATAGGTCCAGTGTGTGCCAAGTTCTATGTACTGAGAGGTAAAAAATAAAATAAAACTCAGTCCTCAGGTAATAATATCATTCAGGGAATCTCTAGAACAAGGGGGCAGATCTGCAGGATTTTCAAGGAAACTCCAAAATAACCCTGGAAAACACAAGCATCTTCAGTACAACTACACATATTTTTTGAGCTCTACAAATTGTGGGATGATAGAGAGACACTAAATCAAAGAGATGTCCCACTCCTCTCTGACATTGGTATCAGTGGGCAGGAGCCTCTCCAACACAAAAAGGGCTGTGCTTTACATTTCTGGGACAGAGCAACCTGCCTTTGAGTCACCGAGGTGCTTGTTAATATGAAGATTCCTGGACCCTCCACCCTGGATTAAAATCTTTAGCAGCAAAGCTCTGGAATCTGCATTTTAACAGCTCCCAGGGAGATTCTTCTCTGTATTAAACAATTGCCCTAGTGTGTAGTGGCTGGTAAGGTTTCAGAACAGCAACTAGGAGATCTGGATTGTAATATCAGTTTATTAACTAAATCTCCTACAAAGTCATTTCTGTGTCTTCGTATTCCTTTTTTTTTTTTTTTTTTTTTTTTTGCTTTCAAAAGAGCATTTAGTAGTGTTGAGCTAAAGTTAATCAAACATTGGTTAGATAACCTAAAGTTTAGATCTCAGTTTCTTCATCCATAATTTGGTTATTCTGGACAAGATGATTTCAATCTTCTGGTTCTAACACTTTACGATTCTAGGTCTCTCTGTAGGGACAGGGTGGATTCTGCTTCAGATAAAACAATAGCTAACTCCTGTTTCTGGTGCAGTGTTTTAGTCTGTTTGGGCTCCTATGAGAAAGTACCAAAGACTGAGTGGACCATAAACAACAGAAATTTATTCTTGAGACTTGAATTCCAAGCTCAGGGTGCCAGCATGGTCAGGTTCTCATCAAAGCCCTCTTCCGGATTGTAGACGCCCAGGTTGCACTGTGTCCTCACATGGTGGAAGGGGCAAAGGAGCCCTGGGGTCTCTTTCCTAGGGGCACCAATTCCATTCCTGAGGGCTCTCATTATCTCATTTACCTGCCCTCATGACCTAATTGCCTCCTAAAGGCCCCATCTTCTAATACCATCATTTTGGGGATGAGGTTTTGAAGTATGGTAGCAATCATCTCAGGTAGAAACTGTAGTTTAACTTTAACCCTGCTGTTTGGCTTCTGTACTTATTTGCTTTGTTTAACAATAGAAAATTTACTTTGATTTTCGGAACTATATAAATCATCCCATTTGATTAAATACCCTATTGATTGTAATGTAAAATCCCATTTGTTGTGGTCATACTGGTCTTACAAAGCACATTTTCCTTTACCTGGGAAGGACATACCCTAAATTGCCTCAGTGGCTACAGATAATGCAGTCAGATTGACTCAGTGGTCCCAAGACCAGGACAGCACAATTATTCTAAGTTGCCTCAGTGTCTCCAGGCAATGTGTTTCCCTTGATTCAGTGATCCAGAGACCCAAAACGATAATTTAACTAACTTGCTCAATTCCGCTTCTGTAACTGCTTTTTTGCAAACCAGGTTCCTCATTCCAAACCCCGAGATGTAATCAATACCTTTGTGATTTTTGCCTATATAAATCTGGTGTTGGGGCTATGTAACTACTATGAGATTTGGAGAGCATTGCCCCCTCGTAGTCACGGCTTCGAAATAAATGTGACTCCTTAATTCGACTTCTTGAGGTGTCCTGGTGTGATTTGCGGGGTACTTTACAACAGTTTCAACAAATGAGTTTGGGGTTGTCACAAACATTCAGACCATAGCATGCAGCTTTGAGAACATGAAACCTCTGCTTCCCCTGATACATAGTCTCTGGATTTTGAGGAACTCAGCGGGTTTGGGTTGGACTCACAGTTGAGAAATCTCAAGAGAAAGAGAACACGGCCAGTTAGCTGGTTTAAAGATCAGCAAAAAGATGCTTGCAACATTGGCACTCACCTACACATACAGGTTAGAGTGAGAGCAGTAATGCCTGAGGCTTTCTGCGTGGAGTGTGTCAGCTCCTACCGTGAGCAGTTCACTTGGTGCAAGTAATTGTTAGCAGGTAAAAAGCTGGAGAAAGAAACAGTGATTCCCTACAAGAAAAACAAATCCGCTTCCAACCCCTGCCAAGTCAAGAGTCACAGAGTTAAAACAACACAATAGTACATGGCAAGTAAGACTTACCTGCTCTTTGTACCTCTTCAACTGGGGAAGCACTGGAGGGAGGCCAGGGAGGGGAGAGACAGGAGACCACCCACTCCTCTCCATCCCACAGCAGGCACCAGTAAAGCAGTCCCCACTGAAGGAGGGAGCAGATACACCGCCACATTGCTAGATAGATGTTTTAATTACCAAAGTTAGGTTGTCTTAGGGTTTAAATAGACCAGAGCATTTACCCTGGATTTCAAACAAGTATGAAGGAGAGAAAAAACAAAAACAAAAACAGCCTTAGAGAAAGTTTGAATACATCATGAAGAAAAATAGTAAGATTGGGTTTTTAAAAAATATATATAAATTATAGTTCCAAATTTTGCATTTTATTCTAACAGTGAACCCACAAATATATGTTGAATATTGATATGTGAAGAGAACTCTTTCTTGTCTTTTGGGTGATAAAAAAAATGTGCATGGCACTGTCCCCATCCTCAGTGAAATTCTACTTTATGTTTGGATAAGGATATATCAGTAATTATACTTCAAAACATAAGAGCATAAGTATAATTCATACAAAGCAAAGTTATGAATTTCAGTGAAAAGATCTGGCAAGTTTTCATACAGCAAAGGCATTGTCAAGGTTCCTTGGAGAATGGGTAGATTTCTTTCTTTTGACAAGGAAGCAAAAAAGAATAGCTTGATGAGAATGGCAGAATAGTAAAAAATATAGGTTATTTAGAAAGGGAATATAGGATAGTATGGAATTAGAGTATGAGGGCTAGAGAAATGCCAAAAGCAATATATTGGGACTATTTTTGTTTGGTTGGTTGTGTGTGTGTGTGTGTTGTGTTTTTTTGTTTGTTTGTTTATTGATTTCAGAGAGGAAGGGAGAGGGAGAGAGAGATAGAAACATCAATGATGAGAGAGAATCATTGATCGGCTGCCTCTGCACATGCCCTACTGGGGATCGAGCCTGCAACCTGGGCATATGCCCTTGATTGGAATCGAACTTGGGACCCTTCAGTCTGCAGACCGACACTCTATCCACTGAGCCAAACTGGCTAGGGCCTGTGGGTTTGGGTTTGTTTTTTTTTTACAAAGAACATAACAGTTTGTAAATTTTAAAAAAAGGTTTACAATAAACTTATTCAAAGTAAAATGTTATTTTGGAGGCAAAAGTGAGAGAAGATATGATTTTATGAGGCTGTAGACATTTACATATAGCAAAAATGCAAAATATGAATTTTATAGATAAAATATTATAAATTCTAAACTATAAAATAATTCTAGAAAACTTAGAACCCAGGTGTCCCCATGTTTATATTAAGTGAATGTCAAAGAAGTACTGGTCCCTTTGGAAAGAGTATTGTAAATGATAGGGGAAATATTAATTGTCTTTGGAACAAAATTATTAACCATAAATTTAAGGAGAATTGTGAGTCTGAGATTTATATTTCAGGAAAAATTTTATGAAATTGGAGAAGATTTAGAGAAGCAAAAATTGCATATTTTAGGTGATGGTAGTGTATCATAGCAGGAGAAACTAAACAGATACAGCGGTTCTCAACTTGTGTGTCGCGACCCCTCTGGTGGTCGAACGACCCTTTCACAAGGGTCACCTAATACCATCCTGCATATCAGTTATTTACATTATGATTCATAACAGTAGCAACATTACAGTTATAAAGTAGCAATGAAAATAATTTTATGGTTGGGTCACAACATGAGGAACTGTATTTAAAGGGCCAGAAGGTTGAGAACCACTGGATTAGAACATTTTAGTCTGGAAATAAAAAAGTAAGTGAGAGCATTTATGAATACCCTCTCCATAAATAGGACAACAAGAGAAGCTTCTTCACTAAAACCCATTATGAGTGATCCCTGTGGCTTTTTCCAGTTATGTATCAATGAACACAAATTAAAATGACCATTGAAATGGATAAAAGGGGTCAAATTTTTGCAAAATGTTGTTGTGTAAATGCTTACAGACATGTGTTTAGTACCATGGATTGTAGGTGTAAAATCTGGTTTATTGGGAAATAACTTTCTAGCAGAGAAGTAGCATCGCACACCCTATGAATTCCCCAAGTTTTCTGTATGGCCTAGGCAGGGCAGACAGGCTGCACGCACCATGCTGCAGCCCCAGTAGAGGGGGCTATGGCCCATAACTATCTATGCTTTTATAGGCACAGCAAACAGGAGCATCCACCTGGGCTGGGCAGTGGCCTTTTTAAAAGGGAGAGCACCAGAGGTCACAGCCTAGTCTTTCACTGCGTGAACTCAGACCTGCTGAGCCAGCTCTCAGCTGAGCAGCCCAAAAAGGAAGAAATTATCCTTTATTTTTAGCCAATTAAAATACAGGATTCACATTACATTAGAATGTCAGATAAATAAATAAAAACTAATACATTTTAGTATGTCTATGTAATATCTAGGACACACTAAAAAATGTGACATGTCTGGAATTCAAACTTAATAATTCAAACTTAATAAAATTGTTTGTATTTAATCTGACAATTCTACCCCAGATTTATCTCTTTTTCACAATGATAGCAAATAGACTGCTCAGTAGGTGGGAGTGGACACGTGAGGCAGGCAGCTCCAGCAATTGTTATGTATGTTCCAAGGCAATGCTGACACAATCTTTTCTGCTACATCTTTCTTTCTTTTCTTTTGTTGTGTTTTCTTGAAATCAATCTATATGATCCCAGGGTTCCCCAGATTCCCAAAGTGGAGTGAAAAGTAGAGTGATTCAGAGCATATTCTTTACAACTAGACAGCTTTGGGTTTTCTCTTCCCTTTGTTGTCATGCACAAATTGCTTCACCTCCCTTACGCTCAACTTTGTCAACTGTAGTTTGTATATTATTTGACAGAGATGATGTTAAAGTATAAAACAATGTGTATAAAATGTGTGGCAATGATGAACACTCACTAAATGAGAGATTTCATTAATATGACTTGTCATAGAAATATACTTGCCCAGTTTATAAACATGACATGTAAATTTAAAAAACAAATTTGTGGTAATGATATTTCACATACTAGGCGGCATAAGCTGAAAATGTAGTTCCCCCAAATTGAATAGGTTCACAGAGAACTGGTTCATAAAAAATCATAATGAAATACAAGAGAGAGAGAGAGAGAGATTCCACATGTCTTCATGACTAAGTACTATTAAAATACATATGGTCTTCTGAAGCACATCATTTTTATACCATCACATAACAGAAAAAATATAAACTATTTGTCTTTTTGTATTTTTATAAATATAAGCAAATGTAGGATTACCCAACATTTAGCACCACTTAAATGAAATACTTAAAGTCATCCCTCCTCCTTGTCATTTCCCCACCTCCAGCCTCAATCATCACTCTGGATAAATTTTGATAAACATTGATATCAATCACATTATTTATTTATTTTATTTTGGAGAGAGGAAGGTAGAGCCAGCAAGAATGAGAGAGAGAGAGAGAAATATCGATGTGAGAGAGAAACATCAATAGGGGATCGAACCTGCAACCTAGGTATGTGATCTGATCAGGAATTGAACCCTCAACCTTTGGTGTACGGGATGATGCTCCAACCAACCGAGCCACCCAGCCAGGGCACAATCACACCATTTAAATGTAGCTTTAAAGACCCTGCACTGCATTATTATGTGAATAGAAAATACTTTCTCTCATGAGACAGGTGCTAAAATATGTAGTAATGAGGTTTCAGGTATGGTATTGAAATTTCTTAAGATTTAAATAAATGTCTTTATTTCCATAACAATAATGGTGGCCCATTGAGAGGATGAATGCACTTGGGATCCCTGCTGCAGGTCATAAACTACTCAAGTCCTGTGGCCATCTTCTGAATTATGATATTACAGTCACTTGATGATCATCTATTATCCTATATATCATAGTCTTCCATTTCTAGGCTTCAAGTGCATAATTGAAATAATATGTTGGCATTATATTATTAGCAATACAAATCTATAAGTTATCCCTTTTGCAGAGTATAGAGAAAATTTATTAGTATATGTCTCACTAAATTGATGGAATTCATAAATACAGTTTACATAAATGTCATTTTTAAAGCTATGCATTTTTAGCACAGTTTCCCCAGATCATTTTTATCATCTGATTTTGAGGAAATGTCTTTTTTTTGAGGATTAATAACTGAGCTGTGAAATTAGTTGTTGTTGACTGTGTATATATATATCAGATGAAAGTAGAGTGGGAGGGGAGGCAAGTGAAAGTAACTCTTCCTTGTGACTTTATTGAGCCAAGTTCCCGAGCAAGGCTTAGTGAAACAATATAAATTAAAACGAGTTGAGGGAAGTGCTTTTTCTGCAACTCATAATTAACCCTCAAAACCCTGCCATAGTATTTTATGAAGGCAAATAACTTAGCAAGATTCAACAGGAAATTAGATACTATATCTGAATCAGAATGTCACTTGCAGTTAATCTGCCTCTAGTGAGAATTATAAACGTTATCAATGATTATGTTTACGCTTTAAATGATCACAGACTAATATCAGAGGAATAATGTTCTTTGTGATATAGCACTGGAAAATGAGCTAAATGTTTCGGAGGTTAAGTAGATTATGATCTCACCAAGTTTTTTTCCAAGTTTAATTCTTCTGAAGTTATATGGTAGTTTGTGATGTTTCTTAAAAGAAATTCCAGATTAAGTATTTTAAATACATATATTTTTCTACTGCTAAACATCATATTTTCCTTTTACCCTCCCCTTCCACTTACGCTCACTCATATGTTTTATTACAATGCCATTATTTTCACTGCGCCCCTCAATCGTGGATACCAAAGATAATAAATAGAAAGGATTAAAAGATCCTCTGACGTCGTGTTGAATGTTCTCTGTATCATTACTTCAGACATTGAGTTAGGCAGTGGACAGCAGTCTTTTCTACTTGGCTTGGCAGCTCTATGATAGTGGGCATTTTGTGCTCTCTCTTCTGAGGAGATGAACCTGCTGGGAAGAATGAGCTATTCGAGAATGCCACAAATAAAGTAGACCATGATATTTTAAAGATTTAATTCAACCAGAACATACAAAAATTTAAAAGTAGACGTTCTTTTGAAATGTAGGTCTGAAGAAAATGTGAGCATTTTATATTATCCAAAAATAAAAAAGGAAGTTTGGACTGACTCGCTGTGTTTGTTTGTTTTTTTGTCATCCCTATTCAGTCCTAATGATATTAGCCATATTTTCAGTATTTTTATTTTCATTTCATTATGTGACTTACCTTGTGATTTTAAAAGAAAGAGAAGGTGATACTGTAGGAATAGTCAAAACATAGCACAAAAGAGCCCAAAGTGAGAAACTACCAGTTTGTGTCATTTGAATACCATGTCTCCAGCTGGGAGTCAGTCCCACCTGTATCACCTTGGCTATGATTTTCATATTAGTCAGTTAAAAATTTCATATTTTTAGTTATTATTAAGCTCATCATTGTTTATTTTCCTTAAAGGAATCCTATATAATAAAAGGCTAATATGCAAATTGACCAAATGGTGGAACGATCGGTTGCTATGACGTGCACTGACCACAAGGGGGCAGATGCTCAACACAGGAGCTGCCCCCTGGTGGTCAGTGTGCTCCCACGTTGGGCTCACAGCTGGAGAGTACAGCAGCAGTAGCAGGCAGACATCCCCCGAGGGGTCCCAGACTGCAAGAGGGCACAGGCTGGGCTGAGGGACAACCCCCCCACAGTGCAAAAATATTGTGCACCGGGCCTCTAGTCCTATATAATAAAAGGGTAATATGCAAATTGACCCTAACAGCAGAACGACTGGGAATGACTGGTTACTATGACACACACTGACCACCAGGGAGCAGACGCTCAATGTAGGAGCTGCCCCCGATGGTCAGTGCGCTCCCACAGGGGGAGCTCTGCTCAGCCACAAGCCAGGCTGATGGCTGCCAGTACAGCGTTGGTGGTGGGAGCCTCTCCCGCCTCCTCAGCAGCGCTAAGGATGTCTGACTGAAGCTTAGGCCTTCTCTCCGCTGGCAAGTGGACATCCTCCGAGGGCTCCCGGGCTGCCAGAGGGATGTCTGACTGCCAGCTTAGGCCCAATCCCCTGGGGAGTGGGCCTAAGCCAGCAGGTGGTCATCCCCCGAGGGGTCCCAGACTGCGAGAGGGCACAGGACCTCTAGTTAACTATAAAAAAGCAAGACTTTTTGTCACAGTAAGTTTGCTATCAAGTTATAAATGAATCATATCAACAGAATTTTTAAAAAATTAATTTTGGGAAAGCAGTTTTTGTTTAAATCAGGCTACTTTTTTTTCTATGCTTATCTGAAGACTTCTGCTCATATAACATAACATAAAATGACTATTGTGGGTAAATTAATAAAAAGTGAAGCTTCAAACTATAAACTAGATGATTGCAGTAATTACTTTTAATGTTTTACAGTATGATTCTCAGTGTTTTTACTTTAGCTAGAATAGCACAAGCCATTTTAATTGTTGATCTTCTGAAAGACAGTACAGTTGTAATATCCTGTATTATGACATTCTGTATATGAGCAGATCAGTGTGGTTTAATATGCTGACTTATTAAAATTAATACTTGGTGAATATAGCTTATTTGAAAGTTTAGTTTAAAATGATCCAGTGATCACTATTATAGTAGAATCTATTTTCTGGCTATACAGCTTATTATGAAGTTTAAATTAGTTAACTTATTTTCATGAGGAACTGCATTGATATATTATGAATGCATATATAATATTAATGCATTGATGCAGAAACTATCAACAGCCATGTTTTTCATTATAAACTTACAATTTAGAAACAATCTGCCATTTTTCCCCAGGTAAGAGAACAGGTATTGGCAATGTGGGAGTCCAAAAATGCCTTAGTGTTATAGAAAAGCCATACTTATTAAAACCACTCTGGTGGTCTCAACATTTTCATCTATACTTAGCAAGTTTACTGTTAACTACATTTTGTTTCTTAATCCCTATTTGTAAACCAAGATGGCAAGTAGGATATATATTTTTTTAATTAAAGAAGAAAAAGCCAGACAGCTGTAGTATAAGTGTCTGGCAATTGGGTTTTGTTTTTATTATAATGCAAGTGACTTAAGCTTTTGATTGCCTAGGCCAGTGGTTCTCAACTTTGGCTGCACATTAGAATCACCTGGGAATCTTTTTAAAATCCTGATTTCTGGGCCTCATCCTCCGGAAATTCTGTTTCTTTGTTATTAATGTTGTGGCCCCACCCCATAACAAAGAAACAGAATTTCCGGAGGATGAGGCCCAGAAATCAGGATTTTAAAAAGATTCCCAGGTGATTCTAATGTGCAGCCAAAGTTGAGAACCACTG
>NW_005357599.1:219247-221898 GCF_000412655.1 Myotis brandtii
TTCTGGATGATGAGGCCCAGAAATCAGGATTTTAAAAAGATTCCCAGGTGATTCTAATGTGCAGCTGAGGTTGAGAACCACTGGCCTAGGCTTCCACTTCAAAGGCAGCTGTCCTGAATAAACACCTTGCCAGCCAAGCTATAGAGAAAGAACCAGGATACCCCAACCTTGAAGGTTGTTTTTTTGTTTGTTTGTCTTGTGTTAGAGATATCTGATTGACTTAGTAACTGATCTTTGGATGGCTTATTTTTCTCTTCCTGTGCTTTAATTCTTGCTCTTATGTTTTAAAGTAATCAATAAAGATGGAATCCAAGAAACCATAGGTCCCCATAAAAACAGAACCACAGGCCAAGAGAGAAGAGAGATGAGAGAGAGAGAGAGAGAGAGAGAGAGAGAGAGAGAGAGAGAGAGAAGGGCTCCCCCACCCAGCCCTCAGGGACCTCACTATGTGGCCTCAGGAAACCATGTACCCTCCAAGATTTATGAGTAATAAACTTTGTCTTTCAAAGTTTCCTGATGGTTATTGCTGAGGGTATCTTGTAATCACAGTAAGATCCACAAGGGTGAGTCCAGCCACAATATTTGTCTTGAAAAGGGAGATACTTATGTGTTATTGGTGGAAGGGGAATTCTTGGAGTGCCTCCAGGAAAAGAATTTCCTGAAGTCCCCACAGGAGGATGGAGTTTGATGGAAAGCTTTATTCATGATGTAAAATTAAGTGTTCCCCTCCAAGGTCCCATCTCTGTCCATCTTACCAGGGGAGAAGCCCAAGCTGGTCTTCAGTAGGGCCCTTGCCCACAGTTTCTGCTCCATATTAAAGTGCAGTCCAGTGCAGCATCTGGCCAGCGTAGCTTGTGTTCCCAGCTGCATGTGGGGTCCACAGGGCTATGGAGAGGGCTATGGAGAGAGAACAGGCAAGGGCATGGCTGAGTGAGGCTCATGAAATGAGAACAAGAAGAGTGAACAAGGGTGAGGAAACTCTGGGGATTTTTAACCAGGAGTTTCTTAAAACTAACCAATCAGTCTTTTTAAGATTTTGCACACTTCTGATGGGGCCCACTCCCTAGCCAACCCATTGTTCCCCAGGCTAGACTGAAGGCAAGCCTCTTCCCTACGTCACCCCGACTTCACTGCACATGCACCCATCTCCCCTTTGTTCAATCCCTTCCCCCAGTGATCTGCAGGGAAAGGACTGGTGGTTCCCTGGAGAGTGTGATGCTGCAGCTTCCTGGTGAAGCTGCCCAGACCATGTTTATAATGCCTGGCCTCCCCTTTGCTTCCTTCCTATTATTAATATTAATAAACTAGCTGATTACAACAATAACATATGGGGAGCTTGCCAGGCTCAGGTAAGTGCCCCCAGGCTATGGAGAGACTGAGATCAGCACCCAACATGCCTCTTTTTCTTTTTTTAAAATTTTATTTTATTGTTTAAAGTATTAAAATGGTAGTACACGTGTCTCCTTTTTTTCCCACTGACCTTCCCCCAGCCTCCCCTGTGCCGGGGGGTAGGGGAGCATACTTCTTTAAATCAATTTATGTCTTGCAAAGAGAGCATTCCAAATGAATGGACAAAGCTGTAAGGCAGGAAGAGAGAAAGCTTGACTATTATAGGCAAGAAATGTTGCTAGGTATTTTGTATTCATATGTGTTTATACATTTAAGGTTCACATACACTCTGTTGATAGTTAACCTCATTTACTTCAAGTATAAAATTGAGGTTCATCTTAAGATATAGGGAGCAGTTTTCTGATCTACACAATGAAATGAACTTTTCTTACTAAGGTGCATGCAGGTTACCCTGCCGATCCAGAGTACATCCAATGGTGTCATATTCACTGGGCTTACTAAATCCTGGTTTTTCCCTTTACCAGCTATATGATCTGATCTTTCAGGTATAAAGAAGAGAGTAATAATAGACCAGTGATGGCGAACCTATGACACGCGTGTCAGAGGTGACATGCGAACTCATTTTTTTTGCTTGATTTTTCTTTGTTAAATGGCATTTAAATATATAAAATAAATATCAAAAATATAAATCTTTGTTTTACTATGGTTGCAAATATCAAAAAATTTCTATATGTGACACGGCACCAGAGTTAAGTTAGGGTTTTTCAAAATGCTGACACACCGAGCTCAAAAGGTTCGCCATCACTGATATAGACTCTTTGAAAGCAATTTGGTAATACCTGTCACTTAATTGAAAATTAGGCAATATGTAGCATGGTAAATTGTAGTTAATAAATTTATATTGAAATATTCCTGCACTCCGGAAAATGCAAACTAATCTATCTATAGAACCAAAAAGCAGATCACTGGTTGTCTATGAAAGAGGTTGAGGGGCAGGTGGGTAGCATTAAAAAAGGACAACTTGTTGCACATATTCACCATCTTGATTGTGGTGATGGTTTGTAGTATGTATACATTGTCAAAACTTATCAAATTGTACAGTTATATGCAACTCATTGCATTGTCAATTATGCCTCAGTTAATCCTAATATATATAAAGAGCTAAGTTCCATCATGACCGAACAGGCAACTGGTCACCATGAAGTGCATGGAGCACCTCTCTGTCCCCACCTTCCACCAGCCCCCAAGCTGCTCACCATGAGAGGGGCTGGTGGCAGGGCGGGACTGGGGACTGTTGAGGG
>NW_005357599.1:223018-236518 GCF_000412655.1 Myotis brandtii
AACCTGTGACACGCGTGTCAGAGGTGACACGTGAACTCATTTTTTTGGTTGATTTTTCTTTGTTAAATGGCATTTAAATATATAAAATAAATATCAAAAATATAAGTCTTTGTTTTACTATGATTGCAAATATCAAAAAATTTCTATATGTGACACGGCACCAGAGTTAAGTTAGGGTTTTTCAAAATGCTGACACGCCAAGCTCAATAGGTTCACCATCACTGTAATAGACCCTGCCTCATTCCACATGATGATCATTACGGGATTAAATGAGATAATATATGCAAAGCACTGAGTACATTTCCTGACACATCAAATCCTAGATTATCAAAATTAGTTACTAACATTCAAAGTACTTCAGTATATCATTGCTTAAATGTATCGTTTCTCTAATCCCGTGTCTAAATTCATATTATAGTAATTTCCAGAGAAAGAATTCAATCCCGAGCTTTCACATTCTTTTCTCTCATTTTTACATTTTATAGTATGAAATATTTCAAAAAAACAAATATTAAAAATGATGAAAACTGGTGCAACTACTGTCAATATTCATTGAATGCTAATGTTCATTTGTTTTAAATATTTTATAAGAATTTTATATTTATTTATTTATTCCTATCACCATTTATTTCCCCTATATCCTCTTTAGATATAATTGTTTAAGCCTCCTTTATACCCTATGTCTACACAGATACTCCATCCCATTCCCACTCCGCAGCCTGTGTGAATTTTTCTCATTGATTTTTTTTTCAAATTATAAGAGAAAACTTATTTAGAAAGCTACAGAAGTAGTAGAAGCGAGCCAGCTGGGCTGCATAGGCTCAGGAAACAACACATTACAGAAGCAAATGAAGGGCCCTTGGAGCTTAGGAGAGAAAAAGGCAAAAGCAACCTGCCTGGAGGCAGGAGAGAGGGAAGGGGAATGAAGGGGAAGGGAAAGGCGTGGGCTTGCTCCTGAGAGGGAGAGCTCTCCCATTCATATTTTTACAAATTCACCACATGTGTACGTATTCAAAAGTAATGTAATAGTATTGTCTTTACATCTTTTTAAATTTTGTATATATGGGACCATACTGTCTGTATCATTCTGCAGATTGGTTTTTTTTTGCCTCCAGTATTGTAGTTTTTACATTTACTTATGGTAAATTATAAAGATACAGTTGGTTTAGTTTAACTTTTCTAGAACATAACCTGTGTGACTATCTCCATTCCCCTATCGATAACACTTAAGTTGTTTTCAATTTTCTCTATTTCAAAAATAGGTAGCAATGATCAGCTTTATTCATATATCCCTGTGCAAAATGCGTTTCTCAAAGAGCTTATATTGAGAAGTAGAATGGCTGGCTAATAGGATATGTACCTCTCCAACTCTATTAGTTTTCTATTGAGGCTGTAACATAGTACGACAAACTGAGAGGTTTAAAACAACACATATTTATTATCTTACAGTTCTGTAGATCATAAGTCTGACAGATCTCACTGAGCTAAAGTCGCAGGTCAGCAGGGCTGCAGGCCTCTCTGGAGGCTGTAGGGACAATCTGTTTCTTTGCCTTTTCTTGGTTTTAGAGGCTGCCCACATTTTCTGGCTCATGGCTCCCTTCTTCCATCTCTACACCCAGCAATGGTGAGTGAGTCTTTCTCAGTATCATCATCACTCTGACCTCTTCTTCCCCAGTCACATCTCCCTCTCACCACAGCTGGGAAAGGTTATCCCCATTTAAGGACCCATGTTATTTCATCAGGTCTGGCCAGATAATCCAGAATAACCTTCCTAACTTAAGGTCATCTGATCAGTAACCTTACCCATCTGCAACCTTAATTCCCCTTTGCATGAGCCTAACACATTCTCACATTAAGAGGGTTAAGACACTGCCATTTGGGGGTCATTATTCTACTTATTACATCAACTATATGCAACATTTCCTAATAGCTCTCTAAAATGTTTCTAGCAGTTATATTCCCACAAATAGTAGATGAGAGTTTTCTTTTCTCTACCACTGGTCAATACTGGGTGTTTTGGGTCACTCACATTTTTGCCAATATGATGTCTCTCATTGTTGATTTAATTTGTATTTTCTCAGTGAATAGCAAAATCAAGCTTGTGACATGCTTATTGATTATTTTGGCTTTCTCATTTGAAAAATGCTTTCACATCTATTATTTTTTTTATTAGCTGCATTGCTTTTTATTTTCATTAATTTTAGGAGTTATTTATATGTTATTTATTAAATCTTGGTAAGTTAATTGTATTCTCTCAGATGGTGCTTTATTTAAAAATGCATTTGCCTGATTTCTATATAAGATTAAAATTTTGATGCAACAAATTTATAATTTTTTTATAGTTTGTGTATTTTGTCTTATTTAAGAAATTGTTCCTAATTGGAGGTTAAAGATATTGCCCTATATTTCTTTTAAACTTTTACAATTTTTTTCTTAGAACATTTAAGTCTTTAATCCACCTTGGATTTTCAGTGTGCTGTAAGGCAGTGGTCCAATTTAATTTTATTTTCCATATGGATAAAAGTTGTTTATATTGCATATACTTAATTTTCAATCCTTTCCCCCCACTCCTTTCCTCCTTCTCAAAGCTATTATAACTTGTGGGTATCTTGATTGTTTTTTACTTTTTTTATTTTTAACTATATTTTTTATTGTTGATAGTATTGCAGATCTCTCCCATTTCTCCCCCATTAACCCCCCCCTTCTCCCAGCCCCTATTCACCCCCTCAGGTCTTCACCATCCTGTTGCTCATGTCCATGGGCTATGCATATAAGTATATAAGTTCTTTGGTTTATCTCTTCTTGTCCCCCCAACCCCACATCGAGGTATGTGAGTCTGTTCCCGGCCTCCCTGTTTTCTATTTAAGATATAATCTGCTGTCTTTAACCACTTATCTGCAGCTTGCACTACAACCCTACCTCTACAGGCCTGTAATGAACAATGATCTGCTTTACTTAATCTAGGTTTTGAGTACGTTGGTGTATTAGTTTTACTGCAATAATACATGAACCCTATTTTAATATTGTTTTCAACACAGAAATTTAATTTGCCACTTATGTTACCTGTTGACTGCCTGTCTGTTGCTCCTCTGTGTCTGCTTTGTCTTTTCATTTCTGAATCTAGGATAAAGCAGGCAAAGCTTTTCTCTGGGAAGTGCCATTCTGATGGCACAGGGAAAGGAGGAAGAGAGTGGGTAGAATTGTGCAGTGGCTCTCAAAGTCTCTGCTTGGATGTGACTAAGTCATATCCACTCCCTTTTGTCAAAGCAAATCGCATGGCTAGGCCCTATGTCCATGGGGCAGGAAAGTGTTCTTCTCCAATAGGAGACAGTGCCAGGCACCTCACAAAGAAGGAAGGATTCAGAATCCTCTTTCAGGACGGGGGAGAGGATACTTGGGAAAACATAATCTACCCAATTATATCTGATACAAAAATCACATATTTTTAAATTATGCACATTTTAGGCACTTTCATATTTGATACATTTTACATAAAAATAGTGAATTCATAGACTGTGCATCCCCGGTGAAGCACTCTCCCTGCACAGGGTGACAAGACAAACAGAAAGTGTGAACAAAGCTTTAAGGTGTGAAGATTACATTCAGAATATCCATTAGGTGACATGAAGTTTACAGACAAAGTAATGGATATTTTCTAGAAATAAAAAAATATATTTAGTGTACAGATTAAAGGGGCTCACAGAATGCCATCCAAAATAAATAAAGACAAAGTCAAGGAGGATTTTCACAAAAAAGGCAGAATTGGCTCAACCTGTTATTAATACAGTGCTAAAGACGTAACATGTTAGATTCACCCACTGATGATTCATTCTGAATTTATTTTCAAAGATTGTCCCAGTTTTCTCTATATTCCTCTTTAGAACTTGCTTTGCTCATCTCTACAGTTTTATTTCACTCACATTTTCTACCAGCCAGGAACTGTATTGGAAGTTATTCGCATTGAAATCCTACAGTCTAGCAGTCACTGGCACATAGTAAGTTCCCAATAACGAATCAATAAATAGATATAAAAAGTAGGCATATTGAACTTCTCATCATTTCCCTAAATGGCCATGGTCTTTCATTCCTGCCCATGCAGTTCTCACTGCTGGATTTCCTCTCTCACCATGCAAACAGTTAATAACAACCGCCCCCCAAAAAAAAAGCTTCATTGACCTTTATACATACTTTCATTATAGCACTTATCACTCCGGGTACGCTGTCTCTGTATTTCCATTTGCCCACTAGCATCTCTAAGAGTCTGTATATAGGAGGAACCTATAGAGTGTATGATTAATGCATGGACTGTGTCCATCACTATTTTAGTACTTTGCTCCATTTTTTTTTTTCTGCTGAGACTTATCCTGTCATTTAATGCAGGACTTTTCCAATGGTGATATCACACCAATTCAGAGAGTGGTAACCGAGAGGAATAGAAATAATTTTGCAAAAGTGCCACTTCAAAAGGCACTTTTGGCCTGAAATCAGAAACTCTGTCTTAAATGATGATAGTCTGAGTGGTTATTATAGTCTAAGTTTTCTCTATCAAGAAAGCAATCAAAACCTTTAATTAACTTAAAGGTGCTAGAAGGAAAATTAAGAGATGTTCATTCATTTTTAACTTTGATATGAAAGTAATTTATTATTAGAATTACTTTAAGCATAAACAACACAACTGATCACTTGGCTAATAATAAAGACTTTAGGAGTTGTGGTGAAACCTATATTCTTTAATTAGAATATATAAATTTAAATAATATTTTCTTATGGCGTTTCTGTAGGGCAACAATATTCAACCTTTTTCATCTCATGGCACACATAAGCTGATTATTAAAATTCTGCAGCACATCAAAAATATATTTTTTTTGCCAATCTGACAGTATCTAAACCCATTCCGATTTAGGAAAAATCTTATATGAATCTTTGTGGGAGGCTGAGTTCATGTAGGAGGTTTTCCCCCATGGTATTGAGTAAACTCAGCCATTCTCTTTCATTAAATGGTTTATCAGACCTTGACAATGTAAAGAATTGTGTGCTAGGATTACCCTAAAGATTTTGGCTTATACATTTCTATGACTTAGAAAAATCAATAAAGAAAATATTAAATCGCTATGACTTGCCATTATATTTAAGAGAATTAATTAGCAGTTAATTTTGGGTCTTTCTCTGCAAGATCTGAGAATGTTCTGAGATTTTGCCTACTGGCAAGTTAATACGTTAGCCTGCCAGTCTCATGGATGCTGGCGGAAGACACAAGACTTCTGGATCAGGGACAAAGGACACTGTGTTTCTCACAGCAACAGGACAGTTTATTGCTCACATAAATAGCAGCAACCAAAGTAGTAGCATTTTTTAAAATATATTTTTATTGATTTCAGAGAGGAAGGGAGAGGGAGAGAGAGATGGAAACATCAATGATGTGAGAGAATCATTGACTGTCTGCCTCCTGCAACTGGGGATAGAGCCTGCAACCCGGGCTTGTGCCTTGGGACCATGGCCTCTGATTCATAGGTCTCCACTGAGCCACAACTGGCCCGGCAATAGTAGCATGTTTGTAGCCTCTCAATTTCTACAGGGCTATGTGAAGCATGATAGATGACACATACACCAATGAGAGGTATGACAGTATATGGGCTTTGGCACTCTGAATTTTTTATGGGCAATAAGCATACCAGCTCTGTGCTCCAAAGGGTGGCACTATCCAATTCTGTCTTCTGAGATGGTTCACTATACAAGCAATCTTGAACAAAGGGCAGTCAATACCTTGCTCATAAAACTACAAAAATGTAATAAATCCATAGAAATTTTTTTTTGTCTCCTAACAGTCATAGACCATGAGTCAGTCTGTAGTAGGCAGTAAAATAGGCCTGAGCAGAGATAGGCCAGGTACAGAGGATCACCAGGTCAGAGAGTCTCAGGTGCCTAGCAACAAGCAAAACCACAAGCCCTTGCATGAGCATTCCCTTAAGCATTACCCCTGAGAGATGACATCTAGGCTTCAGCTTTGTTTCAGCTCCAGGCCCAGGGCTGACATCACAACCACCTGGCATTGACTAATGAACCTTTCCCAATCAGTGGAGACTATGACTATGGGGGCCACACCTGGAGAGCTGATGAATATTTTATTGAGATCCTCACCTGAGACCTCCAGTAACCCTTTTTCTGCAGCACACTGCAGACTTCCCTCTCTCTTTTGTCTCTCAAGTTTTCTCTCTCTCTCTCTCTCTCTCTCTCTCTCTCTCTCTCTCTCTCTCTCCCTTAAGTTCCAAAGGTCTCTTCTTTTGCCTCTGTAACTCCTTTCTTGAGCCCATTTCTTCTATGGCTCATTTTAACTCTGTGACTTTCTAAATAAACTTTCTCTTATAGTTTGATCTTGCCTCTGAATTCTTTCTTAGCCAGAACCCAAGTACCAATGTTGCTGAACCCAGGTCTAACACCTGGTGCTGTTTTGTCACCAACAATTCCATGTTATAAGATCATGCCTCAGAATATTACAGTCTTAGGACATAACAAAAGAGAAAACTTTAATCTGGAATGCTTTTTATGATTTTGTATTAATGCTATTCTTAAGTAGAAAACAGTTTTTTTATATTAAGAATATGAAATTTAAACTTCACTTACAAATCTATTATCAGGATGAAAAATTGTTTGTAGAGTCCTCTGAGTATAGTTTTATACCTATCAACAAAGATTATCACATATATACTTAACAGTTGTTCTACGGCTATGAAAGCTAAAGACAATGACAATGAAAGGGCAAATCTAACTTTACCTTTAAATACTAATCATTGGATAATTCATGCCTATGATTTAGTGTTTCTTATTTTTCAATATGAAAATGTTAACTGGTGTTTAATGCTAGGCTTATAATAAGCCAAATATACTCGTTAAAAGTAAATTTTTAAATGTTTCCTCCATGTTCATTGGACATCCTGTTTTACAATATACCCATTTATTTTAAATGCAAATATAAAATTATTTATTGAAAAAATTTCCCTTAATGATGTCCTTTTTATAGTATTAGCAACTAAGTGCTATTTTTTTTTAATTTCCATGAACGATACTGACAGTGGATTAGTACCAGATACACAAGTGCATCTGAAAACGCATAATCTGACCTTTATCTCTACTGTAATCAGCATGAGCTGTCACCCTTCATGGTGTAACTTAACAGCTGTTATAATAACTGACTGTAATCAATCATTTGCACTTGCCTGATTCAACCGAGATGAATTGCTTTGAGCCTTTATCTCAAAGACTGATTTAACTCTGGGAATTGGTGAGGAATTTTGTCTTACTCTATATGGCTTTTGAGGGAATCTGATAAAATTATAAATAAAACAAAATGGCAATGTATGTGCAAACTTAATTTAAATAAACATATCTTTAAAACTATGTTGTAAACCAAAATTAAATTTAATGAGTGGAGTATTAGAAATTTTAAATGACTGTCTTAGGCACCAAAGTTAAAAAATAAAATTTAATGTCATTTTACATGCTTGTTAGCTTCCAATACTAGTCTTATTAAACGCATAATAAAACGTAATAACAACAGAAAATATGTTTTCTAAGACCTAAAATTAAAGCATAAGTAGAGATATTGAATTTTAATATGCCACTTTATTTATCTTTGCTATTTGGGGAAAAATGTTTTAGAGAACTCTGAAAATCTGAGGTCATTATATCTATGCCCATTGTTTTTTTGGATTAGAAAACTAAAGTATAGAGGTAGTAAGAGACATTTCCAACATTGGTTGTGGTAGCAGACTAGAGTCCTGGGTCAGTAATTGGTCAGGGAGAAGAGATGTGGCAGAAGCCCATTCACATAGAGCTAGAAGGGAAGTTCTGCTCAAGGGAGAATATAAATATTATTGAACTCACCACTAGGTGGGGCTTTAAATGACTTATTTGTCCAAATATACACTATATTGATTTATTTATGACTAATGGTGTGTTTATTTTTAATTAAATTTATTGTTGTGACACTGGTTAATAATATTATATAGGATTGAAGTGCACAATTCTATAATACATCATCTGTTTATTGCATTGTGTGTCTACCACCCAAAGTCAAATCTTTTGTTACCACATATTTGACCTCCTTTACCCTTCACTCCTCTCCCAACCCATCCCCTCAGGTAACTATCATACTATTATCTGTGTCTATGAGTTTTTATTTGTCTTCCTTGTTTGTTCATTTGATACTTTCAGTTTTATATTCCACATATGAGTGAAATCATATGGTTCTTAACTTTTTCTTTCTGACCTATTTTGATTAGAATGACATTCTGAAGATCCAAGACATGGAAATAATCAAAGTATCTGCTGATAGATAATCTGATGTGGTACGTATATAAAATGGAATAGTACTCAGCCATAAGAAAAGATGAAATGCTGTGCTGTTGTTTATGACAACATGGATGGATCTATTGGTACCTTCATATACACTGTCCAGTTGATAACTGGAACGGTGAGCCGAGGTGTTTTTCCCAGGGTCGTGTCTCATGACACCAAAGAATGAGCTTCACTGACCAGAAGGTTCAAGCAAAAATGGGGAAAAAATTTTTATAAGCAGATTCAGACCCCCTGCAAGGGGAGGGGGACCCAATAGTGGGCTGCCTGCCTGTTAAAGCCTTGTAGTCCAACGGTATGTATTTGCCACAAGCCTGCTCTATCTCTACCTGTGTTGTCACCTGATTGATTCCCTCAATTGTTCTTGCCCAGCAACAGATCTGAACTTTCCCTGTTTCTATGTGTACTTTCTCTGTCCCTGTGCTGAACTTTCTCTGCTTCTATGCGCTCATACACCTTGTGACTGCAGGTCCACCCCTGTTTTCCATGCCTCCTGCTTTGAGTCCAGAAACATTCTATTATTTCTGCTTGGTTGGTTCTGGGATTAGGCTGCTCAAACTGCTGTATCTGCCCCTGCCTGTGCTCTACCTGCCTTTGTTTCCACTGGACCCCTGCCCTGTCTGCCTGTGTTCCAAGTTAACCCCCTCACAGTCAGAACCTAGTAATATCATTGAGGTGCCAGCAAGGTGACAACTTTGTAGTACGCCCATAGCAGTTTATTTCACCTCGATATTTTGGCAATGGTGTTTAAACTATTTGTCATCTTATGACTAAGTAGGCTTTTAAAAAGCTGAATAGAGAAATTCTTTTTAAAGTGTTGAATAGAAAAATTTTCACTGATATCTTTTTTCTTCCCCTCAGCAATTTTTCTTATACCAAGTAGATACATTTAAAATAATTTCTTTGACCTTAAAGCTTCTCAAAGTAGGGTAACAACTGATCAATACTTTCATGTCCCTGATGATATAATGATATTAGTGTTTTTTCAAGTGAAACAGAAATTATTTAGCTACTCTCTTCACCACAAGGCAAAGGGTCTCCTCATAGCACTGATGAAACAGTTCATTAATTATCTTTTCTTATAATCTAGACTCTTGACATCCTGTTTGACAGTTATTTACTTTCACCTACAAAGTACCATGTACACACAAATATGCTGTGTAAACTAAAAGCTGTACTTTGGCAAGCTACTGAGGAAAATATTTACTTAATTTTTTTCTTTTTAGATTTTTTTATTGTTGACAGTATTACAGATGTCCCCCATTTCCCCACTTCCTCACCCATCCCTCTCCCTCCCCTTAGGCCTTACAACACTATTGTCTGTGTCCATGAGCTATGCATATAAGTATACTAGAGGCCCAGTGCGTAAAATTGCACATGGTAGCCCACTGCTGCTCTCAGCCCCTCCCACCCGTCCACCGAGCTTGCAGCACCACCCACCCGCCTGTCACCCACCTTGCTGCGATTGGAGCTTGTGGGTTGCAGTAGAGGAACCGAGAGGTGCTCAATGCATCTCACGGTGAACTGTCGTTTAGTCATCCTGGTCATCATGGACACTGGCTTTTTATATACACATATATATATACTGCCTGCCAACCACCTTGCTGCGATTGGAGCCTGTGGGTTGCGGGGGAGGAACCGAGAGGTGCTCAATGCACCTCACGGTGAACTGTGGTTTGGTCATCCTGGTCATCATGGACACTGGCTTTTTACATATATATAGATAAGTTCATTTGATTTTGACACTTAACAATACCTGGTTTAGAATACATTTAATATTATTTTCTTCGATCTCTATCCCACTCTACTTTTTAAAATTACTAAATTTGACATCCCCTTTCATGAATAAATGTGCTTATTAAGTACATTTAATTTGAATTATGTAATATGTAGAATTGGAAAGAATCCTTCATCACTAAGAAGCAACATGGAATTTCTGCTGACTCTTTTTGTTGTTGTTTTAAGTATTTGTTTTGTTGCTTTTTAAAATTTCCAGCTTGATTGAGATATAATTGACATATAGTATTGTGTAAGTTTAAGGTTCACAACATGTGAATTTAATAAATACATATATTGAGAAATGCATATTTTACCACAATAAAGTTGGTTAACATATTCATCAGCTCACATAGTTATCATTTTGTCTGTGGGAGTGGTGATAACTTTTAAGATTTACTCTCTTACCAACTTTTAATTATACAATATAGTATTGTTAACTTCATTTGATTTTGACACTTAACAGTACCTGGTTTAGAATACATTTAATATTATTTTCTTTGATCTCTATCCCACTCTACTTTTTAAAATTACTAAATTTGACATCCCCTTTCATGAATAAATGTGCTTATTAAGTACATTTAATTTGAATTATGTAATATGTAGAATTGGAAAGAATCCTTCATCACTAAGAAGCAACATGGAATTTCTGCTGACTCTTTTTGTTGTTGTTTTAAGTATTTGTTTTGTTGCTTTTTAAAATTTCCAGCTTGATTGAGATATAATTGACATATAGTGTTGTGTAAGTTTAAGATTCACAACGTATGAATTTAATAAATACATATATTGAGAAATGCATATATTACCACAATAAAGTTGGTTAATATATTCATCACCTCACATAGTTATCATTTTGTCTGTAGGAGTGGTGATAACTTTTAAGATTTACTCCCTTACCAACTTTTAATTATACAATATAGTATTGTTAACTATAGTCATAATGCTGAACATTATATTCTCAGAATTTATTATAATAATATGAATAAATTCTGAGAATATTTGACCACCTTCACCCATCACCCTAGCTCCACCCCTGGCAGATACCAATCTTTTTTCTGTAGATTTCAATGGTAACATCTTCTGATCCTGGGCTTTTATTTGTGGGGAGATTCTTTATTATTAATTTAATCTCCTTACTCATTACTGGCATGTTTAGATTTTCTATTTTTATAATTCAGTCTTGGTTGGTGTATGTTTCTAGGAATGTATTCATTTTTTTCCGTTGTGCAATTTGTTGGCATAAATGTTTGTAGTCTCTTATGGTCCCTTTTATTTCTGTGATATCTATTTTAATGTCTCCTCTCTCATTTGTAATTTTATTTTTTTGAGTTATCTCACTTTTCTTGATTTGTCTAGCAAAAGATTTGTCAATTTTGTCTGCAAATCTTTTCTATTTGTTATCTATTCTCTATTTCATTATTTTATGCCCTATATTTTCCCCTTCTGCTAAGTTTGGCCTTATTTTGTTTTTCTTTTTCTAGTTCCTTGAAGTGTAAAGTTAAATTTTTCATTTGAGATTTTTCTGTAATTTTGATGTATGCATTTATATCTTTAAGCTTTTATTTTAGAATTGCTCTTGCTGTATTCCACAAGTATTGGTGTATTGTGCTTCTATTTTCATTTTTCTCAAGATAGTCTTTGATTTCTTGTTGATTCCTCCTTGACCCAGAGCTTGTTCAGGAGTGTGTTGTTTAATTTCTGAGAATGTATGATTTTTTCAGTTTTTTTTCCTATTATTCATGCTCAGCTTCATACCGTTGTGGTTGCAAAAAATACTTGATATAGTTTCTATTTTCTTGGATTTGTTGTAACTTGTTCTGTGCCCTAACATATATCTACCCAAGAAAATGTTTTGTGTGTGCTTCAGAAAAAATGTGTATTCTGCTGTTGGTGGGTGCAATGTTCTATATATGTCTTCATATATTCTGTAGACTAGGTCAGTTTGATGTATATTGTTGACCTAGCCATTGTTGAGAATGTGGTATTGAAGCCTCATGTATTATATTGCTGTTTATTTCTCTTTTTAGCTCTGTTGGTATTTGCTTTATATATTTAGATGCTTTGATGTTAGGTGTATAAATATAATTGTTTTAGCTTCTTGATGAATTAATCATTACAAAATGATCTTTTTTGTCTCATGATAATTTTATGTTAAATTTTATTTTTCTGATATAAGTTTAGTGACCCCTGCTTTCTTTTGGTTACCATTAGCTTATGATGTTTTTCAATCCATTCACACTCATCCTATGTGTGTTCTTAAAGCTAAAGTAAGTCTCTTATTGAAAGCATATCATTGGATCAAATTCTCTTGATTGGAAAATTTAATCCATTTACATTTAAACTAATCATTGATAGTTAAGGACTTATGATTGCCACTTGTTTTCTGATTGTTTTGTAGATAGTTTGATCCTTGCTTCCTCTCTTGCTGCCTTCCTTTGTGATTTGATTACATTTTTGCCTTGGATGCTTTAACTCCTTTATCATATCTTGTGTATCTACTGCACAAGATGAGGTTTACATAAAATCCTATATAATAAAACCCTAATATGCAAATTGACCTACCAGTGGAATGACCGGTTGCTATGAAGCACACTGACCACCAGGGGGCAGAAGCTCAACTCAGGAACAGGGCTCATGGCTGGTGAGCACAGCGGTGGTGGCGTGAACCACTCCTACCTCCGCAAAGTGCTAAGGAACAGTAAGCCCAGTGGTAAGGAGCAGCAAGAAGTGGGCAGTAAGGAGCGAGGGGTCTCAGACTGCCAGAGGGTGCAGGCTGGGCTGAAGGACCACCCTTCTCCCAGTGTATGAATTTCATGCACCCATAGTCATAACATTCTCTCTCAAGCTGATAAGTTAACTTTTACACATTCATATGTTTCCGTGATGTTCACTAACACATTTTTCATTCTACCTTGAAGTGCCTCTGCAGAGTGCTAAGGAGCAGTGAGCCCAGTGGTAAGGAGCAGCAAGAAGGTGGACAGTAAGGAGCGAGGGGTCTCGGACTGCCAGAGGGTGCAGGCTGGGCTGAAGGACCCCCCCTCCCCCAGTGCATGAATTTCGTGCACCCATAGTCATAACATTCTCTCTCAAGCTGTAAGTTAACTTTTACACATTCATATGTTTCCATGATGTTCACTAACACATTTTTCATTCTACCTTGAAGTTCACCCACTTGCATTTCTTATAAGATACATCTAGTTGTGAAGAACTTCCTCTATTTTTTACTGGTATTTGTCTTGGAAAGTCATTCTTTCCTTCATATCTTAAAGACAACTTTGGTATCTTTCTCTCTTTCTTTCCTTCTTTCTTTCTTTCTTTCTTTCTTTCTTTCTTTCTTTCTTTCTTTCTTTCTTTCTTTCTTTCTTCCTTCCT
>NW_005357599.1:237111-238134 GCF_000412655.1 Myotis brandtii
CAGTCAGGCAGAGCCATAGGGTTAACTCTGTTGCTGAGTAGACTGGGCTCTGAGGCTGCTCAGGATTACTGTCCAGGCTCTTTGGTATGTGTCTGTAGAGTCTATGCTCAACAATTTGGCAGGACTCCTGGCATGGCTTCTTGCCTAAGCAGGCCATAGGATGTGCTCCATAGCTGCTGGGCATCTATAGCCAAGCTTGCCAGTGGAGTGACCTGGAGACTATGCTTAGCAGTGTACTAGACTGCTCATTTCCTGACCTTTCCTCCCTAGAGATAACATCTAGGCCTCAGTTGTATTTCAGCTCCAGACCCAGAAAAGCAGCAAAACCAGACAAGCAACATCTAGGCTGATCATCAGGATCAGCTGCATTGGATAATGATCCCCTGCCCTGGTGCCAACCAATCAATCTGTGGAAACCTGACCCTGAAAGGACATACCTGGAAAGCTGTTGAATATTCTATTGGATCTTTCCCTGGGACCTCCCCTAAACTCTCCACCCTTAAAACCCTTAGGGCAGAGGATCCATCCCCCTCTCCCATCCGGGAGCACACCTGGAGCCTTTCTCTTTCTCCTCGCTCCCTTCCTCCCCCAAGGTTTGTTGTCACAACCTTTCTCACTCCCAAGTTCCAAGGGAACTTTGCCTCTATAACTTGCTTCCTAAGCCCCTTTATTTTACAAATGACTTCTTCCACCTCTGTGATTTTATAAATACACCAGAGGCATGGTGCACAAATTTATGCGTGAGTGGGGTCCCTTGGCCTGGCCAACGATCAGGGACAATCAGGACCTTCTCGCCCAGTCCCAATCAGGGCAGATCAGGGCTGGCCAGCGGAGGGGAGGGACCATGGGAGGTTGGCCAGCCACGAGAGGTTGGCTGTGGGAGCACACTGACCATCAGGGGGAAGTTTCTGCATTGAATGTCTGCCTCCTGGTGGTCAGTGCGTGTCATAGCAACTGGTCAACTGGTCTCTTCTTCTTAAGTAGGCACCTATATATATTTCATATATATATATGAGAATATAT
>NW_005357599.1:238290-245143 GCF_000412655.1 Myotis brandtii
TAAAGTTGGAGTCTTGGCTCTGAATTATTTCCTAGCCAGAATTCAAGTACTGAACCCAGGTCCAGTCTGACCCCAGCAGTCTAAACACTTGATGCCACTCTTGCCACTCAGGACAATGTCCTGACTCTAATTGGCAATGTCCCTCCTCTGCTGACTCTTTTTTAAGCTTGAAGCTATAGAGTTATTTCAGGAACATAGATAGGCTTATGGATCCTAAATTGAACCAAAGGGCTTTTTCAATATGCCATACTGATTTTCAAAGATATTAGATTTTATTGGCCAGGAATTATATCCCTTTTCCCTGCTTACCACTACATCCCTTTATCAGATTTTCATCTAAAGTCAGTTTTAGTTATTTCCCCTTTAAACTTCAAAGTCTGGCTAATTTCTGTTTTTGTCAAGATCAAAATAATTCTATGCATTTCACAGCTCTTGCTGTAATGTAAGCTTAGTGGCTGCCAGTGAAGAAACAAATTAGAATTTTCTTGCTCAAGCCCCGAGAGTAAATGAATTGCTTCCTTGCATTCTGTAAAGAGAAAGGAAAGGGGACAGTTTATTTGTATTCAGTTTAACCTCTCTGGGCTCTTGACATTGGAACTGTTTAATGGCAAACTGTTAAGAACTATTAAGTTCTCATTAGTGATGCCTTGGGTTACAGCCATGTGGAATAGGACATCATCTAATAGCAAATATAAAAGCATATTTATGAAAAGAAGAGAAAGGCTTGCCTGAATTATTTAGAAGAAGAAAACAGAAGAGTAGAACTTAATTGGTATCAAAACTGGATCAGAGACTAATTATGATTTAAGTTCCATGTAACTTTACCTTCTCATTTCTTGACTTAGTAATTGTTTCTGACAATGTCATGGCTAGAAGAATGAAGTGCCTTCAGAAATGTGAGCAGCTGAGAATCATTATTAACCTCAGGCCATCTATATAATTAATAATTCAATGTAATTTTATCTATACTAGTGTTAGGAAGCTTTGTTATGAGATAAGGTAAAATTAATCCAGTTTTCAGGGAGCAAATAAAAAAGAATACAACTCATATATCAATTAATTTATTCTAGTTTGGAAGTCTGTATGTAGATTGCAGTGTAGCATGACAATTATTAATGATTTAAATTTGATGAATTCTTATATGTCATTGGCATATTGAAGCGCAAATAAAGCAAGCATAGCAACACTAATTGGCATATTGATGACACTGAAAATATAAAAAAGCTATGCCCATTTCAGGGAACCAAAAGAAATACTTCGAGTCACATCTTAGCAAAACCATCATGATGCGTTTGTGAGCTTTACACACACACACACATATATTTAAACTTTTCTTATTATAAACACAATTTAATTATGTGCTCAAACAGTGTACATCATATGAAGACATTAAGCGGCTGTTTTATTTAGGTTCAGGTCTCCTAAATTTTATTATCTATTCTTTCTTAAGTAGGCACCTAGAGGCCACTTATTAGACTGTTTTAATCAAATGAGATTTATTATTTCAGAAAGTTGGGCATTTGTTTAAATATTTGCTTTAAGAGTGTTTATTGTTTTGCTCCTTATGCAGACTATTCTATCTTATCTATAATAAAAAACATATAACTTTAAAGGTCTATCTAAATTATATATATATAATTTAAAACTAGAAACAATGCACAAGACCCAGAATTCAAATTTATTCAAAACAGTATTTCACTGAAAGACTGAAATTCAGTTAACCAAATGTTTTATTTATATTCTGCTTTTATCTTACTGTGACCATCTATGCACATCAATGTGTCTGTCTATTTTCTTGTTGTTCTTAATCCTTACCTGAGGATATTTTTTCCATTGATTTTTTTTTAGAGAGAGTAGAAGAGAGGGAGGAGGAGACAAAGAGAGAGAGAAACCTTGAGGTGAGAGAGACACATTGATTAAGGTTGCCTCCTGCACATACCCTGCACCCAACTGGGGCTGGGGAGTAAACCTGCAACTCTGGTGCCCTTGACTGGAAATCCAACAGAGACCCTTCAGGGGGCAGGCTGACTCTCTAACCATTTAACAACACTGGCCAGGGTGTGGCTGTCTATTTTAATTTCCTCATCTATAATGTGCAGTTAATAATTTCTTTTTTTTAAATTGTTTTATTGCTTAAAGTCTTACAAAGGGTATTACATATGTCTCCCTTTTTCCCCCCTCCCTTGACAATCCCCTGGCCTCCCCTACCCCCCAGTGTCTTATGTCCATTGGTTATGCTTCTACTTAGTTTATTATTGTGTAGTGAGAATGTAAGAGCAAAGTGTAATACTATATTGCAAAGACCCCAGCTTTGGTGTTAACAGCAGATTAAAATCCCATTAACTTTGTGAATGTCATTTAATAGCTTTCATTTTCTGTTTCTTCATCTGCAAAATGTTGTGAGTTAGAGATAAAGCATGTAAAGCACCTAGCACAAAATAAGTATTTAGCCAACGGATCTATTTTCTAATCTCACTATACAAGACTTACTAGGAAGATTGATAACCTATTATGAGTCCCTCAAAGTGCAGTTTCCCACTAAGGTTGAGGCAAGGACAATGCTATGCAAATAACAATGATATACATGTTTGTATGAAAACAAAATTTTGATATGTGTAGTCAATCAAACTGTTATGACAAATTAAACTCCAAGTTAAAGGTGATGTTGTCAAATATTTAGCTACTTATCAGAGTTTTCATTTTAATAATAATTTTTATCCTACAGGTATTTGTTAGATGTTTAAAAAACATAATACTTTTTTTTTTCCATAGAAAGTTTTAGGATTCCCAAGTAAAAGCCTGTATTTTGCATGTATAGTAGAAACTTTTGTAGCAGTTTTGAATCTTTATTACATATAAAAATTAGTTTCATCTAATTCATCACAATAATCCCAAGGAGATCCTTTGAATGTTTTTTAATCCTGAGTACCAAGCCCCCCAATCCAGCCTGGTCTTGGAGCTGAGTCACGTAGTTAAGAGGGCTTGTGGGGATTGAATCTAGTGATGACTCTAGTCTAGCAGCAAGGAAATTAACCAGTTAACTGCCACGTGTCCAAAACAGAAACCATCCCCACACGTTACGATATTTTGAATTTAATTTAAAAAATCAATTTGCAATGAATATTATAAAAATAAATATATTACTCACGAAAAATGATTTTAAAGTTGGTTAGGGCTGCCAGTTAAGGAAAACATTTTTTAATTATTATTATAGATGCGCAGCATGTGGGGAAAGTCCGCCCCTTGCGTCTACGGCCGCTTATGGCGTACAATGGGTTAAAAAGGGAGAAGAGACAATTTCTTTGGAGATAAAGAATGAGTCAAAGATGGGAAAGTTTTCTAGTAGCAGGAAGGCCGAGTAAAAAGTAAAAACTCTTGCATCTGGTTCATTGAAGGTTCAAGATAAATTAAGAATGTCCGCCCTTACAGTTTACTGCTACATACACATTATGCTAGCTGTGGTGGGTCTATAATGCATTACATCCCTCATATATTTATCTGTTATGAGTCATAGAATTTCATATTTGGAGGGAACATTAGTGGTTATTTACTTTAACCCATGTGCAATTTCAAATCTCCTAAGTTCAATTTATAGTTTTTCTTGGGTGAAATGAAGACTTCAGAATCAGTATTAATTTATTTAATTTTTGCAATTTTTTAAAATCCTCACCACAAGAAATGTTCATTGGGGGAGTGAGAGAGAAATGTGTGAGAGAGACATCAATGAGATGCCTCCCACAAGCACCCCGACTGGGATGGAACCAACAATCCAGGCAGGTGCCCTGACTGGGAATCGAACACACAACTCTTTGATGTACCAAACGATGCTCCAACCAACTGAGCCACCGAGCCAGGCCATCAGTATTTATTTTAACTTGTCTGTAACTTTTACACTTGAATAAAAATATATGTGACTTAGACTAGACACCATTTAGTTCAATTTAAATTAGCAGTTTATAATGGCAGGAACCTTATATGCAGCCTGATAGCTGACTGCTTGGACCAGCAAAATGAATGATTGCAACCTTGACTCTGCTCAGAGTTAAAAAAACCAAAAAAGTAAATTGAATAATAATAATAATATTCTATAGCAACATATTTCTGGTTAATTTATATCCACTTAATATTTAGCTGCTTTTAGAAAACAAAAACCCATCTGAAACACATAAGGACATTTATAATGACCAAATCTAGAAAAAAATATAATATTTGTCTCAGGGGGTCATTGGGGATTTTTATCCAAAGTTAGAAGTGACAGCTGGCAGATTTTATTCTATATTTGCTACAAAAAGAAAGGGATAAAGTTTGTCTCTAATATGTGTGGCACATACTTTGCCAAAGGAAACAACAGTACTTTTCAAATGGGTTTTAAAATACATTTATAATAATTCCCATTATCATAAGAAGCAACATTTAAATAATGTTGCCTATTTAAACATTATAATAAGCAATAATAGATATATTGAAATTATAAAGTTCTTAGTTGTCTCATTTTTTCTACATTGAGAAAACAACAAGAATAAAAATTTGGTTTGGGTGCTATTTGTTTAGGTATTTTCCTTTTTGCTTTTGCCTTATAAACTTTAGGTATTTTCAAGGATATGATTTATCAAAACTAGAAAATTATTAGCCCAAAATATAGATAATAAAACAAATTCATTTAGATGAATTTAACTGCCAGGTCTTTTAAGTTGTGGCCTGAGGCATATTTAGACTTATGAGTATCAACATTGGAATTTTTGTACCTTGGGGATTATAAAATAAGAGCAACTGGTGGTGTGGAGTCTGTATTTTTGAGTGCTGAGAATTAGGAGAGGGGAAAAAAGGACAATTTTGAGGCCACCAAATGTTAGTTTCTATTTTAGTTATAAATACTTAATAGTTGTGATATTAGAATGTTAAGATGTTAACTTTACAAGCGTAGACATGTCTTGATTTTCACAAAACTATTGCTGATATCCCAGAGAAGTCTGCATTTTCCATGCTCTTTTACTACTGTGCATCGCTCCAGGCACTACAACTGTGCCTGGGTTGGCTGATCAAGAAATGAATACCCATTCTCCTATATTAGTTTTCATTCTAGTGATGATATAAAGTTTTACTCTTCTGGTTTTAATTAGGGTTAAGCTCTACAAAGATAAAGAAAGAATAGTCTACTACTTATTTCCTAGCCACTTTCAATGATGTAAGTGGTATTTGATTGTATTTCCCAAGACATTGCAGCATACAAGGAACTCTTACTCAAGGTAACAAGTGAAATTATTAGTATTTGATAAAAGAAAAAAGTGACAGAATAAATTTTCTGAGTTAAGAGAAATTTTGTGTGCATTTAATAGTCACGAAATTTTAAAAATAGATATTGCACAACCAAATGGTCTTAATTTTTAAACAAGAGAATAAATATATATTTATTAGGTATATTTCTTGGAGCTATTGATTACTCCATCACTATAATAAAGTCACAATTATATTTAATTAATTTTACATAGTTATCTCATTTATTTTAATGCTGAGTGTGCCAGAAAGTACCAATAGCATTGGTGGATGACAGGTGAAAACTTTTTAAATATGCCAGGTTGTCATGTTTATTATAAATGGAAATATTAACAAATAACTTCACTTGAAATTTTCAAATCAAATTTGGTAGTATGTATTTACCAATAAAGGAATATGAATAACCCCACAATAAAAAATAATGTTGCTGCTGATTTTAATGAATTCATAAACTTTTTGACAATTGTCAAAATGGGAAAATTTGATTCATGACCCAAGACAGAATCCATTGAATATACCAGTTACATTTGGTTTTTGTTTGATTGTTTTCTATGTGACCAGTCATATTCTAAAATGTTCTCTCAACAAGGTTCTAGTCCATATTTTCCACAGACTTCATATTTAATAGGTATGTGTCTATATGTTTAGGTGTATGGATATATCGGAAGACACACACACACACACACACACACACACACACACACTCCATAAGGGACATAGCATGACCATCCTATATAATAAAAGCCTAATATGCTAAGTGTCTGGTTGTCCAGTTGGCTGTTCAACCAATCAAAGCATAATATGCTAATGATATGCTAAGGCTGCTCAACCGCTTGCTATGACGTGCACTGACCACCATGCTCCAACCAGTAGGTTAGCTTGCTGCTGGGGTCCAGCCGATCGGGACTGAGTGAGACGGGCCAGACATGCCCTGGAGCCCTCCTGTGGTTCCTCTCCGGCTGACCAACTTCCTGCATCCCTCCCTGACCCTGATCATGCACCGGTGGGGTCCCTTGGCCTGGCCTGCACCCTCTCGCAATCTGGGACCCTTCTGGGATGTCAGAGAGCCGGTTTTGATCTGATCCTGCAGGGTAGGCCGAGGGACCTCACTGGTGCATGAATTCGTACACCAGGCCTCTAGTACTAGTATGTTTTCAGGATGCTTTAAGAGTTAGGCTTATTCTAAGCCAAGGACTAAACGATGGAAGGCAGGCAGCAAAGGTTTGTGATTCTGATGATTCAGGTATATGTGACCGATAGGACAGAGATAATTGTTTTCCAGGAAATGCCTATTTTACCCAAGTGTTAGAAATCACCGTGTCCTATTAGGAAAGGAGCTAGTCCTAGCGATACTGCATGATCCAGGTCCTGTGTATTTTCTCCTGGCACCGGTTCTTTATGGTGCAGATAATGGAGCAAAGACAAAGACTCTGACATCGAGTTCAGCAGCTCATGCACGTACCTGTTCTCTTGGGAAGAAATTCCTTCTGTAAAAGCCCTGATTTTGAGGTGACTCAGCCTTAAAATTCCCCTCCGCTGCCCTACATTTTAGACAGGTTCCTTTCTGGCTTTAAGCTCC
>NW_005357599.1:248041-274418 GCF_000412655.1 Myotis brandtii
AAAAAAAAGAAATGTGTTGGTAAAGATGTAGAAAAAAGAAGCCTGGTGAGTGTTGTTGAGAATATCTATAATAATAAAAGCATAATATGCTAATTAGACCAGACGTCCTTCTGGATGACCTTCCAGATGAAGCCACGGGGGGCGGGGGGCCAAGGCAGAGGTGGCCACCGCAGCAGACAGGGGCCGAGCTCCTTGTACAAATTTCATGCATCGGGCCTCTAGTTTATATATATAAAACCCTAATATGCAAATAGACCAAATGGCTGAACAACCAAACAACCAGACGCTATGACATGCACTGACCCCCAGGGGGTGTGTGGAACATGGCAGGTGTCAGCCATGGCTGGATAGTGGAGCAGGTAAGCGGGTGCGCCAGACCAAGGCGGAGCACCAGTCACTGTCATTGGTGCGAGCGTCTGGTGGTTACTGAAAATTCTTTGCTTCCAAGTACCGCAATCCTGCCCAGCGCTCGCACCCACTGCCAGTGCCCAGCACTGGCCCCGATCGTTCAGCACTATCAGTGGGTGCAAGTGGCAGCTGCTGGCCCTGATCACCCCTCAGGGCTTCTCCACCTCCCCCTGCTCCTGAGGGGCGTTCCCAAGACATTGCAGCATACAAGGAACTCTTACTCAAGGTAACAAGTGAAATTATTAGTATTTGATAAAAGAAAAAAGTGACAGAATAAATTTTCTGAGTTAAGAGAAATTTTGTGTGCATTTAATAGTCACGAAATTTTAAAAATAGATATTGCACAACCAAATGGTCTTAATTTTTAAACAAGAGAATAAATATATATTTATTAGGTATATTTCTTGGAGCTATTGATTACTCCATCACTATAATAAAGTCACAATTATATTTAATTAATTTTACATAGTTATCTCATTTATTTTAATGCTGAGTGTGCCAGAAAGTACCAATAGCATTGGTGGATGACAGGTGAAAACTTTTTAAATATGCCAGGTTGTCATGTTTATTATAAATGGAAATATTAACAAATAACTTCACTTGAAATTTTCAAATCAAATTTGGTAGTATGTATTTACCAATAAAGGAATATGAATAACCCCACAATAAAAAATAATGTTGCTGCTGATTTTAATGAATTCATAAACTTTTTGACAATTGTCAAAATGGGAAAATTTGATTCATGACCCAAGACAGAATCCATTGAATATACCAGTTACATTTGGTTTTTGTTTGATTGTTTTCTATGTGACCAGTCATATTCTAAAATGTTCTCTCAACAAGGTTCTAGTCCATATTTTCCACAGACTTCATATTTAATAGGTGTGTGTCTATATGTTTAGGTGTATGGATATATCGGAAGACACACACACACACACTCCATAAGGGACATAGCATGACCATCCTATATAATAAAAGCCTAATATGCTAAGTGTCTGGTTGTCCAGTTGGCTGTTCAACCAATCAAAGCATAATATGCTAATGATATGCTAAGGCGCATGCCTGGCCCGATCAGCCCTGAATTCATGCACTGGGCCTCTAGTCTTTAATATTATTGTGCTATATGGGGTTTTAGTTTGGCCTGCATGATCACTCCTAAGGTGGAGTCTGGATATTCAATCTCTTGTGTTTTAGTAAAAAGTTTTAGTTTTATTTATACTAGCCATGACTCTCTTGATCACGTACAAGTCCATAAATACAACTCTTTAAACTAAACTGGAATATCAAGATTCACTCTGAAATATTTTGTTCTGTGATAACTTGACACTGAAGTACCCCTTCTACCTGATGGGGTACTTTCAATCCAGAACTAGAAAATTTTCAGAGTAAGAAGAAAAATTCATCTTATGGGAACAATAATATTTTTTTGTAAAACAATTTAAAATATGTACTTTGAAATCATAATAAGTATGTGTAATTTAAAAGTATTTTTGTCACCTATTCTATATAATAAAGAGCTAATATGCAGAAGCTGAGTTCATGGCTGGCGAGCGCAGCGGCGGTGGTCGGAGCCTCTCCCACCTCTGTGGCAGCACTAAGGATGTCTGACTGACAACTTAGGCCTGCTCCCCTGAGCAGGCCTAAGCTGTCAGTCGGACATCCCCCTGCACCCTTGCACCCTCCTGCCCTTGTGCCAGGGCCGGGGGACCTGAGGCCATGCCCCCTGCCCTGGCGCTGGGCCGGGGGGGCACGAATTTTGAGCATTGTGCCTCTAGTCTATAATAATAAAAGTGTAATATGCTAATTAGACCGGACAGCCAAATGACTTTCCAGACATCATTCTGGATGTCATTCCGGATGAAGCCATGGAAGCAGGAGCTGAGGCAGAGGTGGTTAGAGGTGATCAGGCAGGCAGGCAAGCAGTTAGGGGCAATCAGGCAAGCAGAGTGGTTAGGGGCGATGAGGCAGGCAGGCAGAATGGTTAGGGGTGATCAGGCAGGCAGGCAGGGTGGAGCAGGTAAGCGGGTGCGCCAGACCAAGGCGGAGCACCAGTCACTGTCATTGGTGCGAGCGTCTGGTGGTTACTGAAAATTCTTTGCTTCCAAGTACCGCAATCCTGCCCAGCGCTCGCACCCACTGCCAGTGCCCAGCACTGGCCCCGATCGTTCAGCACTATCAGTGGGTGCAAGTGGCAGCTGCTGGCCCTGATCACACCCCCCCCACCCCCGTGCATGAATTTTGTGCACTGGGCCTCTAGTCCTATATAATAAAAGGCTAATATTCAAATTGTCCCCTCGATCAGGAGTTCAACCAGGGGGCAGGGCCAGCGGGCCAACCGCCCATGACCCTTTCCCCTGGCTACCCCCCAGATTTGGCCCCCCCACCCCAATTGGTGGGGGCCGGCCGGCCAACCACCAGCTGCCCCTCCCCTCTTGCATGCCTGGCCCGATCAGCCCTGAATTCATGCACTGGGCCTCTAGTCTTTAATATTATTGTGCTATACAGGGTTTTAGTTTGGCCTGCATGATCACTCCTGAGGTGGAGTCTGGTTATTCAATCTCTTGTGGTTTAGTAAAAAGTTTTAGTTTTATTTATACTAGCCATGACTCTCTTGATCACGTACAAGTCCATAAATACAACTCTTTAAACTAAACTGGAATATCAAGATTCACTCTGAAATATTTTGTTCTGTGATAACTTGACACTGAAGTACCCCTTCTACCTGATGGGGTACTTTCAATCCAGAACTAGAAAATTTTCAGAGTAAGAAGAAAAATTCATCTTATGGGAACAATAATATTTTTTTGTAAAACAATTTAAAATATGTACTTTGAAATCATAATAAGTATGTGTAATTTAAAAGTGTTTTTGTCACCTATTCTATATAATAAAGAGCTAATATGCAAATGTCATCACACCCTCGTGCCCTCGCACCCTTGTGCCCTCATGCCCTTGTGCCAGGGCCAGGGGACCTGAGGCCATGACCCCTGCCCTGGCGCTGGGCTGGGGGACGTGATGCTGCGCCAGGGGACCTGAGGCTGCACCCCTCACCTGGGAGTCTTGATGGGGGACCTGAGGCTGCGCTCCCCACCCTGTGGGGCTTGACGGGGGTGGGGCCAGCCAGATATGGGTCTTGTGTGATTTTGAGGCACATGCCAGTGGGTGGGGACTTGACTCTGGGTCCCATGGTGCACCCCAGATTCTGACAGGAAGGAGATTTTCATATACATTTTACTAATTTTCTTTCATCTCTGACACTTCTATTATAGAGAAAGGGCAGGTAGCAATATTAAAATATTTCCTCTAAATAATTCCCTTTTAATGTGCATGAATTTCATGCACTGGGCCACTAGTCTATTTATATAAAACCCTAATATGCAAATAGACCAAATGGCTGAACAACCAAACAACCAGACGCTATGACATGCACTGACCCCCAGGGGGCGTGTGGAACATGGCGGGTGTCAGCCACGGCTGGATAGTGGAGCAGGTGAGCGGGTGCCCCAGACCAAGGCGGAGCACCAATCGCTGTCATTGGTGCGAGCGTCTGGTGGTTACTGAAAATTCTTTGCTTCCAAGTACCGCATTCCCGCCCAGCGCTCGCACCCACTGCCAGTGCCCAGCGCTGGCCCCGATCATTCAGCACTATCAGTGGGTGCAAGTGAAAGCTGCTGGCCCTGATCACCCCTTAGGGCTTCTCCACCTCCCCCTCAGGGTTTTAGTTTGGCCTGCATGATCACTCCTGAGGTGGAGTCTGGTTATTCAATCTCTTGTGGTTTAGTAAAAAGTTTTAGTTTTATTTATACTAGCCATGACTCTCTTGATCACGTACAAGTCCATAAATACAACTCTTTAAACTAAACTGGAATATCAAGATTCACTCTGAAATATTTTGTTCTGTGATAACTTGACACTGAAGTACCCCTTCTACCTGATGGGGTACTTTCAATCCAGAACTAGAAAATTTTCAGAGTAAGAAGAAAAATTCATCTTATGGGAACAATAATATTTTTGTAAAACAATTTAAAATATGTACTTTAAATCATAATAAGTATGTGTAATTTAAAAGTGTTTTTGTCACCTATTCTATATAATAAAGAGCTAATATGCAGATCCTTTCAAGGTGCACAAAATTGTGCACTGGGCCCCTAGTTGTTGCATAATAAACATGAATCATCCTAACATGATTAAAAATCACATTTTGTTTCTGTGTTGTAACAATTCTGTGTCTTGACTAGGATCTCCTTGTGTTGTAGTCAGATAGTTGTCAGGGGTAGAGATATCTGGAGACTCCATGGATCAGATCTCTAAAATGGCTCACTCACCTGGATAACAATTGGTGCTAGCAGTGACCTGCCATGGCTGTCTACAGCACCTTACACACACAGTCTCCCCATATGTCCCAGGCTCCTCACAGTAAGGCAGTGGAGTTCCAGGAGTCAGTAATTCGAATAAAAAGCAAGGCACGTAGGCTGCCAGGCTTTTAAGGCCTGGGAATAGAAACTGTTTCATCATCTCTTCCATCACAGTCTATTGGTCACAGCAGACACAGAACCTGCTCGCATTTAAGGGGAGAGGATATTAACTTCACTTCTCCATGGTAGGAGTTCAAAGACTATGTGGCTAATTTTTGTTCCCCACAATATTTTATTTTATAAAGAATTTCAGTAATAAAAATAAAAGAGAATTTCAGTAATATACTTTAAACTTGCTTCTGTTGAAAATGAGAAAAAGGACTATTTATTTTTTCCAGTTCTATTCTATTCCCATGATAAAACATTTTACTTTGGCAACTTAGTTTGTGTAACTTGACGCACCCTTGTGCCCTCATGCCCTTGTGCCAGGGCCAGGGGACCTGAGGCCATGACCCCTGCCCTGGCGCTGGGCTGGGGGACGTGATGCTGCGCCAGGGGACCTGAGGCTGCACCCCTCACCTGGGAGTCTTGATGGGGGACCTGAGGCTGCGCTCCCCACCCTGTGGGGCTTGACGGGGGTGGGGCCAGCCAGATATGGGTCTTGTGTGATTTTGAGGCACATGCCAGTGGGTGGGGACTTGACTCTGGGTCCCATGGTGCACCCCAGATTCTGACAGGAAGGAGATTTTCATATACATTTTACTAATTTTCTTTCATCTCTGACACTTCTATTATAGAGAAAGGGCAGGTAGCAATATTAAAATATTTCCTCTAAATAATTCCCTTTTAATGTGCATGAATTTCATGCACTGGGCCACTAGTCTATTTATATAAAACCCTAATATGCAAATAGACCAAATGGCTGAACAACCAAACAACCAGACGCTATGACATGCACTGACCCCCAGGGGGCGTGTGGAACATGGCGGGTGTCAGCCACGGCTGGATAGTGGAGCAGGTGAGCGGGTGCCCCAGACCAAGGCGGAGCACCAATCAAAACATTTTACTTTGGCAACTTAGTTTGTGTAACTTGAATAGAATTTTTATAAATAAAATACTTTTCTCTGCGGAAAACATGGAATACTTGCACTTTGTAAATAATAAATCACTAATTTTTAATTTAAATATAATAATCTATTATGTAAATTAAATTTGGGGATGATTGAGTCAATCACATTAGAACAAATATATTGCATTGATTCTCTGATAAATACATATGGATTAACAGAAATTAAGCTAATAAAGAATTTTAACTTAAATGCTTGTGACTATAATTATATTGTCCCATTGGCTTTAGGACTATTTTACGTTGTTTTGAGTAAACATGAGGGCAATTTTAATTATGCTTTTAAAATTTGCAAGACATCACACCAAATATCCATAGACTAACAGATTCTGAAGAGCAATAATTTGGCAGTGGACCAAAAGTAAATTCAAACAAAAGTCACCAATCTTTCAGAATAGATGATTTCTGAAAATCAGCACATTTTCCCCCTCTCATTTTCACATTTGTTTATTATTGTCTTCTATTGTATTTCTCTTTAAGCATTATCATTTTACCCCCTTAACTATGTATCTATTTCACCAATACAGTAGTTGAAATATCTCATTATAATATAAATGTTTGTATAATGTATAGCATGATAAGCTATTTTAGCAGAAAATATTGAATGGGAAGTTATTTTCATATTATTTTACCTTTTTCAAAAGATAAGTACAGATTTGTGGTAATTTATCTTTTAAAACATATATAGCTCTACCTTTGCATTTAAAATGACTGCAATGTACATTAAAAGTGGTTATAATTAAATATAACATTAAAATTATTTTTAGACATTATATCCCCAAAAAATGTAAAATAAATATCAACTTTTTCAGATGCCTGCACTGAGCCAGACCTCTTTTCTTGTTAAATAATTATATATCTCAAAGTAGGTAATATTTTTCCAACTGACCCTAAATTATACATGTGTCATAGTATGTGAGCTAACTTCAAAAGTTTCCTTGGGGCAATTTTCCTGAAGTGATAATTATCAGAGTCTGAGGGTTAAATCTAATAATAGCTTCTGTAAGAAGAAGATGTGCTAATTCTAGGCTGCCATGCTATTTATATAATGTTAGTATTTTTCTACTTTACTATCTTGAAATATCAATGATGGCCTCATCTCAAATCTATATTTTTTTGGATTGAAATGGATTCTTAGACTTCCTTTAGAATAAACCTTTGTTGCAGGCATAATTCTACAAAAAAAGAATGTCATAACCTCTTTTCTTAAACTGTTTTACAAATGAAACTTTCCAAACATCTGTTTAGAACCATATCTTCCCCAGCTATGATTTTAATTGCCTAATTTAGGTGCAGATTTCTTTAATATTGAGATATATTTTCATATCATGTGAGAAATAGCTTTTACTTTTTGTAGATAAAAGAATCCTGAAAAAAAATTATAAGTGTAAAACATTGCCATGAATCATATCAAATTCATTATTAAAAAGCAGAATAAAAATTTCAACGACTTTGAAAATTCAAAAATTTTACGCTACATGCAAGCTAACAAATTAGCTTGCCATAGTGTCATGGATGGTAATAGAAGACACAAGACTCTTGAGTCAGAGATGAAGGAGAGTTTATTACTCACAGGAACAGCAAGACACAGAGTAACATTTTTTCGTCCCATAGAGAAACATTAAGAGAGTTCGACTATAAGTGTGCACACAATGGTTGCATTACAGGGGGACACCATGAATTTAGAGGCCTGGAGTATGCCTACTCTTAGCCATGGTGGAGACATTAACTTTACTACTAAACAGTAAACATATGTTACCTTTGCTCTGCAGAGGGCATCATGTCTCTTTTCTTCTAAGCAATGCTTTCCTTCGTGCTCTCTGTTATACATACATTCCTTAAAGTGATAATATGGATCAAAGAGTAGTCAGTGTCTCTCTCTGCTCGGAGAAATATAAAAAACCCTTGGAAAATTGTTTCTCAGCAGTAAAATGTACAATATAGAATCCCTCAAACAGATATAAGATAAAAATACATTATTTGCCACATAACATATTGACTGTTCATTCATAATGCCCCAATTGAATGTCAAATTGGGTGGCAACTTTTTGAGTTTCTTACTTATGCAGGCTCTTTAAATAGTAAAGTTTAGGAAAACATCACAATTCTTTCAACTTTTTCTATAAAATCCAAAAAATGAACAAGTGGTACCAGTTGTTGAAAATTTATGCTAGGTAGTATGGCAGTATAAAAAAAAAATTACATTCTCTAAAACAGTTTATAATTTCTTTGGGAGACATAATATCCATATATGAAGCAAACTAGAGAACAACTTATTGTGGTATATATTGAAATACTAGATTATGGATATAGAATTAATATCCTATTGATTTAATTTATAAACCATTTTAACATATATTGCCTCATTTTGTATCCATGCTTCATTTGTATTATGCTATTTTATTGATTTTACAATTTAAAATTTTTATCATCTCTGAAATAACCAGGGATATTATACTTGATGGCATCTTGCAAATAAAATAGCAATATTTTCTGAGTGGTATAGATAATAATGGTGCATTTTTCATCATTTGAAATGCATCATTTCCATTTGGAGAAGAAAGTGAAGCTCAAAAATAGTATTTTCCCAAGATAACCCAGCCAATAGATATTAAGACATAACTTGAACCTAGGTCATTTCATTCTAGCACTTTTTAATCTAACAAGAAGTGCTTTCTGCCTCATGGTTTAACACCTACATTATTTCATATTGATGGCATTGAGAAGTTCAAAAAACTATTTGCTCAGATTAGCTTAATTCCAAACAGATATTTTTTCAGTCCCAGTGAGAGCATCTTCAAAGAGTTAAAAGGTTAAATACAGTACAGCTAATGAGGAAATAAAATGTTATCTTTTTCCCGTGACCATCTGAGTTGTGTTTCTCTCTTTCTTTTCAGTGTACAGGTCTTTTTTTTGTTGTTTTAGTAACATAAAACTTTGTCATAAGTATTTTAAATATTTTTTGCAGTATCTAGTTTGCATTTTAGTTTTATGTTCTTTTGTTTTGTTTTGCTGTGCAAACTAGAATAGTCTATGTTTCAAGTTTTAAAATGTATATTTATACATTTGTACATAATAGTTTCTATATTTATTTGCTATATACTTTTATATCTGTAGTTTGTCTTTTATTTTTATTATTGATATTTTTACTTTGATTATTTATTTGATCATTTCAGTTAATCAGGCTTTACTGTTTCTTCCAATCTTCTGAGATGATTTGAGAGTCTGGATAAGGTACAATCCTATATAATAAAAGGGTAATATGCAAATACACCCTAATGGCAGAATGACCAGGAATGACTGGTCGCTATGACGCGCACTGACCACCATGGTGCAGATGCTCAATGCAGGAGCTGCCTCCTGGTGGTCAGTGTGCTTCCACATGGGGAACTCTGCTCATCCAGAAGCCTACTCATGGCTGGCCAACACAGCGGTGGTGGCAGGAGCCTCTCCCACTTCCACAACAGCACTAAGGACGTCTGACTGCCAGTTTAGGCCTGCTCCCACTGGGAGCCTTTCGTTGGACATCCCCTGAGCGCTCCTGGGCTGACAGAGGGATGTCTGACTGCCAGCTTAGGCCCGATCCCCTGGAGAGTGGGCCTAAGCCGGCAGGTGGACATCCCCTGAGGGACCCCCCCCAAATTTTTGTGCACTGGGCCTCTAGTAGATTATAAAGTGGTGCAGTTTTAAGGATGTGTGAGATTACTTGGATTCACTTAAAGCAACTTTCACTACATTCATAAATAAACATTGAAAATTCTCCAAATGTTTCCATATGAAACAAATAGGTGTCTGGATACTTGATGGATGTTGCAATCTGGTGCTCTCTTCTTCCTCTTTCAACTACTCCAAAAGTAGCTGCTCCAAAAAAGCAGGCATCTCCGAGTGGGCACAGATTCAGGAATACTTTCAGGAAGTTTCTCACTGACATTAGTACTTTTTACTGGGAATTAGGGCAGGATGATAACCCATATTGATTGAACCTAATGTACACATTTCAAGTTTTTGCAAGTGCACAGCAATATATTCTTGTTATATAATAGTTGCAAACTCACTACTTTCATAATTTTATTTGACATTTTACTTCCACAGGCCTTGTTATGGTCTATTACAGAAGGATGCTGGGGAGAAGTTAATTATAGGCCTGTGCTTAAGAGAAGTCTTTAAGTATAAACAAACCAAAGATATGTGGTCTATTTTGGGGTTTCTCGGGGCCTGATTACTCATAAGTGTACAGAATATGCTATTTATCCTTGTGATCTCCCAGGTAGCTCATACTTTTATGATCTTTTCTTAATAGGTAAGAAGTAATAGAAATTCTTCCTATCTTGGCACCTTGAGAATAGGACTTGTATTTTTTTCTTTTAAATTTTAATTTTATTTATCTATCTATCTATCTATCTATCTATCTATCTATCTATCATCTATCATCTATTTTCCAGTGCCACGGAACCTACATCTTGTCATCTCCTAATCACTAGTCTGAAAAATAAACACCACTTTGACTTTTATTACAGACACTTCCTTGCAAAATTATATGAAAAGAGGTAGATTATGGCTTCTTCTTATTGTCAAAGTGATGTGTATCCCCAAAAAGTTATCTAACATTTCTCTGGAAGTAATCATTATGATACTATGGAAAAGAAGAGTATGAAAACAAGCCTCATCTTAGAGCTACTTAATTTTAACTCGTATAATATTTGGTTCTGCATACTATGAAAATGTATCAAGCAGGAAGGAGGGGATCTAGAGAAACAAGATGTACTGGTACCTTCTGTGTTACAGGCATTATATTTACATCATTTCTAGTTTAGTGATCAACCAATAATTCACAAAAGGAAGTTACTGAAATTATGCATTTTCAAATTTAATGGAGTTTTTTCCTGATCCATCTGATAAGTGGCAGCTTTTGTTATTTTGATGCATTTTAGATTGAGATTGCCAAGACCGTATTTTTAAGGCACTATGGAAGGGAGATAGCAATTGGAGCATCTGGATTGCCCTGGGCATGACCCAAACCTTTTTACTTGTCTTCTCTTTAATGAGAGTAATAATATCCAACCCTGACTGCCTAGGTATGAACTTTGCCAAAAACAGTAACAAAATTACAAAGTGTTAACTTTGTATCTTTTTACAATTGAAATTCGTTAGTGATGTTGAAATTCCTCTACTGTTTATTTCTGCAGTGTGCTGAGAACTTGTTTTAGAGGATGGACTTACTGTTTCCAGGATTCTTCAACCTGAGTTCTTCAACTTAGGTTCATTGCCTTCGAGAATACCTATAAATGAGTGGACCAGAGGTTCCATACTCACTTTCTTGCTTTTGTTTACAGTTTAACTAACTAAGCATGTGTCCCTAAACACTCTTGTTCAGTGTCGCCTGCTCTCTTTTTGTATTTTACATGAATGTAATCAGTCAGCATATATTATTGTTTGTGTCTGGCTTGATATTATATTGTAAGATTCTTCCATATTGTCAATCTTTTAAAATTCATACATTCAGGTGAGGGCTTAGTTGTACCTCATAATTCTAATTAGCATTCCCCTGAATTATTTTGAATTTGAACAGTCTTTATTGAAAATCTGTTGTTTAATAAAAGAAAGGAAAGAAAATAGGCAGAAAGAAAAAAGGAAAATAAAGGGAATAGAGAAAAAAAGAAAAGATAACACTTTTTTTTAATAACAAAGGCATGTTTCTTCATACATGGTAACTGACCATCTTTAGTTAGTGGCTCTCCTCCATGGGTTCTCCACTCTGGGATCTAAGCTGGTGAAGAAGCCCCTTTCTGGACATTGATAGTCTTGTGCCAAATGAAAAGCAGAACATGGCAGGTACACCCCATGGCTTAAAGCTTTAATTTAGGTGGTACATGTCACTTTCCCTCATATTTCATTGGTCAAAGCAATTTGCATGGTGAAGCCTTTTATCAATGGGGCATAGAAGAGTGTGAAAATTTTGAACAATAAAACAATCTATCAAATCCTCTTTTGTGAGGTGTCAGTTCAAATCACTTTCCCATTTTTCTCCATCAGTTTACCCATCAACCTCATGTGTTAGTGCTTTTACCTTGGTTTTGTTGATCTTTCTCTATTTTATTAATTCCCTTTATCTTTGTATTTATTTATTATAATAATATGTTCTTTTTATACTGATTTCTTGTGATGCATGCTTGTCTTATTGATTATAAGCATTCTCTTTTTTAATATATACATTTAATGGTATACATTTTCCTCTAAATTGAGTTTTATCCTACAAGTTCTAATTGTACTATTTTTATTAACATTCATTTAAAATGGTTCTTAAAAATTTACATAATGATATTTTAAAGCACATTGAGATTTTCTAATCATCTTTTCCTCATTTATTTCTAGCTTAATTGTGGTCATAGAAATACTTCATATGATTTCCATCTCTTCAACTTCATTGCCAATCATAGGTAAGTCATAATAAATGTTCTCTATGTATTAAAAGGCATATTATATATAGTTAGTACTAAGGACAATGGCCTGCATATACTTATTAGATCAATGTGCTAATCTTTTTGGTCTAGTCTGATACATCAAGTAGTATGGAAAAACTCAAATTGACTTCCCTAAGCCTATTGTGGCCATCTTTTCCAAAATCAGGATCAGTGATACCATGTTGGGAGTTTCAAATAAGCTCTGGTGGCAAAGTTTATACCACAGAAATCAGTAAATACTACAAATCAGGGCTTTATATTCTTGAGGGCCTGTTATTAAACATTTGCCAGCACTCTATTGGCTATATCTCTATGTGTATGTATGTGTATACACACTACCAGTCTCTAAGAATTGGTTATGTTAAGACTTCTCACCAAGATTATGTATATTTCTATTTATTCCTGGATGCTTTGTCAAGTATTGTATTGTATATTTTGAAGCCAAATCATTCTAACCTAAGAATTGTTACATCTTATTGCTGAACTGAATACTTTATAACAATGAACTGCCCCTGCTTACCTGTAGTGAAGTATTTTGCCTTATAGACTACTTTGAATTTAACAGCAATATCAGGGCTGTTTTTGTTAGAGTTTCTGAGGAATATATTTCTCAATCTTTTGCTTTCCATCCTTCTGAATCTTTACGTTTAGCTATGTCTCTTGTAAACAGAATATAATTGAGGATTTTTTTATCCAATCCAACAGCCTTGTTTTATAAATGGAATACTTAGTTGATTTACATTTAATATTGTTACTCACATGTTTCTGTTTAAATCTCCGATTTTATTAAGTGATTTCTCTTTGCTTCATCTGTGCTGTGTCTTGCCTTTTTTGGGACTGATTATGTGCATTTTATTGTTTATTTTTCATTTTCTTTCAACTTATATTCTTTAAAATTTACTTTCAAGTGAATATATGTTAAAAACAAATAGTGAGAAGATATTTTGTATAGCTAAATTAATGTTAACAGAGATTTATAATATCTAGGAAACATTTAATTTTAAGCTAATAAAAAGAAAAAAAACACAATAAAATGTACATAATCATTCCCAAAGAGACAAAGGAGGTGAGAAGAAACAACAGCACAGAAGAAAAGTCACTTAAAAATGATAATTTAAAGAAAAAATGTTTGAGTAACAATAGTAAATGTAAATAAACAAAATGTTCCATTTCTAAAACAAGATTATGATGTTGGATTAAAAAATGAAACTCACCACAAAAACTCAATTATATTCTGTTTACAAAAGAAGTCTTTACAGTTTGTTTGTTTTTTTAAGTCTGTGACTAATAGAAAAGTCACTTAAAAATGATAATTTAAAGCCAAAATGTTTGAGTAACAATAGTAAATGTAAATAAACAAAATGTTCCATTTCTAAAACAAGATTATGATGTTGGATTAAAAAATGAAACTCACCACAAAAACTCAATTATATTCTGTTTACAAAAGAAGTCTTTACAGTTTGTTTGTTTTTTTAAGTCTGTGACTAATAACACCAATATCTGTAAGGCCTGTAAGTATTTTTTCTATGTTCTGTTGTTTCTCTGGCTTTTGTTAATTTGTCTCATTTACCTAAGTTTCCAGTTATTTTCATATACATTGAGCTTGCAATATTATCTATAGAAATATTGTAATACCTAGCATAATACTATTCCTCTAAGGACTGCGTGCACTTGTTGCTGCCAGTGCGCGGCGGGAAGTAGCCACGTGTCACAGCGCTCGCAGGCACTGAGCTGGTTGGAAGATGGGATGAAGTCTTTAGCGGCAGTCCATCCTTTCTTGTTCAGACTTATGCCTAAATTGCTGTCTTTTGGTAGCTCAAACTAAATTAAGAAAGTTCATCAAGGACTTTTAAAGGGTCCTTTGATTCCAGCCCTATATTATCCTAAGCGTGCTAGTCTATTAAATTATCCCTGAGCGTCTCAGCTGTCTCTCTCTTCAATTTGCAGGGGTAATGGAGCTCCCATTTCATGGCTTACTTCTCTGGGCCTCTCTCCTTATCAGTTCTTACTAATTCTTCACCTGATGAGGTGTTTTTTTGTTTGTTTGTTTGTTTTAAATCTTACATGTGAGAATTTAAAAATACTTTTCTAGCAGAATAGTTGATCTGGTTTAAGTAGTCTGCCATTATTGAAAAGTAAAATCCTTGTTATCATGGGCATTTATGTCAATTGTTTCAAAACAAAATTATGTAATTTTTCAATTTATTTTTCTTTAAACAAGTTGTTTCAGTGTTTATCTGTATTAAATCCCTTTCAAGAAGAGGAAAAGGAATTATCTACATTTTACACATGAAATCTTTAAAACACAGGATCTGAGGCATAAAATGTTTGTTTACTGTATATCTCACTAACGTGGACAACTGGGGATAGAGTTTGAGTGCTTCTTATAAAATTTTATTAATACTCAGGACACATCAATGTTGTAAACTTTAAACAACACCAGTTAATTAGACTTTAGATTTTCCATGTTTATTATTATATAGCCAAGTGAAATGTTACAGCTAACATTGAAAATATGGCAACTAATCACAAAATTATTTCAGTTCTTACTAACTTGCTAACAATTGTTTAGGTTCTGCATCTCAATATATCCACCTTGCTATATTTTCATTTTGCTTTTACATTTTAAATAAGTAGTTACACATGTGAAGAATCAGAACAAACATCAATACCTTTTCATAATATAATTATAGTAAATGATAGTCATCTTTCTATAAACTTTCTTTGATAACGATTTAAAAATCATTTTTGTAAATGAGAAAAAAGCAGAGTATAAAATTTTCTAGAAGATTTAACTACCTATTTAAGGAGCAGCTCCTGTTCTCAAATATACTTACAATCTACTAGGAAACAAATGTACGTATTATGAAGTGAAGCTACTGAACTGGAGGTGAACGTGATATGAGCAAAAGTGGGAATAGTGCTCATTGTGGGGTGAATAAAAATCTATGTCATCTCAAAATTTGGTAATATCGATCAGAGTGACTATGTCTCTTTATTCCATTTAAGTAACTTCAATCATGTTATAGGATGTTGGCTACAAGTAAAGTAGGAGAAATGGCATATTAAAATTTCTCCTTTTTATTCTACCCACCAAATGGTTGACCTTAAGAATAATATAGCTTCCTTAGGCATATGTCTTATTTAGGTGAAAAGTGCTTGTCATATAGTAAATTCTCAACAAACGTTTGTTAAAATGGATGTGAATCAGTTGCAGTAGATCTTATTATTTTAAAAAGCATAAAGAACCTATATCCTTTCTAGCATTGTTCTATTGAAACTGAAATCCTTTAATATATTTTTTATTTTCCATTTTGCACACTAATGATGTTTTATAATATCATAGTCTATAAAAAATAGTTGGATCTCTGGTTACATAAAAGATACTTTCTATGTGGAACATAAAAATATGAAATCATCTGCATATCCATTTATCTGTGGCAATACATTTCACTTGGGTATATAAGACAAAGAATGATATTTTAATATGGTAAGGTCAAGATTTATTTTGAAAGAGTAAGAAAAAGCCTTTCACAATTGTATAACCTACCCAAAGGATCCTATTTGATATACAGTACCCACCATAGGTCTTCACGCTTTATAGCTTGCAATCTCAGGGCTGTAGAATGGGCAGCACTCATGTCTATAGACAGTGTTGTACAGATTCAGTTGAATGAAATCAGGAGAGAATTTTTTCTTGAAAATTACCTAGTAACTAAACCTAATCTATGGAATATACAACTTCTTTATGTCCACTAGGTTTGGTAAAATGACATGAAAATCTGTATAATGTGATCAATATAAGAATTATTATACACTAGAGGCCCAGTGCATGAATTCATGCACCAGTAGGGTTCCTCGGCCTGGCCTGCACCCTCTTGTAATCTGGGACCCCTTGGGGGATGTCAGAGAGCTGGTTGTGGCCCAGCCCCCACAGGTCAGGCTGAGGGGCCCCATCGGTGCAGGAATCTGTGCACTGGGCCTCTAGTATGCATATAAGATCTTTGGTTAATCTCTTCCCGCTCTTCTCGCTCCCCCCTTCCTTCTTAGATTCATCAGTCTGTCCCGTGTTTCCATGCCTGTGGTTTCCACTCCTGCATTGAGCATCTCCCCCTGGAGGTCAGTGAGCATCATAGCTACTGGATGGTCGGCTGGTCAACTGGTCGGCCAGTTGGCTGGTTGGCTGGTCGCTTGCTTAGGCTTTTATATGTATATAGATGATTATACCCATCAGGAGGGAACAGGATATATAAAAACATGGTCAGTGAGCATCATAGCTACTGGATGGTTGGCTGGTCAACTGGCCAGTTGACCAGTTGGCTGGTCGCTTGCTTAGGCTTTTATATATATATAGATAATTATACCCATCAGGAGGGAACAGGATATATAAAAACAGATCCATGCTCTAGTTCGCCATGAGAGTCATCCATCTTCCAGAGCATTGCAAATTGTTGGTAATGTTATTGGTGGTAACATAAGTTTACATGAGTTTTCTCTGTCATATTGCTTAATTGGTCCTGACAAATTCACATTTCATTGACTTATTGTTCATTAGATATACATTTATAGAATGCCTGCTGAATATGAGCACTTTGTAATGTGTTGACAATTAATGATAAATGTTTCAGTTTTATTCTAAAGTACTTTACAGACATATAGGTAAAGTGGTTATTCTATTTGGGCTTGAAATATTATTCATAGAAGTTACACAAATAGTTATGAGAGAAAAGCAGTTTTTAAAAAGTCTTTGTGGTTTTGCTATATTCAGGCTTTTCAAATAGTCTTCAGACATTTTAAAAAATAATTTTCATTGTTCATTTCATCAAATTGTCAAAAATTTAACCAGTTTTGTAATACTTCCTACACAGTGCACTGAAATCAGAGTGCAACAATTCACCTTGCTAACTTTCTTTCTTTTTTTACAGTGTTGTACAGATTCAGTTGAATGAAATCAGGAGAGAATTTTTTCTTGAAAATTACTTAGTAACTAAACCTAATCTATGGAATATACAACTTCTTTATGTCCATTAGGTTTGGTAAAATGACATGAAAATATGTAATAATGTGATCAATATAAGAATTATTATACACTACAGGCCCAGTGCATGAATTCATGCACCAGTAGGGTTCCTCGGCCTGGCCTGCACCCTCTTGTAATCTGGGACCCCTTGGGGGATGTCAGAGAGCTGGTTGTGGCCCAGCCCCCACAGGTCAGGCTGAGGGGCCCCATCGGTGCAGGAATCTGTGCACTGGGCCTCTAGTATGCATATAAGATCTTTGGTTAATCTCTTCCCGCCCTTCTCCCTCCCCCATTCCTTCTTAGATTCATCAGTCTGTCCCATGTTTCCATGCCTGTGGTTTCCACTCCTGCATTGAGCATCTCCCCCTGGTGGTCAGTGAGCATCATAGCTACTGGATGGTTGGCTGGTCAACTGGCCAGTTGACCCAGTTGGCTGTCGCTTGCTTAGGCTTTTATATATATATAGATAATTATACCCATCAGGAGGGAACAGGATATATAAAAACAGATCCATGCTCTAGTTCGCCATGAGAGTCATCCATCTTCCAGAGCATTGCAAATTGTTGGTAATGTTATTGGTGGTAACATAAGTTTACATGAGTTTTCTCTGTCATATTACATTTGACAAAATTATATAATAAAACTAGTCCAGAAAATATTATAAGATAAATAAGAAGTTATCTTATCATTTGTTTCTCTTATCCTCTGATCTGTCCTCCCTTTTCTTAAAGGGAATATGACAGGGTTGTTAAGATGATATAAAAATTATAAGGAGTGATCCAACAAGAAGGGAACTATAATACTTTATTATTTATGTAGTGTGAATGAAGCAAGGAATATTGTTACTTTTTGATCAAATTCCATAAAGGAAGGTAATTGCTACTTCCGTGTGTTGTGGGATTATAGAAATGTCAGTACAGTTTTAATATTTTATATAGCCCAGGGGTTTTTAACTTAAATTGGATTCAGCAAGAATAGAAAAGATTTAAGGAGACCCAGGAAACAGTCATTTACTATGGTAATCAAGCAGAATTCTTCCAAAACTAGAAGTAGTATGAGTAGTATGAAAAATATTTATGACATTTCCAGTTTAGTGACTGACTAATAATTTACAAAAGGGACTTAAAAAATTAGATATTTTCCAAATTTTATGGAGGTTTTTCTGAATAATCTGATAGATGGTGCCTTTTACTCTTCACACTACATTTTAGATTCCCAAGGCAGTAATTTAGGGATTTTTATGGGAAGAAGAAAGCAATTAGGGACATCTGGATTGCTCCAGGCATGACCCACACATTTTTTACTTGTTACCTCCTTTTTAATGAGAGTAATAATATTAACCCTGACTGCCTAGGTAAGAACTTTGTCAAGAACAGTAATAAAATTACAAAGTATCTTTTTGCAATTAAAATTTAATATCACTACGAAAATTTCTTTACTCCTATTTATACTACATATGAGAATTTAGAAAATGGACTTACTGGTTTATAATAACCTTATAATTTCTTTCAGTATGGAATTCCTTAATCAGGGCCCACGGTTTTTGAGGGGATCCACAGATGAATGGACCTCAGGAACTATAGGCATAATTTTCTAGATGTCATGGCTTTTACAAATTCTCAAAGGAATTTGGTTCCGCAAAAGCTAGCACTCCATTGGGAGTGTGATCCTTATGTTACTACATGACATTTTGAAAGAAAGGGAGGTAAAGAAGAGTCATATTCTAGAATTACATATCTTAAACTCTCATAAAACACTTTGTATAGTTTTTAGAACACTTAAATGCATATTATTAAAGCACAGAAAACAGGATCGAAAAGTTCTAAATAAACATAATGCATCGATTGCCAACTATAAGTCAGGCATATGCCATGTCCACCATAAAAATTTATTCATTTTTATAGAATAAATTTTATACATATAAGTAGCTAAAACATAATGATTGTGGGGATAAAAAGAGTTTTTAATATCAGCAGTAATTATACTTAAATAAAAATCCCCAGATTTGGCTAAAGTTAATTATATGTGGTCCCCAGCAATTGTTCCATATTATAATCGCCCTGGGGATTTTTAAAGCACTCCAGAAAATGGGCCCCTTCCCAGATCAAGAATTGAATCAAGAATTCTAGGGGAAGGCCTGGGGATTGGTATTTCAAAAAATATCTTCAGGTGATTCCATTGTGCAGAGTGTTGAGCACCACCATTCAACTGTTTAAATGAACAATACCTAATTATATCCAAGCAGTAAGTGCATTTAAGAACAATTTTACTTAATTGGTCCTGACAAATTCACATTTCATTGACTTGTTTTTCATTAGATATACATTTATAGAATGCCTACTGAATATGAGCACTTTGTAATGTGTTGACAATTAATGATAAATGTTTCAGTTTTATTCTAAAGTACTTTACAGACATATAGGTAAAGTGGTTATTCTATTTGGGCTTGAAATATTATTCATAGAAGTTACACAAATAGTTATGAGAGAAAAGCAGTTTTTAAAAAGTCTTTGTGGTTTTGCTATATTCAGGCTTTTCAAATAGTCTTCAGACATTTTAAAAAATAATTTTCATTGTTCATTTCATCAAATTGTCAAAAATTTAACCAGTTTTGTAATACTTCCTACACAGTGCACTGAAATCAGAGTGCAACAATTCACCTTGCTAACTTTCTTTCTTTTTTTTTTTTTACCTCTAATGCATTTCAAAATCTTATTTGAGCACTCACTAGAGTTCAGCAATTCTACTAAATTTCCTATAGACCATTTTTGAAAAATTATCTTACAAGTTAGAGTTCATAAAAGAGTTCAGCCATGTTACAAGGTCAGAAATAAATATGCAAAAATCAATTCTATTCTATGCACTAGCAATAATCAATATGAAATGAAATTAAGAAAACAATTCCATTTAAAATAGCAACAAAACAAAGTACTTAGGTATAAATTTATCAAATACATGCAAAACTCACACCCTGATAAGTACAGAAATATCTTAAAATTAAAGAAGACTCAAATAAATGAAAAGACATCACATGTTTATGGATCTGAACACTTAATGTTGTTAAGATGCCAACACTCACCAATAATTGCAGAATTAAATTCCACATATAGCTCTATAGATTCAACACAATCCCTATCAAAACCCAGCTCATTTCTTTGTGGAAATCAATAAACTTATCATAACATTTGTATAGAAACACAAAGGAACAAGAATCGCCAAACAATTTTTTAAAAGAAGAACAACGTTGGACTCACAGATTTTAATTTCAAAACACATTGTAAAAGACAATTTAATAGGAAAAGAGTAGTCTTTTCAATAAATGGTACTGAAACAATTTGATGTCTACTTGCAAAAAATGAAGTTTAATCTCTTCCTCACACCATACATGAAAATTTACTTGAAGCAGATCAGAGCTAAGATTATAAACTCTTAGAAGAAATTATGGCATAAATCCATGGCCTTGGGTTATGTAAAGCCTTTTGAGATTATTCCCCAAACCACAGGTGATAAAAGAAAAAATAGATTAAATTTGGACATTATCCAAATTAAGAACTTTTTGTTTTAAAGGATACCATCAGGAAAGTGAAAAACAACCAACAGGATGGGAAAAATATTTGCAAATCATGTATCTGATAAAGAACTTGTATCCACAGTATATAAATAACTCCTACAATTCAACAAAAAGACAAACAACACAAGTTAGAAATGGGCAAAGGATTTGAATAAACATTTATCCGAAGATGATATACAGTTGGTTAATAAGCACATGAAAAAATGCTCAATATCACTGGTCACTAGGGAAATACAAATCAAAATCACAATGAATTATTTTTAAAAAGGATAAAATAACAGGTGTTGGTGAGTATGTGGAGAAATTAGATTGCTCATACATTGCTGGTAAGAATGTAAAATGGTGCAGCCATAGTGGGAAACACATTTGGCAGTTTCTCAAAAGATGAAACACAGCCTCTCCTTGATGTATTCCCAAGAAAAATGAATACATATGCATACAAAAACTTGTATGTGGATGTTTACAGCAGTGTTATTTACAATAATAAAAAAATAGAAACAACCTAAATACTCAATTGACAACAGACAAATGTGATAAACTTACATGTGGAATTTAATTCAGCAATAATAAGGAATGAAGAAGAATTGACAACATCTGACATCATAGATAAAAATATAAAATATGCTAAGTCAAAGAAGCCAGTCATTAAACACCACATATTATATTATTCCATTTATATGAAACTCCAGAACAAATAAAAATCCATGGAGACAGAAAGAAAGTATATTAGTATTTGCCTAAGGCTGGAGTTGGGTTGGGATGGGATGGGATGGGCTGGGCTTGGGTTTCCCTGACTTCTCCATATTGGAGTATTCTTGGTTCAGTCCATGGAACACTCTGTATATCAAATTCCTAGATAATCATAACCAGTCCCATGGCATCTCATACTTTCTGTACACTAGTGACTGACAAGCATATTTCTAGCTTTTTGCTCAGCCTAAACTTTTTTTTATATAGGCATAGGTACTTCAGTAAGAAGGCTACATCAGTGATTATATTCAGAAGTCATTTAATACAGAAGTTTATTAAAACTAAGGCATCTTATATTTTATATTCCTAAAGTTCTTCCTATTTCAGTTAGATCATAAAAATTATGTATGTATGTGCCATACATAACATTTTCTTTCAAAAATAATACTTTATTTTTCATATTTCTTATATGTCTTGATGTAAGAGATATTATTTGATAACAGTTCCTGTGGCTTTGGCAAAATATTTGAGAAATATATTGGTAAATATAATGTAATCTACTGTACAGTAAACTACTATAACAGGGGGCCATGATATTTAATAGGGTTTCAAGAGTGATCTTTTCCTGATCTCAGAATGTTATTCATTAGCTGTGTATTGTCTACATAAATCAGAAAAGTTCTGATTTATGTAAACATGCTGTAAACCAAAGAGCTCTTTTTCTTAGTCATGTTGCATAAACTATTTCACCTCCTCTTTTTTCCGGTTAGAAAATGGAAATACATAGCAGAATTGTAAGCATATAGCAACATATATGTTCCTAACTTCTAGCCAATGTATATAACTCCACAAAAAATAATCTTAAATGAATTCAGTAGAGTTGCAGGATGCACTCAATATATAAAACATGTTTACAAGCATATATCATGTTCATGGATTGGAAAAATTAACATAATTAAAGTGTCCATACTACTGAAAGCAATCTACAGCTTCAGCGCAATTCCTATTAAATGCCAATGGCATATTTCATAGGTCTAGAACAAATATTCCAAAAATTTATATGGAACCAAAATCACCCTGAATAGTCTCAGCAATCTTGAGAAAGAAGAACAAAGTTGGAAGGGTCAAAATACCAGATATCAAACTATACTATAAGGCCATTGTAATTAAAACAGCCTGGTACTGGCACAAGAACAGGCATAGAGTACATTGGAACAGAACAGAGAGCCCAGAAATCAATCCAAGACTTTACGGAAAATTAATAGTTGACAAAGGAGTAAAGAGCATATAGTGGTATCCAATGGAGTAAAAAGAGTTTATTTAATAAATGGTGTTGGGAAAATTGGACAGGTACATGCAAAAAAATGAAACTAGATCACCAACTTACACCATACAAAAGAATAAACTCAAATGAATAAAAATACTTAAATGTAAGTCATGACACCATGATAATCTAAATATATAAAAGCCTAAGTGACCATTGCAACCTAAACAACTGAACAGAAGACCGAACAGGCTGCATGGGGTGACCAGGTCAGCAGGGGGGTTAGTGAGGGACGACCAAACGACTGAGCAGCAGGCTGCATGGGGAACCCAAGCCAGTGAGGGAGGCAGTTGGGGGCGGTCAGGCCAGCAGGGGCGGCAGTTGGGGGTGACCAGGCCCGCAGTGGGGGAAGTTAGGGACCATCAGGGTGGTAGGCAGGTGAGCAGTTAGGAGCCTATTGTTTCGGAATGTGAGAGGGATGTCTGACTGCCAGTTTTCCTGGCAGTCGGACATCCCCTGAGGGGTCCCGGATTGGAGAGGGTACAGGCTGGGCTGAGGGACACCCCCACCTTGCATGAATTTCGTGCACCAGGCCTCTAGTTCTAGAAGAAAACATAGGCAGTAAAATTCCAGACATCTTGAGTAGCAATATTTTTACTGATATATCTTCCGGGGCAAAGAAAACAAAGGAAAAACTAAACAAACAAGACTATGTCAGACTAAAAAGCTTTTGCATAGCAAAAAAAAAAAAACAATAACAATAACAAAAATCAACAAAATGAAAAGGGAACCCACTGTACAGAATATATTTACCAATGATACATCTGATTAGGGGTTAATTTCCCAAATTATATAAAGAACTTATACTACTCAACACCAGGAAGACAAAGAATCTAATTAAAAATTGGTAGAGGACCTAAATAGACACTTTTCTGAAGAAGACATACAGATGACCAATAGACATATGAAAAAAATGCTCAAATTCACTAAACATCAGAGAGATGCAAATTAAGACTACAATGAGGTTTCTGCACCTCCCTGCCAGAATGGTTACCATCAATAAGTCAACAAACAACAAGTGCTGGTGAGGATGCAGAGAAAAGGAAGCCTGGTACAGCCACTATGGAAAACAGCAAGTATGGAGTTTCCTCAAAAAGTTAAAAATGGAACTGCCTTTTGACCCAGCGATCCCATCAGTGGGATCTAAAAATTCCTATACACCAATCAGAAAGAATATATACATCCCCATATTCATAGCAGCATCACTTACAATAGCCAAGATCTGGAAACAGTCCAAGTGTCCATTAGTAGATGAGTGGATAAAGAAGCTGTGGTACAGTTACACATGGAATACTGCTTGGCAGTAAAAATGAAGGAAATCTTACACTTTGCAGTGGCATGGATGGATCTGGAGGTCATTATGCTAAGCAATACAAGCCAGGCAGAGAGACAAATAACATATGATCTCATATGTAGAATCTAATGAACAAAATAAACTGACAAACAAAATAGAAAACAACAACATCTTTCCATAGACTAACAATGAACTATCTGAAAAATAAATAAAAAATGCCATTTGCAATAATATTAAAATCAATAAAATACTTAAGAATAAATTTAACCAAGTAGATGAAATATCTGTACACTGAAAGATATAAGACACTGATAAAAGAAATTGAAGAATACAAAATTAAAATGAAAGATACTGTTATATTATGCACAGTCATCAAAACATTATGGTACCGGCATTTAGAGAGACCTGTGGACAAGTAGAACAGAATTGACAGCTTAGAAATAAATCCTCACATATTCAATCAATTAATATTTGACAAGAGATCCAAGAATACGCAATGCAGGGAAGGATGCCTCTTCAATAAAGAGGTGGGATAACTGGACATTCACATACAAAAGAAGTGAACTAAATTGTTACTTTAAGCTACTCACAAAAATTTCCTTGAAATGGATTTAATGTATAAACATACCTGAAATCACACAACTCCTAGAAAAGACATAGGGAAAATTGCCTTGACATTAGTCAACAAAAGCACAAATAAACTGCATCAAGCTACTACCTACTTCAACTACCATTTATATACGGTTTACTTCCATACTAGAGGCCTGATGCACAAAATTCGTGCAAGGGGCTCGGCCCCCGCCTGCCTGGCCGCCTCCTCTGCCTCAGCCCCCACCCGCTGCGGCAGCCGCGTTGGCCCTTGCAGCTCCAGCTTTGTCCGGAAGATCGTCCAGAAGGACTTCTGATCTAATTAGCATATCATGCTTTTATTATTATAGATATGTATTTCTAGCCCAATCTTTTAGATTGCATTACTGACCCAAGTTTTGGCCTATCCTATTATGCACTTGAAACATATTTAAAAAATAAACTCATTTTCTTCCTCTCCAACTTTCAACCTCCTGTATTTCTGCTCCTTTGAGATGTATTATCATCCAAGTGCTTCTGCACAACAAAGGAAGCCATCAACAAAAGGAAAAACCACAATGAAAAACCACAATGAGCTATCACCTCACATCTGTTATAATGGTTACTATAAAAAAGGTAAGACAATGTTGTAAGTCACTTACATTTTGATAAAACTGGAAAAAAACAGTATGTGTTTGTTCCAAAAGTAACTTGGATTTTTTTAAAAGCAATTTAAACGGTGAAGAAATAAGCCTCAAGTCCATTAAGTCATAGTACCATGTAGAAAAAAATAAAATAAAACTATAAAGTCAATTTTAGAAGTTATTACAAAAATGAAACCATCAAAAGAGTAAAATATTGAAATTATTTGAAGAGATAGAAGAGAGACTATTGCTTTTGCAATGTTGATAGGAATGTAAATTAGTACAGCTACTATGGAAAACAGCATGGAGGCTCCTCAGAAAATTAAAAATAGAACTATATGATCCAGCAATCTCACTGCTGGTATAGATCCAAAGAAAATGAAATCACTATCTTGAAAAGGTAATTCACATCGCCATATTCATTGTAGCATTATTCACTACAGCCAAAATATGGCAACAACCTATGTGTCTATCAACCTATGTGTCTATATATATAAATTTAGTCATAAAAAAAGATAGAAATCCTTCCTTTGCTTCAGCATGTATGGGACTTGAGGGCATTATGCTAAGTAAAATATGTCAGACAGAGAAAGTCAAATACTGTGTGATATCACTTGTATGTGGAATTTTTAAAAGCCCAACTCTATATAGAAATAGAGTGTGCAATTGTGGTATATGTAGACTTTTAAAAAGCCCAACTCATAGAAATAGAGTATAGAATGGCTGAAGGAATAGGAGAAATTGGGAGATGTTGATCAAAGTGTATAGATACCTCTTATGAGATAAGTAAGTTCTAGATATCTAATACACATTATGGTGCCTATAATTAGCAACAGTGTATTATACACTCCAATGTTAACTAAGTTAGTATATCTCAAATGTTCTCATCACACACACACACACACACACACACACAC
>NW_005357599.1:275225-291674 GCF_000412655.1 Myotis brandtii
GTGGTTAGTGTGCTCCCACAGGGAGTGCACCGCTCAGCCAGAAGCCGAGCTCATGGCTGGCGAGTGCAGTGGTGGTGATGGGAGCCTCTCCCGCCTTTACGGCAGCGCTAAGGATGTTCGACTGATGGCTTAGGCCCACTTAAGCCATCAGTCGGACATCCCCCAATGGCTCCCAGACTGCGAGAGGGCACAGGCCAGGCTGAGGGACCCTCCTGCAAGTGCATGAATCTCATGCACTGGGCCTCTAGTTATTAAATATTAAGCATCTTTATAATAATAGTTTAATACAAAGGAACTAATTCTATTTCATGTAAAATTAGTAAAATTATTTATTTTTAATGAATTAAAAAGTAAGAAGGAACAATATTTTATTTTAGTTCTCAAATACATTGCCATTTATTTAATCTATGACTATAAAATAATTATAGACACATTAAAATGATCTTTTGTATAAAATGTTACTGCTCATGAAAAGACAGGAACTCAAGTGATTGTAAATAGTGTGCAGTATATGCTGTTTAAGAGACATATGATGAAATGCACAATTACTTTTGAATGCTCTAAATTCAATTGCAAAGAGACTGACAGACTTGTGTGGAAGTGAGAACAAACTCAGCTCATGTAGAGACTCACCACTGGGGCCCATTTGTGTCGAAGAGGCATCAGATTCTCCATAAGTGTGTCAGTACTGTCTCTATTCTGGCTCAGATGGAGGCTAGATCTCCCAGTTGGTCACCTGCCACTGCCAATACATCTTCATCTGTGTGCGGATTGTGTGTGTGTATGTGCATTTTCTATATAACATTCTCTTTTAATCCAGACTGAGGCCTACTGAGAAAACTTATGTTAGAGAATTACATCAATCTTTCACAGAACACATCCTACCTTCTATGTTGCTGTAATACTGAACAAGCATAGGTTTCCTCCAAAATACAAGACAACAGAAAGCATATCCCTACAAAAACATGCTGCATTAAAATGCACATGGCAACCGTGTCTCTGGAGAGTCAGAGACGCTGCCTTCCTTCAAAATAGGTTTAAACTTACAAACAGGAGACCCTGTGAGTTCTGCTCTCCATGTGAGCGAAGAGGACATTGTGCTTATAAATAGAATATCTAGGGAGCAGTCCTAGAAATGGTTTACTTTATTTTATTTTAATAAATGCTTTTATAGCATTTATTTTGTGCCAAGGCATTTTTTTGTAGTCATACACTGTTTAATTCTGAAAACAAATCTAGAAATAAGTTTTTTTATTCTATTTTACAGATGAAGTATATAGAGTAATTTTTTAAAAAATGGCTAGGGTGGTCATGAATTTGCACTTGCTGCTACAGAAAGTGTGATTGAACAAGGATCCTAGGTGCAGGACTTTGAAACCCATCGCCATGTTTATTGGAGAGATGCTGACAAGTGTTTGATAGACATGTGACTCCTAGGTGCAGACTTTGGCCAAATGTTTCTTAGACTGTTTGTTCCCTAAACTAAAGTATGAGATGCATCCACTCGACCTTTTCTAAGTTCAATCCTATCTAACTGTTCCAAAGCATAAAATATATCCAATGTTTTATTTCATAATTTTAGCATTTCCTGGAATTTGTGAAATATTTAAAAGAAGCAGTAAAAGAAAAAACAAACCTCCAAAAAATATAAAAGGAGAAATTAATCTCCACTGTGTATGATCTCACTTATGAATGTAAGTGCATGATCCCAATCAATACACCTGTAAATCAACACCATATTCAAGAAAAATAAAAAGAAAATGTGTATTGATAGATTTTTAAAAACATAGTGCCAAAACATATTTGCTAATATTCAAAATCTATTCTTGAAAATAGACATTAAATTGGAAATGTGACGTTACTTCTTAACATGATAAAATAAAACTATCTCATAAAGTAGTAGGATTTAGTGTTTTCCTTCTAAGTTTGTAAATGAGACCACTTTTCACAGATCCTTTAGACATGACTGTTAAAATTGCCAGACTAATAAGATTTGTAAAATTAATGTAAACACTGAAGGAAAACAAGTTTTTTTTTTAAAGTTTTAATGTAAAAGTATTAAATACTAGTTTAATTTTCTAATTGAAGAAAACATTTCTAGATAGTATTTAGCAAAAAATGTACCCATGAGTCATCTAAATATTTTTCTGTTTTTTTCTAAATTTTATTTACTCATTTATTTTTATTTATTGTTGACACTATTATAAATGTCCCCTATTCCTTCCCCCCGCCCCTTTTCTCACCTCCACCCAAGCTCCAAGCCCCCTCCCTTTGGCTAGCACCGCACGGTTGTCTGTGCCCATGGGTTATGCATGTATGTTCTTTGGTTAATTTCTTTACCTGCTTTCACCCATCAAGGCATCTAACATTCTCTAATGAGTTTCTACAAATCTGAAGTGCTTTTCTTTTCTGTTAAGAAGAAAAAAAAGAAAATATTTTGAAATTAAAACAAAAATCTGGATTTCTTAAATAATAAAAAAATCATAATTCAATTGAAAATTCAAAATACAAAAAGTTATTAAATTTTATTGTCATTACAGTTTATATCAGAGTTGATAATGTAAAATATGCAAATAAGAACATTATTTTGTCATTTTATGCTAAGTTATAAAAAGTTTACAAAATTTTAGAAAACTTAGGTGAAATATAGTGCTAATAATAGAAAATAGGTTTAAGGCATATGTTATTGCATTTATTATGAATAAGGTTTTAAAGCAGCCAACTTCTTGTGAATGAGTCAATTAACTCTGACTATAGCTGCATTCCCAACTACATATCACTTTTTGCAAACACATTCTGTTCAATTGTGTCTTTATACTAGGTTATAGATGGTTTGAGTACAAGATCCAAGCTTATTCACTCTTGTATTTCTCTAGAAAGGGCACCCAATATGAAACTGTCATTTCTTCAGTGAAAATCTGTATAATACATATTGCATTTTACTGAAACGTGGATGTCACTGATTATAACATGCAGCACTAAGACAGCAAAAACAATCTCTATTGCAAGTGTAAAATTCATCTTTATTTCAGAGATGGTGCATATGCAATTTTGCATCTTAGAATTCATGAAATATGATACTACCTCTATAATCAACCTCTAGATTCTCCATGAAGTTTTAAAATTAAATACCTGTGCTTTTGAGCCTTTTCCTTTCCTTTAAGCTTTTTAATGCAGCCAAACCATATTTGGTGCCTTGCAGAGGGACTAGAGTAATAATTTCCACAGACTTTGGTCCCTTGTACAGCTTACTCAACCTAGAAGTGAACCCTTACTGTCCTGAGTACCTCCCTCTCCCAAGTTTCCACCTCCCATTCTCTGTTGGGCCATCAGGAGTTATTCTATTTAACCTTAAATCCACCATTCCATATTTTCCTGGTCTACATTTAAGATTGATGCCTCTTTAGTCATTTATTCAGCCCATATTGCCCTTTCTTTTGAGCCAGTTTCCCATTTAACTAGTATTTAGTTTGCTTGATCCAAACTCCTGTCTGTAGTAGGTAAATATTTTACTACTTATATACTCAAGTGTGCAAAAATATAACAATATTTTTATACAAGTTCATTCTTATTGTAAACCTCATCCCATTATCTAATGGAAAACTTAATCTTGCCAATTCAAAGTAAATTCAAGCAAATTTGTTGTTTCTATTTAATATGGGTTTATAATTCGACCATTCCGGATTTAAATGTATTTCTGAAGCTTTCTCCTTGCCCTTCCAGAATGAAGTTAATTAGATTATAGGTTCTTCCAGTTACACCTGTTACTAGAAGGTTATTGTGGAGATAGGAATTTCTAGATTCTTCAGAATATAAAACATCTGAAGTCTTATGCATGGGCACAGAATGGTGAGTGGAATGAAATTAAAGTATATGATTTCATTTCCATTTGCCTTGTTCTGATACATAAAGATCCACTAATACGTAAGTTATATTTTTTACAAGATTTCCGGTGGAGAGGTTCAGATTGTATTGTGCAAACCCTCTCAGGGCAGACCCAGCAGGTTTCTCTCAAAGAAAGCTTTCAGACACCACTCCACTCTACAGACTCGGACTGCACGAGTGATCTGGAGGCATAACAAGCCTTCGAGTGCCACACATCTCCATACTGACTTCTGTGCTTCAGCACCGGGCTTTTTGCTTCTGCCTCTGCTGAACCCAGGAGTAGAAGTACGGGTTCTATTTACTCTTGGACTCCAAATTTTAAGGTGGATTCCAGACTAGGAGGTGGAGGCAGTGAATTTATATCACTGTTACTCCTCCACAACCTAATACATAAAGATCCATTAATACGTAAGTTATATTTTTTACAAGATTTCTGGTGGAGAGGTTCAGATTGTATTGTGCAAACCATCTCAGGGCAGACCCAGCAGGTTTCTCTCAAAGAGAGATTTCAGACACCACTCCACTCTACAGACTCCGACTGCACGAGTGATCTGGAGGCATAACAAGCCTTCGAGTGCCACACATCTTCATACTGACTTCTGTGCTTCAGCACCAGGCTTTTTGCTTCTGCCTCTGCTGACCCCAGGAGTAGAAGTATGGGTTCTATTTACTGTTGGACTCCAAATTTTAAGGTGGATTCCAGACTAGGAGGTGGAGGCAGTGAATTTATATCACTGTTACTCCTCCACAACCTCCACCACATACATAAATAACTTCTAACACCTTACCTCTTCTTTCCAAAACTCTCTTTCCTAACAAATCGAAAAGTTTTCTAGTTCAGAGAAAAACTACTTTGGCCTGTACATGTGGACTTTCTGCCTCATAGCTGAAGCCTAGGCTTTGGCACCTAGAAAAGGAAAATGTGGTGTCTTTTCTCCCTGGCTTCAATCCAACTATTTCTATCTGCAATGAATGGTAGTCCTGGGCCGTGCACTCTGAATATCAGTGGTTATGGGCTAGCAGAAAAAAGATTGTACGATTAATATCTTAGGTTATTATTCTGCCACACTCAGCTAACACCTTCACACACTTCTTTGACTCTTGTTTTCATTTCCTGAACTAAGCAGAAAAATGGATCTTTCCAGAGGGCATTGTTGCCCAAAGGCCCAGTTAATTCTCTAATTCCCCATGCCTCATGTGGCTCAAGGTCAAGAGACACCAAGTGGCCTCTTTGTAATGATGGCAATAACTGTCATTCCTCCAATCTCCCGTGGAAATGCCTGCTACTTAAAGATTCAGGGCATTCACATAATAGAATTTTAAAGTGGACATTGATGTAATGAGATAAAATTTATATCACTTTTCAAACTGTGATAACAAAGGCAGGAATTTTCAAACAATTTAAATAAACACCCATTCAATTTAAGGCTATAGAAGAGTTGAAACTAAGATTAATGAAAAAAAGATTTTGGTTTGAATGAGTGATTTGATATTAAGAATTGACAAAATATTTATCTTTTATTTTATTTATTTTTAATCCTCACCCAAGGATATTTTTTACATTTATTTATTTATTTATTTATTTATTTATTTATTTATTTATAGACAGAGAGGAAGGGAGGGAGGAGAGGGAGAGAGAGAGAGAGGGAAAGAGAGAGAGAGACATCAATGTGAGAGACACATCAATTGGTTACCTCCTGGGGCCAGTGATCAAACCTGGTACTGAGGTACATGCCCTTGATTGGGAATCAAACCCAAGACCCTTTGGTCTGCAGGCCAAAGCTCTAACCACTGAACAAAAAATGGCCAGGGTAGACTTTTTTTAAACATTAATTTAGGATTCACCAGAAAAGTAATAGGTCTGGTGTGATTTTTCATTTGGGAGCAGTGAGTATATGAATAAATATTAAGAAACAGTGAGGATTTTTTTGTCAGTTTTATTTTTCCATACCACAAGTAGTGTTTTAGAACGGAACATCTGCATTCTGCTGTATTCTTCTTTTTCACTGTCAACCTCAAAGTAACTCATTCTTCCCACTTATTTACCGAAGATATGGTATAGTCCTCGAATTCTTACCTATTTCCTCAAGTCCTGTCACTCTGTGGGTTACTTTATCATCCATGTAGATAATCTAGTAAGTACTCCAATATTTCATCCCTTATGTCCAGTGACCCTCTCACCTCCACTGTTTAAACCTCCCTCCCATGGTCATACTTTGAACCAGGCAGCCAGCCAGAACTGTTCCACTTCTAAAATAATATAAAAATTATTGTGTCTGACCATAATCTTCTGTCCTACTCATTTTATTTAAATAAATTTCTGTATCTAATTATGTATGTACTAGAGGCCCGATGCATGAAAATTCGTGCAAGAGTAGGCCTTCCTTCCCTCGGGTGTTGGCACCGACTTCTCTCCGGCACCTGGGACCCGGGCTTCCCTTCTCCAGCTGCCAGCAGGCACCTGGGACCCAGGCTTCTTCCCTCCTCCTGCTGCCCATAGTCACCTGGGACCTGGGCTGGCTTCCCTTGATCCCTGGCTTCGTCAGGAAGGATGTCAGGAATGAAGTCCAGAAGACATCCAGTCTAATTAGCGTATTTCCCTTTTATTATTATAAATTTAAAATTTATGCAATCCTTTAATTTATCCATAGAAGCTCTCTTTCTTCATGAAAATTATTTTGTGTCTTTCCCTAAACTTCAATGTTTTACCCACTTCAACCCAATATTTCTATTATCTTCATCTCCTTTGCCCTGCTTTCATTACTACTATCTGGCAAGATCTCAGTGTTGGTTGGGATTCATGTCGACCTTCTCCATGCCTGAATCTGTGCATATATGCAGTGATTTAGAAGATCATGAAATCATGCAAATCCATGGTCAAAGCATCCATTAGTGTCCTTTCTGTAATCAGCTTCTTTACCCTTTTCTTGAAAGTAGTTATTTTAGACATCATCCACTATCCACCAATTTCTCTCTCCCATCTCCCTTTAATTCTCAACAGATGAATTCATCTTTCTACTTGTTTTTATTTCACAGAGAGAAGGGGTTATTATTCCCTTAAATTCCTTCAACCAACTCTATAATTTTATCTGTTTATAATTGCAGCCAGCTTTGGTCACTTCCTTATTACAGTGAAACATCTTTCATCCTGACTATGGCCAGTACCTCTACCTCTTCTTCGAATAGCATCTTCTCCTGATTTATATTAGACTTGAGCTATTGATTCTTTTCTCTTTCCTCCCTCCAAATCTCCTTTCCTATCGATTCCACTGTGTGCAATATTCTTCACAGGAGGCAGGAGGAAAGAAAACTTCCTCCACAACAGATCCTCCTTCAACTTTTCCCTATATATTTCTGTTTTCTCAAAGTCAAATTTCTTTAAGGGAATGGTCTTCCATTGTTCAATTTCCATTAACTCCCAATCCTACTGCAATTTTGCTTTTACACCCACCACTCCACTGAAACTCCTCTTGTTGAAGCCACGGTGAATTCCTGGCTGCTAGATCAATCTGGCATTTTAGAAAATACAAATCATTTCCACCTGCCTCCTTTTCTTTTAGTATTATTTCAACCTTGTATTGTTACCTATATTTTATGAACAGAAAACTGATATGCTGAAAGCTAATTTGGTCAAGATCATAATACTTATAACTATAGATGGAAAAAGACAATTTTGAATAAAGGGGTTCTGACTCAAGATTCTGAATTTTTCTACAGTTAAATAAAAGGGATAAATTATATTCTCATATTCATAATTCCATGGATATGTACAATTTATTTTTTACTTAATATTACATATTCCCATGGTTTACATTGATAGGAGAGGCCACAGGATCTGAAATTATTAATAATTTAAGATGATCAATACATTTCTGGACAAAGAAGAAGCTAATGAGAAAAGTTTCACCTCATGAATGTCTGAGCAAAAATATGGACACGCAACATGTTAGATACAGATGATTCCTCCTATAGAGTGTAAATTGAATCAAATAAAAGTATAAAGAGGAGCATTGAAAGAATAAAATCTCATCTGTTGTTAGGAACTAGCTTCATTGGTCTAGAAAGCCAAATATTGAATGATCACTCTCTGATCTATCTCTTAACAGATTTGGAAAAAAGAACCCCAAATTTTCCCCCTTTCTTTCATAATGCTCTTTCCAATAAGAGCTTATATTTTGTTGATAAGAAAATTATGCAGAAGAATAGTTATAATCTACAAGAATTTTCATTTCATTGCTATGTGTGTAGATAATGCAAAATGCCCTGGAAGTTGAATAAAATGAGCTCTTGAGGGCAGGCTTTCCAGAAGAAATGGCACTTAGATGCTTTCCAGGTGGACAAAGGAGGAAAGGGCATGTAAGTAGAAATACCAGCGTGTGCCCAGTGCAGAGACAGAGGTAGATATTTTGGTATGTTTAGAGAACTACAACCAGTTGTTGCAATAAAGCATTAGTCAAGATTTTAAAAATATAATTGTCAGGGTGACAATTTAAAATAGTTTGAAGGAAAAAAAAACACACAGCAGAGTGGATTTATTGTTCACACAATGGAAAATCTCCACAGTGTTTGGTTTTAAGCACAGATGGGTGGGGAGATTTTAATGGTGCCAGGAGTGATCTGTTTTCTTCCTTTCTCTCTTTCTTTCTTTCTTCCTTTCTCTCTTTCTTTCTTTCTTTCTTTCTTTCTCTCTCTCTTTCTTTTCTTTCTTTCTTTCTTTCTTTCTTTCTTTCTTTCTTTCTTTCTTTCTTTCTTTTTTTTTCTTTCTGTGACAGGTCCCCCCCCTCAGTTTATTCCTCCTCCATCCCCTTTTTCTCTTTTCTCTTTCTTCTGTTAGCCTGATTCTCAGACACCCCTCCGTTTATTCCTCCTCCATCCCCTTTTTTTCTTTTCTCTTTCTTCTGTTAGCCTGATTCTCAGACAGGCTGTTGCCACAGAGAAACCAAAATACATAGCCACCAACAGTGGTATACTAAAGCATCCCCATATTCTGGATCACAGAATGCATGTTCATTTTATGACTAAACTGTGGATGACTGTAAATGTCTTCATAATGTGTCCCCTTTACTGCCCTTTCCCACTTTACTTTCTATTTTCTATGCATATTTTAGATATGCATGTACCAGCTTAAGAAACCTGTTCTAAATGAATGGGGAACCTTTGTCAGGAGTGTAATGAATTAATGCACAAGAAAAACAAGGTAACTCTAGTAATTATAGGGATAACATAGGGAGACAAAAATTTGCTATGGTTTTTATGATGACAGACATATACTATCTAGGCTCTACTATGTTTGTCATAATTTATTTAACCAATTATATATTAATGTAAATGTAGTTGGGTTATTTTACTATTGCTATTAAACTCTACAGCAAGTATGCTAGCACACACATTTGAAGCTATTTTCTTTGGTTATCTATATATATATCTACACTAATAAAAGAGAAACGTGGTGTTATTAAACTCTGCAGCAAGTATGCTTGCACACACATTTGAAGCTATTTTCTTTTGTTATCTATATATATAAAACCCTAATATGCAAATAGACTGAACGGCAGAACAACCGAACAACTGTCTGCTATGATGTGCGCTGACCACCAGGGGGCGCGCGCAGAACATGGCAGGTGTCAGCAGCAGGCGGCAGAGCGTGGAAGGAGGTGGGTGTTGACTGCGGTGGGATGGTGGAGCAGATGAGCAGGGGCACCAGACCAAGGTGGGGCGCCAGTTGCTGTCATTGGGACAAGCCTCTGGTGGTTACTGAAAATTCTTTGCTCCTGCACACTGCGGTCCCGCCCAGTGCTCGCACCTGTTCCAGGGATCAGTGGGTGTGAGCCCCGATTGCTTGGCGCCTTCAGCGGGTGTGAGCAGCAGCTGCCGCCCCCAATTGCCCCTCAGGACTTCTCCACCTCCTCCTGCTCCTGAGGGGTGATTGGGGCTGGCAGCCACCACTTGCACCTGCTGACAGCGCCGGCCCCACTTGCACCCGCTGCTAGCACCGGCCCCAATCGCTCCATGCCGCACTGAGCAGGGCCAGTGCCATCAGCATGTCGGAGGCCGCGGCAGGAGGAGCCGGGCAGGGAGCAGGTGAGCAGGGGCACCAGACCAAGGTGGGGCGCCGGTCGCTGTCATTGGGACAAGCCTCTGGTGGTTACTGAAAATTCTTTGCTCCTGCACACTGTGGTCCCACCCAGTGCTCGCACCTGTTCCAGGGATCAGTGGGTGTGAGCCCCGATTGCTTGGCGCCATCAGCGGGTGTGAGCAGCAGCTGCCGGCCCCCGATTGCCCCTCAGGACTTCTCCACCTCCTCCTGCTCCTGAGGGGTGACTGGGGAGGGCAGTTGCCTCTCTCACCTGCTGCCAGTGATGATCACTCAGCCATCAGCAGGTGTCAGCAGTGGCTGCCAACCCTGATTGCCCCTGAGGGTTTCTCCATCTCCCCCTGAGGGACAATCAGGGAAGCAGCCACTGCTCGCACCCCCTGATGGTGCCGGCCCCAATAGCTCCACCCCATCAGTGGGTGTGAGTGGGGCCAGCGCTGTCAGGGCATGGGAGTGGCGGTGGTGGGAGCGGGGCTGCCAGCAGAGAGGGGGCAGGGGGCTGCAGCGGGAGGGACCAGACAGGGGCGCGGAGGATGGGCCGAGACCCGCCCCTGTGCCCACAGCAGCCTCACGGCCCACAGTTCCTTTCAAGGTGCATGAATTAGTGCACTGGGCCCCTAGTATTTCTACAAGTAAAAGTGCAAAGGAAAAGAATAATGTACATTTTAAAATATATACAAATTGGCCAATAGCCCTCATATTTCGCAGTTTGTACTTGTATCAACAATCTACATGTTTTGATTTTCCAGTAGCTTAGACTCCCTGAAATTATATATCTTTGTAATTGTCAATATAATGCAATTCTATTGAAAGATAATTTCTTTGTGTATATTTTCACAAAGCAGGGTCTAGCTATATTGCTTGGCGTTCAGCGGGTGTGAGCAGCAGCTGCCGCCCCCAATTGCCCCTCAGGACTTCTCCACCTCCTCCTGCTCCTGAGGGGTGACTGGGGAGGGCAGTTGCCTCTCTCACCTGCTGCCAGTGATGATCACTCAGCCATCAGCAGGTGTCAGCAGCGGCTGCCAACCCTGATTGCCCCTGAGGGTTTCTCCATCTCCCCCTGAGGGACAATCATGGAAGCAGCCACTGCTCGCACCCCCTGATGGTGCCGGCCCCAATAGCTCCACCCCATCAGTGGGTGTGAGTGGGGCCAGCGCTGTCAGGGCATGGGAGTGGCGGTGGTGGGAGCGGGGCTGCCAGCAGAGAGGGGGCAGGGGGCTGCAGCGGGAGGGACCAGACAGGGGCGCAGAGGATGGGCTGAGACCCGCCCCTGTGCCCACAGCAGCCTCACGGCCCACAGTTCCTTTCAAGGTGCATGAATTAGTGCACTGGGCCCCTAGTATTTCTACAAGTAAAAGTGCAAAGGAAAAGAATAATGTACATTTTAAAATATATACAAATTGGCCAATAGCCCTCATATTTCGCAGTTTGTACTTGTATCAACAATCTACATGTTTTGATTTTCCAGTAGCTTAGACTCCCTGAAATTATATATCTTTGTAATTGTCAATATAATGCAATTCTATTGAAAGATAATTTCTTTGTGTATATTTTCACAAAGCAGGGTCTAGCTATAGTCTTCTGTGTCCATTCCTGGTTTGGGTTAGTAAAGGGTGGTTGTCTGAGCATGTTTACTATCTTGTGACAATTTCTAATCCTAAAATATATCAGTGTCTACCTCAAGCAGTATGACAGGTAGGAGAGATAATTGATAAATCCTACATTTTTATAAAAACAATAGCTTAGCAGGTTAGAAAGAAAGGAGCCAAATAAAGGTGGTGTTTATACTAGCATTCTGTCTCTGTTGGAAGGGACAGGAAAATGAATGAGAGAACCATTTGGATATATTAGGAAGCAGAAGGCAGAGAAAAGAAAGAAAAAGTCTGTACACTAAGGAACAGATGATGCCTCCATAGCCCAAACTCCCCTAATCTCCCAGCTTGCCTTTCCTGCTTGTTCTGCTGTAACAATATGTGTGGACGCACTGAAATGTACTCAGCCTTGAGATTATTAATAATTTTGAAAATGAAACCAGCTGCATACAAAAAAGATGTAAACCAACTGCTTGAATTGATGCACTTGGCTTTATTCATCCCCAATTAAGACATTTATCCCATTAAATTGCACTTTTATTTTTAGTGTCCTTAGCTAAACTCTGAGCTACAAAGACTATTTCCAATTGCACATTTTAACAAATATCTCTGTACATGCTACATAGTAGATGCCTAATGAGAATTTTAGTAGGTTAATTTATGAATCGATTTTCATATGTCTGCATGGGTTTCCCTCCTGCCCCCACTCAAAAGAACTGAAATCCAAAATAATACCCACTACCTTTGTCTGTTCACTCAACACACATTTAGTGCTGGGCTCTGATGACACAGAAATTGGTCCCGGAAATTTTTATGTCCTTGATGTATCATGCTTTAAATAATGTGGAGAAGACAAAAGGGAAGTGAGAATAAAACTTACATTTGAATTATTGGCTACCAAGTACAAGGCGTAGTGCTACCCACTTTACTGATATTATCTTTATTTCTCAGAACAACCCTAGGGTTATTTCCTGTGTATTTCTGGGGAATTGTGGCTTATAGATATTTATGAAGTTTCCCCAAGATTTTAACACCAGTAATCGGAAGATCCAGGATATAAATATGATGTTTTCTGTTGATTTGTTTCTAGCTTGTTGGATGTTGTTAGTCCTTTTTTACTTCATCCAAGTAGGCAGCATTATCCTGTTTCTTTTCAGTCATGTAAAATGGGAGGATAAGTAGTACGATTCTCATCAGCATATCTTCCATTCCCAACAATTAAAATTGCTAGCAATTTCATTTTTGTTTACTTCCAATTTTCATGCCTAGAATATGCTTTTCTATATTTTTTATTTTGTATTTTATAATCTTCCTCCTTACTAAACAACTTTCAAATTGGTAGTTGGAACAGGGTTTACAGAGCCTGGAAAAAAAAAGCCTCATGAAAAATTACATCTTTTGCTCCAGTGGCCATGACACATTATATGTCTGCTTCTCACTCCCTCATTTTTGCCCTCTTAGGCATGCCCCACTCTCGACCAGAGCACTAAGGGCATGTGAGAGGATGGGGCAGATCATACCTGTGCTCCTGCACACCCTCCTCAGAGAACTACTCCCAGGCTCCGTTCCAGCTCCAAGCCTCTGCTATATTGCTCTATATAGTCATGATATAATAGTTTTCTTCTGAAGTACATACTACTGTAATTTATGTGCTAGGACTCCCTGCCATTCATGCATGCATTTATTGATTCCTTGAGCAAACAATTTTATCAAGTCTCTGTTATGTACCAGACTTTATTCTAGGTTCTAGAACTATCACTTCGAGAGAGAGAGAAAGGAGAGAGAGAGAGAGAGAGAGAGAGGGAGAGAGAGAATGGCTGTGCTCATTAGGCTTATATTACAGCACCTGTCCTAAACTAAAACTTCCAAAAGGTAGACATGCTAGTATGATTCTAATCATTTTGCCCGCTTTTGGCGAGGAGGACAATATTCTCATGATGATGGGCTTAAAAACTGCCTGATTGATACTAATTTATGAGTTCAGTCTTCAGGTGGGGTTAGAAATAGTGTCCTATTTGGGAGGGGATGCCAGCAATAAAACAAATCCTAAATTAGCTGGGTGTTAGAATACCAAGTAAACATGGCAAGTTATAGGAATAACGGAACTCTAAACTGGTGATTCTCAAACTTTGCTGCACATTCCAATTACCTGGGGTAGTTCACAAAAATCCTGACTCCCATCCTACACCCCACATCAATTAAGTTAGGGAGAGGAACCAGGTATCTTTTTGTTTTAACTCTGCAGGTTATTTCAACATGCAGGTTATTTCAACATCCAAACACATGTTTATCAACTTTCAATTTACAAAAAAATCAATTGGGATCTTATTAGATACAGATTCTGGTTTAATAGACCTGGGTTGGGCCCTAGATTCTTCATGTCTAACAAGCAACCAGATGTTGTTGCTGCTACCTTTCTGCCTACCACACTTTGAGTAGCCAGGCTCTAACCCACACTTGTCACCTTATCAGGACTGTAAAATGGTGTAGCCCTTTTCTGAGCAGTGGTGATCTCAAACCCCATTCAGGATAGTGGAGGCATGTCCGTGTTTTACACAACTGGAGCTACCAAAAACGCATCCAGGGAAGAAACTCTCCGATGTTGTAGGTTTTTCTGACAAATTTGAAAAACTCCCTATCCCAACCCAAACATGAGAGGGCCTGCTTGGACATACACCTGGAGATGCTGCTTCCCTCACGGTCTTCAGAAAGTACCATCATCAGTACTTGGTTCATGTTTAACCAACTGAACCTGAAAGAGGGAAAGAAAATGAGCTTTGTCTGAATTTGAAACTTCAGTTTTTTACCTTCTCTGTATCTGAAATGAGCTTCATGTGAATAACCTGAGTACAAATCATTCCACAGCCAAGTGGGTGATTACACAAAGGATGGGAAAGGCATGTTCATTTTGTGAAAGTATAGCTTACAATTAGACAACATTTAGAAATGAGATTACTTGCTCCATGAGTGATCATCCCAGTAGCTTTCTAAAATGTGCTCTATGCCTGGCTGGCGTGGTTCAGTGGTTGAGCGTAGTAATATGAATGAGGTCAGGGTTTAATTCCTGGTCAGAGTCAGGGCACGTGCCCCTGTTGCAGACTCAATCCTCGGTGTGAGGCATGTGATTCTCTCTCATTATTGATGTTTCTATCTCTCCTTCTCCCTTTCTCTCTGAAATGAATAAAAAATATTTTTTAAATGTGCTCTAAATGATCACTGACAATCCCCTAGCTCTCTATCTCAATTCTTTCTTGATTAACTATAAGAAAGTTTTATTCTTGGACTATGTTTTTCCTGTTTGGATTTTAAATTTATTTGAACCAGTGTTTCCAATTTTCATTTTTTTCTTAGATTAACATTTAGAACAAAAACTGTATAATCGTCAAAAATGACTGACATTCAATGTGAAAAAGCAATGTACACATTTAAGAAAGAAACTTGTCTTTTTGAAAAAATGAATAAAAACATGACTTTCATGTTAACCTTTCAGTCACATGAGTTCTGATATAAATCCAAAATATTTTACTGAATTTGCAAAATTATATAATTTTACCAGAACAAAATGTATTCTATAATATAGTCCTATTTGTTATGGGTATGTCAATAGTAGATGCCCAATAAAAAGTCAGTACATACTAAACCAGTGATTCTAATTAACTTCATCCTCTACTGTGAATTTATTGTATAGAGTGAAGCAGATTTGAATAGGAGGTAGAATTGGTAGGAAATTTGAATATAAAAAAAACACTCCCCAAAGTGTTTGTTTTCAAAGAATTAGAGATTACAGGTCACTTCAAATAGTCCACCAATTGCAGAAACTCCTTCATTAAAAAGGCAATTTTGTCTACAATAACAACATGCATCTTTTTCTTATAAGAGCAACCTTTTACAAATCAACTGCAGCACACGCATCCACCATGGTCTACCTCCATTACAAATATCAGTTATTCTGTTTATTTCATCCCAAATTGGGTCTAAGATAAATTCACCAATTCAGCACTATTAATTCCAGCTCAAGTCAACTGAGGGATTTCTTTATGCAAATAAAAACACCTCTAGTTTTCTGTGACTTAGTAAAAGTAAAATGAACATACCATCTAAGTGGCCGGGTCACACTGCCTGGAATGCAGTTGGCTCACAATACATGGTTTTGTTTTTCCATCCTATATAATCAAAGCCTAATATGCAAATTGTTCGACTGGGAATTTGACCATTCACTGTGACATCCTCTGACCACGAGGGGTGGCACGGAACGTGGCGGGTGTTGGCGACGTGGTGCTGGTAGCAGGCTGCAGTGGAGCCGATGGGCCCCAAAGAGAGCGGGACCGCGGTGGGATGGTTGAGCAGGTGAGCGGGTGGCGCCAGGCCAAGGCAGGTGCAAGTGGGGGCCCGATTGCCCCACTGATCACCCCGCAGATGGGGCAGTGGGGGGGGCAGGGCCGCCACCTGGCTTCCAGGTGATGAAGGAGCTGGGTGGGGGGCCCAGCCCTGATCGATTGCCCCTCAGGCGGGATGGTGGAGCAGGTGAGGGGGCGGCACTAGGCCATGGCAGGGTGCCAGGCGGGGCTGTAGGGCTGCAAGGCCAGGGGCATGAGCTGGGGCCCGATCCCTGCAGGCCACCCCGAGGGACCCCACCCATGCACAAATTCATGCACTGGGCCTCTAGTCATGTTTATATTATTTTAAGATTTGTTTTTTCTTTACTTAGCAAATTCTTTTTTTTTTATATTTTTTATTGATTTTTTACAGAGAGGAAGGGAGAGAGATAGAGAGTTAGAAACATCGATGAGAGAGAAACATCGATCAGCTGCCTCCTGCACATCTCCCACTGGGGATGTGCCCGCAACCCAGGTACATGCCCTTGACCGGAATCGAACC
>NW_005357599.1:291946-305415 GCF_000412655.1 Myotis brandtii
GGAAGAGTGGCTCAGTGGCCCTCTGCTTGGTGTTTCACAAGCAGAAATCGAGGTATCAGCGGGCCGCATGGATTTCTGGAAGCTTGCGGATGACTCCACTTCCATTCTCATTCAGGTTGTTGGTGCACACAGTTCCATGTGTTATAGGACTGAAATCCCCATTTCCTTGATGATTGTGAATTAGGAGCCTTTCTAGTTCCTAAGACTGGGTCAATCTCCCTATTTTAAGGTTCATAATGTCAATTACTTTTACAAGGACCTTCTTGTCATGTAACACAATGTATTCATAGGTTCCATGCATTAAGTCATAAACATCTTTGGGGGGCTATTCTGCCTACCACAGATAGGCTAACAAATGGATTCCGAAAAATATTGAACTTCCCTGAGGAAAGACCAGTAGGATGGTCAAAGACGCTCAAAGGGGAAGAAAATAATGATGTCTGAAGATTCTTGCTGGCTCCATGAGACAGATGTTTTGTGAGTTTTGCTTTTCTTTTATGGTATGTACGTTTATTACTAAGGTCTTTTATAAATCATTTTCATTGGGCTAAATGACATTCCCACCAGACAGTTTGATTGGGAATGTTGGTCATGGCACGTCAGCACATCCTAAGTCAAGCATAAGGCACAAAAAATGAATTAATTTTATTCACTTAAGTTCTATTAAATCTCTTAGTTTGAAAAATCTTATAAGCCAACTTATACTCAGTTATTCTTCACTGAAATTTGTACATTCATGTCCAAATATGTCTGTGAATGGGGCGGGGAAATGGTTTATTATAGAGTGCTTTTTGTAGGGAAAAATAATTTGTGGGACTAGATTGAGAAATTAAACCAGAGCAGGATAGTTGGCTTTGCTAAATTTGAATACTTACATGATTCAATGTAAGTATGTTAAAGATAAGCATATACCTATTATTGAAATTCTTCTCTTTGCAAATTGATTTTAATGGCGACTTCTAAGAAAATTTTTAAATCAAGTATAACTTTTTACTGTTGAAAATTATCAAAAGGGTCATAAATGAAAGCTGTCTCAACATAAAGCAATAATGTTTTTCAATGCCCAGTGTATGGTTAGCATTGTCACATTCATTTGACTTTGAAAATTCTTAGAATTTTACAATTTAGTTACAAAAATGTAAAGGAAACTCACTTCCCAATCTCATAAGGCAGTGGGGTAGTGAGGAGAGAATTTGGATGGAAGATGCTTCTCAAAAGGAAAAAAAAAAGAAAAACACACACAAATTATTTAATGTTTTTAGAATTTTAAAGTTGTTATTAAGTATGTTTTGTTTTCTTTGCCCATTTCACTCTAGCTTTAAAGTACAATATATATATTTTTTGCCGTAACCGGTTTGGCTCAGTGGATAGAGCGTCGGCCTGCGGACTGAGGGGTCTCAGGTTCGATTCCGGTCAAGGGCATGTATCTTGGTTGGGGGCACATCCCCAGTAGGGGGTGTGCAGGAGGCAGCTGATCGATGTTTCTCTCTCATCGATGTTTCTAACTCTCTATCTCTCTCCCTTCCTTTCTGTAAAAAATCAATAAAAAATATTTTAAAAAGTACAATATTTTTTGTTATTGTTGTTGTTTTTTCTATGAATTTTCTAGAGTTACCTTTTCTAGAATATTTTTTTTTGTAATGAAATGGAGGATTCAGAATATATGTGTAGTAATTTATATACAAAAATGTCTTCTTTTCATACATTTCACCAGATCTCATAACTTTGAAAAAATACTGTTACCCAGTATTATTTAAAATATTTACATAACAATTCCCAAAGTACATTTTACGTTCCATTCCATCTAAACCTCACATTGGCAAGAGCGTACCTTAAGAAAATTTATTAACACAAAATTATAAATTTGAAATGATATGAAGTACATTTGCAAAATAGAAATCAATGCTTTTTAAAAATACAGTGGCAGCATTACTTGTACATATGTAGAGTGAATGAATATTACATTAGGGCACCAGTGCACGAATTTGTGCACCTTGAAAGGAACTGTGGGCCGTGAGGCTGCTGTGGGCACAGGGGTGGGTCTCAGCCCATCCTCTGCACCCCTTCCCGGCCCCTCCCTCTGGAGCCTTGGTCCCCTGTCTGCCGGCATATCTGCTCCTGCCACTGCCACCACTCCCTAGTGCTGATGGCGTGGGCCCCGCTCGCACCTGCTGAGGCACGGAGCCATTTGGCCAGCACCATCAGCAGGTGCAAGCAGCAGCTGCTGCCCCAATCACCCCTCAGGAGCAGGGGGAGGTGGAGAAGCCCTCAGAGGTGATTAGGGTTGGCAGCCACTGCTCACACCTGCTGATAGTGCTGAGCAATCAGAACTGGTGCTAGGCACCAGCAGCGGGTGCGAGTGGCAGCTCTAGCACCAGCTGCCAGTGTGAGCGGGGCCGGTGCCAGCAGTGGGTGCTAGCGGTGGCTCTGGCACTGGCAGTGGGTGCGAGCAGGGCTGGCGCCGGCAGCAAGTGTAAGCACCCAGTGGGACTGTGATGCGCGGGAGCAAAGAATTTTTAGTAACCACCAGAGGATCACCCCAATGACAGCAACCGGCATCCTGCCTTGGTCTGGTGACCCCGCTCACCTGCTCCAACATCCCACTGTGGGTGATGCCCACCATGTTTTGTGCACGCCCCCTGGTGGTCAGCACATGTCATAGCAACTGGTTGTTTGGTTGTTCCGTCATTCGGTCTATTTGCATATTAGCCTTTTATTATATAGGATTTTAATTATTCTTAAATGTAAATTTATGATCTTTCTGAGGGAAGTAGCTGGTTTACAGTGCCCAGTGCATTTATTTCTGTAATATATTAAATAAAAATTACACTTGAGAGTTTTAGAGAATTCCAGTTTTCAAAATGAGCAAAATAAATATATGCTATCAAAATCTTTAAATTTGCCTATTTCTATCCACAGAAAATATTCAATCTCTATTTTGTGAATATTACATCATATACATTGCAAAGATTATATTTCTCCAATAATTTTGATGTTCTCTTTAGTAGCTTCCAGTATGTAGTACATATCCCTAGGCAGCACTTTCACCTACCATCATGACCCTATCTCTCTCTGGTAACTGTGCACATGTCAGAGGCATTTATTCCTATGGATATGTCATTTCATTAGTTTTCCCAAATGGGAAAATAATCTTTTGGAGAATGGAACAAAACTTACCCTTGTGCTTAGCTCAATGTCTTGCTTGTAATAGTCATAGGCTAAGAGTAAATATATTTAGTAAGTAAATAGTTGGTAATAATAGTTTTTATTTTTGTTAAAGCTTCAGGGCATCATGTTCCTAAAATTTAGTGTGTTTCTAAAATTTAGTCATTCTTGGTTTATCTTCATTTACCTTACTATACATGAGTCTGTTCATCTTTATTTTTGAATCAATCCTATCCCTTGTATCCACATTTGGACCTGCTTTTTAGATATATACATCAATTTCCATAAGTAAATATTTTTTCCATATTATAAATCAAGTTTATTCCTTCCACTTTTTTTGTAGGGCTCATAAAATTTTCCTTCATTATTCTAATCTATTCTCTAATCTCCTAAAAGTTTTCCTACTATTTTCTTGTAATTATTATATTTGTCAAATAGATAATTTTATAATTTTTATATTTTTCTCTTTATTAGGTATAAGTAACTTTATTTTTTCAAATGTATCTATATTTTTCTCCAAGTTCATAAAGTGAAGATATATCATTCTTTTCTTTTTTAATTTTTTCTCTTTGTTTTTTTTAAATATATTTTTATTGATTTCAGAGAGGAAGGGAGAGGAAGAGAGAGATAGAAACATCAATGATGAAAATCATTAATCAGCTGCTTCCTGTACGCCCCCTCCTGGGGATCGAGCCTGCAACCTGGGCATGTGCCCTTGGCCCAAATCAAACCTAGGACCCTTCAGTCTGCAGGCAGAGGCTTTATCCACTGAACCAAGCCAGCTAGGGCCACGATACATCACTCTTAATCATTCATTTTAATATTTAGTTTTGATTGACCTAATTTTTAGATAAGATTTTTAACATTTAGTGTATTGTCTTTAAAAAGATAACACTTTAGTTAACTTTCCAATAAAAGTAGTATTAAGTATTTTTGAAGGAAAATATGTGAAAGCAAGTAACTCTGCTGTTGGAAGACTTTGATTATTTTTACATTCATTAATGCTAGTTTCTCTTCAAATCCCCCTCAGCTGTCATTTTTTTTCTTGATAGTCCATGTATTAGTTTCTTCAACTGTAAAATGAGGAGTTTGGACTAAATTATCGCTAAAGTTCTATGCTCTGACAATTTAAATCTTAGTTTTGGCCCTCATGAAATTTCCAAATGAAAAGGGACATATGAACTCATCATGAGTAAAAAAGAAGGAAAAAAAAAGTCAAAGGGCCTAAGAAATGAATAATGATAAATATATTATAATGTGTTGAGAAAATAGGCCCTTAAGCTAAAACATTAATTTTATGGATTTTTTTCTTGTATAAAATAAATAAGTAAATAATATTTGTTGAATGAATCTGATAGAAGAATGATTAAAAAACCTGTTGAGACAACCTCATAGCACACTATTTAATTCTAATAACAATGATAATAACAAATATTTGTGGAGCACTTCATCTTTGTGAAATATTTTGCATGAATTAACTTATTTGATCTTTAAAATTAAACTGTGAGACAGAGTAAGTTCATCATAATTTCACAGATGAGTCCTAAGAGGGGTACTTTTTGACAGGACAAATGACTTTTCTTGAAACCAGGACTGAATACAATACTGTTTTTTTATATCTACTATATGTTTACTTAGCCTAGGTTTGAAACTTCCACCAGTGGGTGATTAAACAAAGGATGGGAAAGGCATGCTCATTTTGTGAAAGTATAGCTTAAAACTGGGCAACGTTTAGAAATGAGATAGCTTGTTCCATGAGTGATCATCCCAATGTCTTCCTGAAATGTGATGTAAGTGACCACTGACAATCCCCTATCTCTCTACCCCAATTCTTTCTTTATTAACTATAAGAAAACTTTATTCTTGCACTATGCTTTTCTTGTTTTGATTTTAAATTTATTTGAACTAGTGTTTCCAATTTTCATTTTTTTTCTTAGATTAGCATTTAGAATAAAAACTGTATAATCATAAACAATGAATGACATACAAAGTGAAAAAGCTATGTACACATTTAAGAAAGAAACTTGTCTTTTTGCAAAATGAGGCATAAGATATAATAAATGACTTTTTTAAACTAAAAGTGTTATTCAATCTCAAGACCTATGTACTTCTTTGCCCTAACTACCCATATTTCCTGGATCTTGCTTAGAATTACCTGCACAGATATGTCATTCTTTCTTGATAGTCACACAACACGTAAAATTATATTTACATCTTATGTTGTACACTTGATATTTTATTGTCTTTTTTCTTCAATTTTCAACATAACTCATCTGCAGGTGGAATTTTTTAGTGCAACTACAAGCAAGGTATTGCAAATGTCTCGGATAATATATTCTTGATGCGGTCAACCTCATGTTGGAATATCTACCACATGAGCCCACAGTAATGTTTATTAAATTGAGTAGCATTGACAGTCATAAGTATGAAGTAAACTGGGTAAATTAATGTCTTTAAAATTCCATCTGTATCATAAAACCCAACATTAAAAAGGGAGTTATGGCTCCTAAGCTTTCATTGCTGATGTAATGTTGGGTAAATGAGTCTCCTGCCTTTTTCAAATTTGTAAAATAGGCTTGAGAGGAAATTATGAAAATTATACATTTTCTGGTTTATCACATGTGGGTTAACTCTATTAGTATACAAAGTTTATCAGTTATAAAATATTTCCCCACTGTATTCCATACTATAATCCATCACTTTCATATTCCCTGACTTAAAGCTCCATCTTTCACTTAAATTGTCACTACTGCCTTCTAACAAGTCTCCAGATACTTCTTCAACACAAGCTCTACACATGGCCAAAGTGATTTAAAAAAAATTCCCTGATCAAAATCCTTAAAATTTCCATCACCTGTGGGATAAAATTGCAACCTCCAAGTATGGCATGAATCCCTTTATCATTTGCAGTACACTTACATCCTCAAGCTCTGTCAACACTGTCTTTTATTCTGTGTATCCCATCAGCCAAGTCTAATAGTATTTGTGGTTCTTTTATCATGATACATTTTCACGAGCCATGCACACTATTTTCTCTTCCTTGACTCTCTCTTCTACTCAGTTTAAACATTACCTCCTCTGAGAGGGCCCAACTTAGAAATCGCCTCCTTTGGAAAGCTTTATCCAACACTTCCCAGGTCTGGGTTAGGTCCTTCTCACAAGGCATCCTGGCAATAGGTATTTATCCCACTCAATGTTTTGAAATAAGAAGGTTTTCTCACTGACCTTTTACACCATAATCTAAATTCATCAAAGGATTCTGTCATCTTCTCAGTCACATCCCTGGTAATTAGAGTACTAAAATAAACATGTATAGAATGAATGACTAAATTATTTCTTTTTTAATCATCTCAGTATTCTTACTTATGTACATTAGTGGGTTAAGTCTTTAAAATTCATCCAGCCCTGGCTATTGTTTCTCAGTTGGTTGAGTGTTGTCCCATGCAACAAGAGGTGCTGGTTTGATTCCCAGTCAGGGCACAAGCCCAGGTTGTGGGCTTGAACCCTGGTAGGGCGCATGCAGGAGGCAGCCTATTGATGTTTCTCTCCCTCTCCCTTCCTCTCTCTCTCTCTAAAATCAATGAAAACATATTTAAAATTATTTTTAAAGTTTATCCAATGTGTTTTATGCCTCAAAGGAATACATCCCCAGTTTAGAAGTTTATCAGAGAAAAACATGCTACCATTTTTAGAGCAATTATATACAACTAGAGGCCTAGTGCACGAATTTGTGCATAGGTGGGGTGGCCGGCCCACCCCAACCAGGCCAATCTGGCCGGGCCAGCTTGGGGGAGGGGCCATGGGCGGTTGTCTGGCCAGCCCCATCCCCTGGTTGAACTCCCAGTCGAACTCCTGGTGGAGGGGGCAATTTGCATATTAGGCTTTTATTATATAGGACAAGTGTCATTTACAAAATGATTTTAGACTGTATGTATTTATGTATACAGCATCTGGAATATATATATATAAAGTTTAAAAATCAGGAATAGAAATAAGTAGAAAATCCAAGATGGGTCTTCTTGCTCAAGAACTACGAAGTTTTCTTTTTAATATTTTTTTTATTGATTTTAGAGAGGAAGGGAGAGAGAGAGATAGAAACATCAATGATGAGAGGGAATCACTGATCTGCTGCCTCCTGCATGCCCCCCACTGGGGATCAAGCCCATAACCTGGGCATGTGCCCTTGACCAGAATCGAACCCTGACTTCCTGGTTCATAGGTCAACACTCAACACTGAGCCACGCTGGCCGGGTGGAACTACCAACTTTTTAATTGATTTTTTTCTGCTTTACATAAATGAATGAAAGATAGTAAGTCTCTTTCCATAAATACTTATTGATCTCCCACACTATTAAGGCATATTGATAGGCAGAAATTACACAAGTCAGCAAAATAATTGTGAGCAATTGACTGCTTCTCTCCAGTGAGCAAATCCACAGGAAAGAAAATGCCCAGGTGTCTAGGTCTCTGGCCTCCACAAGCAGAGGCTGCCCAGTGGAACTGGAAAACCCCATGTGCTCAGGCTGTCCTTTCATTATACTCTTCATTGTCTGCCAAAGGTCAGGACCCCAGAGTCCGCACCCCTCACCGCACTGAGGAGAGACTGGACCTGAGTCCCCAGAGGATAGGCTGCTGCATTTCTCCTTTAACAGCAGTCAACTGTTGAGATATTTGCTAGGAGCACAAATTAGAATCTTTATGAGAGATTCTACTATCATCAAGCCAACTTCATACACCATCCCTAAGCTGCTTCAGTGATGTCATTTCATAACAAGATCATGTATGGTGTTTTTATACAACACATGCAGAGCTCCCAAAACACAAAGGATTTGGATTTTGTTTTAATACACCAACACTATGAAACTATTCTAACGAAGCATTTATTTTTTCTTTTCCTTTTAAACCACCGATAGAAGAATAACTGACAACACACACACACACACACACACACACACACACACACACACACACACCACACAAAAAAAAACCCTCTTATATTGCCCGACACACACACACACACACACACACACACACACCAAACAAAAAAAACCTCTTTTAATTTTAAAAAAAGGGATCAAGGAATCTACCCTAAAGAGTCAAATAATGTAAATTGTTTTTCCCCTGTAGCTGAAATTGCTATGTTGGTTTTAAATTTCCCAATCCAAATGAATGAACAATTTTCTCTATGGTATAAGAATGCATTTGGCAGTGCAAAGATCAGAGCAATCTCCTCTTCATTAAACTGGGCAAAGAGGATTCCTGGTTCTCAAACTGTTAAATGGATATTAGGTTTTTTAATGAATGGAACGTTTATTTTTGTGCCAGCTCAACTAACAACATTGACATGATTAGCATACATTTTGGCAACTGTTCTAGCACAAGGTATTAGTAAAAAGAAGCTATTATCTCTGAGCTTAATTTACTTTAACTTCCCCTGTTATAAATGTTTTTAAAGTGAATGAGATGTTTTTGTAAAGGAAATCTTGGCACAACGAGTTATTCAGAAATACATCTTTTTATTAAGTTACAGGCGTTTCTCATGCTAGAGATAAAGTCCATACCCCAAAACATATGAACCTTCTCCAAATTTAGATATGAAAAAAAAAATTTTTACTGATGGTTATATCATTGCACTTATGGAGATTTTTAAAAAAAATTAATGGTGCTGCTTGTTTCATATGTAGCCCCTACCTTTAAAAAAAAAAAAGAAAAAGAAAAAAAAAAAGACTGGTAGAGAATGGTTTCCTCAATGGTTATACATCAATTATAAATGAAAAGCTTTAGGGATGAATGATCTTAGTTTCTTAGCTCATGTGTCTCTCATACAAAATAAGTTTCTAATAAAAATATACTTTCTTTTTATAACAAACATTACTGCCTCATATGCTTACATTTTATTCACATTGTAAAATTGAAGAAAACAAAAAAAAATGAGGTTGATACAAATTCAAAAGTTCTTAGGTGTTTGCATTCAAATTATTTTTTGCAATATATTTTTATTTTAAAATGTATTGAAAGCTATTGTAATAAATCCTGTAATAATACTTACAGGATTGCTATAAGTATGTAGTAAAATGAATGTTTATAATTGATACTAACTCAATAAATTAATATGTATTTGCATATAAATGGGTATAAACTATCATATGAACTAGCAAACATATAGGCATATTATCTTTATATTTTATATATATATATGTCTATTACTACACACATACTTAATAATTTACCCAATGTTTAATTGAGTAATGAATTAGTTTAATGTAAACTTAAGCATAACACGATATTTACAGTATACCAACATTTACCTCTAGAAGCAAACAAATGCCAATAACAGGCACTTCAGTGAAAGAACAAGCCAAGTTCATATAGAAAATGGTAAAAATGAGAGAGAAATTATGAAAATATATACTTTTAATTTGCAGACATATAAACACTTTTGGTACAGTACAGACATGGGATGCCAAAACGCAAAATGATCCAGTTTAAGCTAACACATTACTTATTTATACAGATAATTTTGTTATAGCTCTCATAGAAAATAAAATTTCCAGCTCACACAATGAAAGTGATCAATTACTGATGAACCAGTTTGCTTCATTGCAAAGGATTCAGCAAAAGCTACATTATCAAAGAAATCTGCTGCTGGGCTTACAAATACTCTTGGACTTAATCCAAAGGCAAAGAAAGGAAGCCAGAAATGGTAGTTAACAAACCTAAACAACAACAAAAAGAAAAGTATAACTTTCATAGAAAAGGCCCAACTACAACCAGTAGTCTACACCAGCTTCTACAATAATTCTGTTTTAATATGATTTTTTAAAGTTTCTTACGTGATGGATGACTTTAAGCATATAAATATCTAATATATAACCCAAGTATGAAGTACTGCTCACAAGTTTTGAAAGCACCAAAATGTGGTGAACACCTGTGAAGCAACTAAGGATAGAAATATTTCTTGCTCTGGCTGTTTTTTGTGGACACAATTTCTAGTTATATTTTCTGTAAGGAAGGACATATGTATCTTTTCCCCTGTAATAATAGCAAGTTCAGTGGTAAAGCAAACAGATAGCAGTTTGAGTACACAGAAAGTGAAAGAGTCTTCAGCAGGTCAAATCTTTAATAACATATGGCAATGTTTTTATCCTTGCTAAAAAAAAATTGCACTTCTTTGTAATGCCTTCTCTTTCAAACTACGCATGGCATACTTGTAAGGTAAACATTCTGTTTACAAATACATTTATTTTCTTATACATTTAAGTGGGGTGAACGTCAATTTATTTTAATTTTGTATTTGTTAAATATTAAAAACAATATATTTAAAATATACTTTCATTAATTTGATGTACAACAACTGTCATGAATAATAACCCAAAACAGTTATCTGCAAAGGAGCAGCTGTTGCCCTCTTGTGGTTAAAATACTTTTTAGAGAAAAAAATGCAATGTGTCATTTTCTTACCTTACTCCCAGGTTTTATCAATCATTTTCTTGGTGTATCAAACCTGCAAGTCATATCCAATATTTTTTATAATAGTTCTATAGCTGTTAGTACTAATTTTCATTAAAAATGCTGTACACATTTTATAACCTCTGATTTTGAATTTAAAAACCTGTAAACCGCTATTTACAATATAGTACAAGTTATAAATTAGTAGTCCTTCATTGGAACTCGTCCATACCACCTTGTTTATGTGGTGAAGACTATCCAATGTCTATTAAAACATCTCTGTGTTATTCCACAATGAAGTATCAAATATTAGAAATATCCATCGGTTTCCTCTCTCTCATGTGCAGGTCAATTTTCCCTTTTAGTGGAATTTGTACTTCCAAACTTTCATCTTCCCTGGGATGCTTTTTCCCTCTCCTTAAGCAGATGTATATGCCCATCCCTGTTACCAGTGTGATAGAACCCAAGCTGATTACAGACAGAGCTACTAAGGTGGGCATACAGGACACAGATTCGACCTTCCTATGAGTGGGTTCTATTGAGATCTGTGGCTCTTTCTCCTCTATATTAATGTCCGGTTCCTTTCTTAAAAGACTCTCAATGTAGCTCTCGTTGCTGACAGTGTCATTAACAAATAGGTTCACCATGACCGTGGAATAGAGAGGCTCAGGATAACCATGGTCACTCACTTTCACCAGTAAACGATGGAGTCCATAATCCGTCTGCAGCAGTGCCTCTTCCAAAGTAATGTTGCCAGTTTTGGGGTCAATCCTAAAGGACTCGGGCCGAGGACCTCTCCTCCCTATGATGCTGTAAGCTATGACAGCATTCATGCCCGTGTCTTTGTCAACAGCGTAGACTTCTGTCACCGGGGAACCGGGGAGAGTAGAAGGCAGTACCAACAGATAAGACATATTAGACTGAGGAAATAAAACAAGAGGAGGGTTGTCATTGATATCAAGGAGGAGAATTGTGATTTTTGCGGTCGAGGAGAGGGCGGGCTCACCTCCATCAATGGCTTCAACCCACAAAGTATAGGAGCTTTGCTGCTCCCTGTCCAAAGAGACTTTAGCTCTCAGCATGCCCTTTCCTGTGTCTATGACAAAAATATCACTCTGGTTCAACACAGACAGAGCAACCCATCCATTTCGCCCAGCATCAGCATCAGTGACACTAATCACTCCAATTTCACCATATCCTGGAAAGTTTTCTGGCACAAAAAAGCTGAAGTCCTTGTTGATGAACCTAGGGCTGTTGTCATTTTTATCCAACACTGTGAGAGCCACAGTGGCTACGGATTCCCTGGGAGGCTTTCCCATGTCAACAGCTCTGACTGTGTACCTGTACTTTTCTTTCTCTTCTCGGTCCAGCTGAGTAGAAACTGTCAGAATTCCTGTGACACTGTCCAAGGAAAAATACGATGGAGCATCATGTCCCAGAAAGTATGAAACTTGGCCTCTCTCACCACTGTCAGCATCTGTAGCATACAACTTAGTCAAAAAGGCATGGGGTGCATTGTTTTCTTCTATGGTTAGTTCTATCAAGGGTTGAAGGAAAACAGGAGCATTATCATTGTCATCTAGAAGTTGAACTTTAATAATTTTTTTGACGTGAAATCCCTCAGAATTCCAGGCCACCACAGCTATTTCATAGAACTGCTGTAGCTCATAATCCATAGGTTTTGTGGTTTCTAGCAAATACTCGTTATTGTATGGTTTGTAGGGCGATAACCTAAATGGCCCTTCGCCATCCAGATAGCAGTTCACCTTGTATTTACCTTCCGGATCTCTTACGGTGAAGAAAGCAATTGGAGTGTTAACAGGTTCCAGTTCTTTCAGGTACACGATACCATCTATCTCATTTGCTATATAACGAGGGACAATTTCAGGTGGTCTGAAAATGACTTTGATAATGGACACCAGGGCAGTGATCACCGCAGGGATGCAGCCTGGCCCATTAGCAAGGATGGTGAGCTTGTGTGTCTGCAGAACACTCCCCCCGATCTTACTGGAAAGTTTAATGACGCCAGTGGTTTCATCCAGGTGGAATAAGTCCTTGGATGCTTGTGGAACTTTCTGGCTGTAAGAGTAGGTGATCTGAGCGTTGGTCCCCAAGTCTCTATCCACAGCCTGGACAGCTGCAACAGGTGTGCCCACCGTAGCATTGCCATACACAGTGACATTGATCTGTGAGTCTGCGAACAGAGGGCAATTGTCATTAATGTCACTTATGCCAATGGTGAGGGTGGCACTGCCCAACAGTGGTGGGGACCCACCATCCTCAGCTATGATGATGCTCACATACTGGTCTTGGGTCTCCCTGTCCAACAGGCCCATGACAATTAGGTAGGGTGTGCGCTCCCCGTTCTCATTCTCCTCCACATCCAGGGTGAACATACGGTGATAGTCCAGTAGGCGGTAGGTCTGCACCCCGTTGGTGCCTACATCGGGGTCCATGGCAGGATGCTCTATGGCCAGTCGGGTGTTTACAGGTGCATTTTCTGGGACCCACACTGAGAACTGGGAAACGGGGAACTGCGGGGCATTGTCATTGATGTCCCGGATGGCGATCTTCACCTTCACAAACCTGAAGTATTCCTGCGGCAGGACCAGCACATCCAGAAGCAAAAGACAAGAGTCCGAAGAAGGGGAGGAGGAAATGGAAATGCTGTCGCCCCAGGCAGCCCCTCCACCTCCTTCAAGACACAGGGCCTCGCGGTCGATCTCCTGGGCAGAAGTGTGCAGCTCCCCAGAGCGGTTGTCTAGGGTCACGTACTGGCCACTCAGTCCCCGGGAGGCCAGGCTGAAGGAGAGAGGGGGGCTGGGCTCCGCGCGGGCGCGCTCCGGAGGCTGCGG
>NW_005357599.1:305483-307821 GCF_000412655.1 Myotis brandtii
TCCTCGGCCAGGCTGCCGATGAGCACCCCCGCGGGCAGTCCCTCGTTCAGGCTGTACAGAAGCTCCGTGGCCCGGCTGTAACTCGCGAGGCAGTGGAAGGGTCCCACGAAGAGGAAAAACAGAAACAGCGGCTGAAAGTAGGGGAAGGAGAGAAGCCTCATTACACACCGGCAGCGACACCGAGATGGGAGTTAGCAACCAGCGCCCGGGTCAGGCTGCCCTCGCCACCCTTCCCAGCGGCAAACCCTCTCCTGTGGGAGCGGGCTGAAGAGGAAACTTGCTGCAAAGGAGAGATCTATGGGGCAATACTGTTTCCCAAACTTATTTTTTTTCCTGTTTACTTCCTACCCCCGCGCCCCATCACCACGCTCACGCAGTGAAGGGTCCCAGTCCCTAGCGGAGAGCATCCCTGGGAACACGCGCAGCGCGGAGAGGACTCTTGCTCCGGGACTGCGCAACGCGACAGGGAAACCCCCGGGTAGGAGAGGGACGGGGAGGGGTTGTTGGTGGAGAGGGCTGGGAGGTGAGCACTTTATCCATTTATTTCACTGAAATATTTCTACCACGAAAACCCCCGGAACACGAGATGGGTTACATCCCTTATCATGAAACCAACAGCAGCAATAACAATTATCATTGAAGATAATCATATGGAAAATATAGTCACGCTTTCGGCTCGGACACCCCTCCCCCACACACACCCCCCATGAAATAAACACTTGACGTCAGAAGAAGTCATTTTCATCACACACACACCCCCCGTGAAATAAACACTTGACGTCAGAAGAAGTCATTTTCATTTTACCAAGGATCTAAAATTAAATCCCAAAGATCTGGATCCCCACCACGTAGGAAGCCCTCACGAATCCCCCTCCCCGAGAGGAAAAGAAGTAAACGCGGAAAATGATTATGCAAAAACAATGTGTCAATGGCAGCAGACACGGCCAGATGCGGGCGGCGGGAAGGATCTCCGAACCCCGCATCTAAAGCGGACTGAGCCCCCACCCCCAGCCCCTCCACCTCACCCGCCTACATTTCTGCCTCAGAAACTTCCTCTAACGACCCAAGGTCTTGCCTATTCCTTGCTAAAATGAAGATACATAATCCCCAACTCCCTCTCCCTCCCCCCAACCTTCCCGCGAAGTTTGGATTCAGGGAAAAGGTTGGAAAACCCTCCAGGAGTGGGAACTGCCCAAAGGACCGCAACTTGTCGCGGGGCCTCTGCGCCCCAACCCCTAGCCTAGCCCCTTACCGGCAGGTTTCTCTGGCTGGTGCTGCTGCTGCCGGGACGACTTAGCCGCCCCATATCCAGGCGCGGGTGCCAGGTCGCCGGGCGCCAAAAAGGCTGCAGTCGGCGCGCTCCTGGCGGGCGGGCGGCGGAAGACACTCCCTCTCCGTTCATGCAAATCGCTGGGGAACTTCAGCCAATAGTCACTGGCTCGCCAATTAGGACGGGAGCTGAAGGGGTGCAGAAAGGCGAGGGGCAGAAGGGCACAGTCATGGTTTCCTGCCCAGGACGTCGGTCAGTCCAGACCCCACTGGAGGAGCCAGAATGGGGGGACTTGCCTGAAGACTGCGACGAGGCGTCACCTGGTCGGGCATCGGAGCAGGAGCCCACAGCTCCCCCCGCGCCGCACGGGTCAGAACCCCAGTCCACAGGTTGCGGGCGTGAGAGGGAGAATTAGAATAAATAAGCCAGCCTGTGTTAGAGCTGAGTTAACAAAGAGGGGAATTCGGCGCTACGGAGCAGTCACAGGCGCGACCCCCCAACGCCTGCTTTGCCACCAGTTCTAACAAGAAAGACCTGGATCCAGTAGTGTTTGCAAAGGGGGGAAAAATCCACTTTTCTTTGCGGAGGGAAGGAATTGCAAACTCTGAACGGCGGTCTGAACTGGAAAAGCAAACAGATGAATTCGGTGAAGGTTTCCACCTGCTCTAATTTTGAATCTTCGCTGCTGATGGTGGGAGAGCTTCTGCTAGTTTCCTAGTTTGGGGCGCAAGTGTCTCCTCTGGGTGAGCTGGTGGTAGGAGAGTTTCCTAGTTTGGGGCGCAAGTGTCTCCTCTGGGTGTCCGCCGATTCTGGCCAAGGGAAGGGACCAAGGGGAAAAGTGAAACAATCGTGGGGGAACACAAGTGCACAAGTGATTCTGCCTGCAAGCAGTTTCTCTAGCAGCGGTTCTCAACCTGTGGGTCGCGACCCCTTTGGCGGTCGAACGACCCTTTCACAGGGGTCGCCTAAGACCATCCTGCATATCAGATATTTACATGACGATTCATAACAGTAGCAACATTACAGTTATGAAGTAGCAACAAAAATAATTTTATGGTTGGGGGTCAC
>NW_005357599.1:307925-324973 GCF_000412655.1 Myotis brandtii
AAGAAAGAAAAGAAAGAAAGAAAGAAAGAAAGAAAGAAAGAAAGAAAGAAGAAAGATTACTTTTCAAATTATTGCCTTTAAAAAAAATTTTTTTTTCTTGTAATGCTTACTGGGAAACTGGCCATTTGGAAAGAAATCCTGAAGGAGTGTGGTGCAAAATGCTTGGATATCCTCTCTGGCTATGACACCAACTAGCATAGGACCTGTTTCCTCATTTATGAAATCGGGACTGGAGAGAGTTCAGTGCATTAGGTCAATGAAACACTTTGATCTGCAGGGTGTCATATAAGTTATGGAAAAAACCCTGAGTAGACATTTCCCTTCGTCACTAGATTTCCAGATATGCTGTGTGCTGCCCTGAACAAAAAACCCTCCCCTGAATGCTGAGTGACTGAGCCTAGAATAGAAAAAGTCTTCCTCTTGGGTCATAGGAAGATCTGGCATTCCTTTCCATAGAACCACTTTAAGTTTCTTTTTAGTTCCACCTTGTGTTAACTAGAATATACATTACTTGCCTAAGCTAAATGCTTTTCTTCTGAGCCCTCCTGTTTTCTCATAACCACTAATCCTAAAGACACAGAGTCCTAAATATTGATAACACACTCCATCAAAACACCTGGTGTGTGTAACATCCTCTTATTGCCCAAACGGAATTCACAAACGAAACTCCCTATAATACAAAGCTGGCAAATAATATGAATTGGCTTATAAAGTTAGCTCCTTTAAACTCTTTAAAGTGAAACTGGAATGCTGATGAAGTAAGCACAGGACCAAGAACCTGCTCACGTGGGTGCAATAGGTCATTATACAACCTGTAAGCAAAACACAGTCAGGAAGTATGATTTGCCTCTCCTTGCTTCCTCAGCTGCTGGTTCTGCCCTACAATTGAACTTTTACCACGACTGGTAAATATTTACTTTGGGGTCTGTAGTTGAAACATATTGGCCTCCAAAAATCAGTACCACGCTGCATCTGAAATGTGATCAATTTATGTTTTCCCACAATACACACAGCTTCTGGAAGTTCGGGGCACATGGCCAGATTAGGCCAATGGGTCATCAGTCAGAGTACGTGCAGGCTAGACCCACAAGCTGAATTCATTCTACATCAATGCAGGTAACAACAGCAGTGGACTGTATATCCCCTCACAGCTCATGCTGCTCCAACAAGTCAAGATCACTTGCCTTTTATTGGGGGAAAATATAGGAATCTCTTCCTTTAGTTTACGGGGACACTATATAGGAACTATCACTTAGGATGATAGTACAATTGAAGTGACATCACTTCTTTGTAATTATTTTCTCAACTGTCTCTCATTTTCCCTGAAATATGTGGCCCTGTTTGCTTTGCAGTGGATGCTTTGGGCACAGGTACACCTTTTCAAGTGTCCTCATCCCCCATCCCAGAGGAATCTTGGTCTTCTGGCCGTGTCCTCCCGCTGCCCTCTTCAGAAGGGGTTATTATTCCTTCTCCCCTTTGCTAAGTTGGCAAGAAATTGAACCTACATATTCAGCAATAACGTTTTAGAGTGTTTCTAAAAAAAACACAAATGTGAAATATAATGTAAGTTGAAATAAAGGAATTAAACACATTCTGGAGATGTGTGGAATGGCAATAATAACCGCCTTTGCTTTAGGTTACTGTGGTGATTGCAAAGTCTCTGCATGGAAGTTGTCATCAAGACTGGGAGACACTGGCACAATTTTGGCTAATATCTTTCCTATCACATTCCAAACTGTTACCTGAGCTACTTGTTATTATCTTTCCTCTTTGAAGATCTAAGCAGGTGTTTCATGCAGGTTTACACTGTAATTGGGCCTAAAAAAAAAAAAAAAGAACTAATTCCCTCTCTTCTCGTGTACCTTCTCTCTGGGTGCGGTGAAAACATTCCCAAATCTCTGTTCCTTATGATGCCAGCCCTGTGACCTACCATCTGGTGTCACATATTTCTTTCTAAAGATGACTTAGAGAGCTTCTATGCTATTAATTCCTTGAAAACAATACTTACAAACTTCTCAGATGTCTCAATTGCTCTGGGCCTGCTTCCCAGGTGTTTTGTAAAAATCGATCCAGAAGAATAGTTAGATTATATGTCTCCCAGGCCTATTTTTTTCTATAGCCAAGGAAAACAACTTGGTACAATAGATGATACACTGAGCCGAGCCAGGGGATTTGGATTCCGTTCTCATGGTCATGGCTAAGTTACTGTGTGACTTTAGATTTAGATAAGTCATCATACCTCTCTGTTTCAATTTTCTATAGAAACCCACATACACGCCCCATGGACACATGAAAAGGCTGACTTAATATCTGTCATTAACAGACACCCCATGATGGCAAATAAGTTAATTTCATTATTATTTATTGCATTATATCACCGACGGAAAATAATATATATATTTTTATTTACTGCAAGACTTCTCGCCTGATAGTTTCTGTCTTTATGAAGTTGTGAGGATTCTTAGAAGTGTCTGTGAGGATACCATCTGCGAACTTTGTACATTTAGAAAACTTAATTTTTTTTATGTTTTCTAGGTAGCTTTTATTTCCAATTAATTATAATTGTATCATCTAAAGTATTTTAATGGTAGTATGGTATCTACAGTTTTATATAATTAATATATGCATAGATATTTTAACATATTTTGAACCACAGTCTTATAAGTATCCTGTTAATTCAAGATTGCAAATAAATGTAATTTAGAATATGACTTATTTTAGGACTATGCCATTTTTTGCTTGCAAATATAATACATGAAATTAGGAGTTCCTTTAGCTGACAGAATATATCTATGTGTGCATATATTTAATGTATATATTATTTTTATGTAAATATAAACAGTACAAAATATATGACATGTAATATAAATATGATATGTGATAATTATTAATACATAAACATATATTCATATAACAAAATTTAAAGACTATATTTTTAAATATATAATTTATAAATTTATACTTGTGAATATAAAATGTATATATATTCTTTTTCTGTGCCAATAGTCAAGGGAAGGGGTGATTCCATTGGTAAAACCATTATAATATTTGAGAAATGATAAAATCAACCATTAATTGAGTGTCAATTATGTTTTGAGTATGCTACTGGATGCTTTACATGTTTAGTTACTTAAAACTCATGACAGTGTTTTAATAAATATTCTTGTATTAATTTTACAGCTGTAAATTGTGTTTGTCACTATCTATAGCAACAGGACTCCAATCTCTGGTTCCCAGAGCACGTGATTTTTTCAGTCTGGTCTACCCTTCCCACCTGAATGCATGGATAAACAACCTATATACATTTAAATGTATGTCAAGTTAACAAATATCTATCATTCACCCACAATAAGACAAACATTGTAGGCATAACTTTGTTAGATGGTCCTTTTTTCAAGTGAAAATTTCTTTAGTCAGTTACTATTTCTTAAACAGATACATATACACAGACAAAAAATTTTCTTTGGCTAGCTTAGATCTCCCAACTTAGAGACTTAAAATACATTATGTATGGCCCAGAGGGTGTGGCTCAGTGGTTGAGTATCTACCTATGAACCAGGAGTTCAGGGTTAGATTCCTGGCCCAGGATATGGGCTTGTACCCCGAGGGTGTGCAGGAGGCAGCCAATCAATGAATCAATGACTATCTCATCATTGATATTTCTATCTCTCTCTCTTCCTCTCCCTTCCTCTCTGAAATCAATAAAAATATTATATATATATTATGTATGTATATATGTGTGTATATGTGAAAGTTTTACAAAATTTTAAGTAATTTCATAGTTAGCCTTCATTTTATATATTAGTTGAGAGCATAGCTAATTCTCAAAATACTCCTATTTCTTAGAATGGTAGTAGATTTTGGCCTCAGGATTGTCTCAGATATTAGAGGATAACTTAAAAAAACACTATTTATTTTACTACCTTTTATTTACAAAAGCCTCGATCTTTAACTTTGTCATAAGTACTGGTTACTTATTTTATTTTATATTATTTTATTAATTTCCCAACTTTACAAGAAACAGTACTATTTTTAAGAAACAGCACTAATTTGGGTAAATTGTTGTTTATGACAGACACATTTTTTTAAAGCCTCTTGCTTTTTCCCTGCACAACTCAGATATTAATCTTGAGACTAATAGGAAATCAGCATATTGGTTCTTTTAAATATTTAAACATTTTAATATTGGTTCTGCTAAAAAAAGCTAGATGGCTAGTTTACTAAATAAATATAAATGTACACTACTTGTATGAAAAGGATGCAAATGAGCTAATGTACTATAATATAATTTTGTATTCTAAAACATTTACCACTGTACCGTGCTTCTTATAGATGTGACTTTTGTAAGCACTAGTCTATCTCAACTAGCACTTTCTTTTTGTTTTAGAAAAGTTTGTTAATAGATTTTACATTTCTCCTCTTTCTCCTATATTCCAGAAGGAAGGACTATGACAGGGTTGACTAGGCCTTTTATTTCGGAACTCAATTAGCATCACTTTAACAGGGATAAGTATAGCTAGGTGAAATCATCAGAAAAATCCTAGGCTTAATTTTAGCTCATATTGTTTACTTTCTCTCCTTATCCTCAAAATAAATTTTAGAAGTCATTTTCACTCATTTAAATTTCACATTCTTCCTTCTCACTTCTGGTAGAAGTGATAATGAGCAGTGAAATCATCAAAAGAAAGGTAGTAGGATTGAGGAGGAGATGAAATGAAGGGTATGGAAAATCCACAAAGTGGATCAGCAGTCCCTGCATAATGAACAGTTAACTGAGTGCAGTTTATTGATGTTATATATGACTCCCTGGAGTCAGTCCCTGAGCGACTTTGAAAGAAGGAAGAGGTATGGGCCATGCAGAGAATAAAGCAATCATAAACCCTATAAATTAGCATAAAAATTAGGTCAGGGGCAAAACAAATCCTTCCAAGGAGAGAAATCATTTAAAATTGTATTTTAGGGCACTGACCCTGGGCCTTGTATCCTTCACATACCTATTCTTCACTCTCACAAACCATAGGGTTACATTTGGGAAGCTTAAGGAAAATTTGTGCTCAGGTAATGCTTTTATCCAGATAGACAGATCTTTTGCCTGGCTTTATAAAAACCTCTTTCTAGCTGATTTTTTGAATTGAAGGTGGGATTGTTAAAAACTGCATGAGTGTTCTGATCTCAGTGTGTGCGACATATGAAAGCACTGTACTAGAATTGCAGGGTGAATGAAAGGCTCTGTCAATGATGTAAAAAGTCAACATTTTCATGGTGGTACAGCTATGATCACTAGCTGCTTCTGTCTGTGTGTCTTTTGAGGACGAAGGATAGAGGTTGCTGACCTCAGTTTCTGCCCACAGACCAATTGCTGAGCACCTAACTTTTGCCAGGTGCTGTGGTGAGTGAGCATTATCTCCGCAAGTTCCCTGCACGTTAAGGATGACCCCGTATTAAAGATGAGGAATCTGAGACTTTCAGAGGGCTAGAGGTTGCCTAGGTCACACAGCTGGGAAGTGGCCAAGTGAGGAGTGAACAAGGAAAATTGGAGCTAGTTTTATTTCATGCCAGTGAACTTTTGTTCTCTGTTTTGGGGATATTCTAATATTCACTGAAATAAGCACATATGTTGAATATTGAATATGTGCACATTAGAATCAGCAGAAAATTTGGCAGCAATAGGATCATTTCAAGAAATATCAAACTTGTGGAAAATGAGAATTATGGATTTAAAATGGAAATGTCATATTTATGAAATAACAAGTATGTTTTATTTAGATGATCAAGAAAAGGAAGTGGATTTTATAAGTGAATTTTTGTGAATGGTTTGGCATTAGATGACAATAAATCATTTATTTGGTGACAGTAATGTTTTCTTGAAAATTAAATCATAAATATTGTAAAGGCCTGCAAATTCTTAATTGGAGATAATATTTAAATCTGATCAATTCAAAATCAACTTATTTGGAATACAATAATTATTAGAATTTTTTGTGGATTTCTTCTCTTTATGGATATATTCTTCATTAACTAGATTTAAGTGGGATATCCATAATAGCAATTGGCTTTTATTTGTATTACTAACTTTATTTTAAATGCTCTTTCAGGATTTCAAATAAGACAAAAATGTAGTTAAGATGAACATTACTAGACTAATATTTGTCATTGCCCAGAATTTAAACTTTGTGTGATTTAAAACTCACCTAGACAAAGGAGAAAAAGAAAGCTAGAAAGAAAAAGGAGCTGGAGAGATCAATGTAGAAAGCAAATATTTTTATGGTCTCTTTCTTTAAATGAAAAGGATTAGAAATTCCTTGACTGTGCCATGAGCATAATATATATTCTCTATTGAAGCAATTCTTCTTATTCTAAATGTGGATATATATGCTATGCTTTCTTGAAAAAAAAAAGCATTAAAACACAGCTATTTCCAGGTCCATATTCCAATACCTCTTTTTAAAAACCCTGAATAAAGCCATTGCCCAGAGTTCCTGTCTCATATTTGCACAGTCCAATCCAGCCTCAGGCTAGCTTAGTGTGTATAGCTAGCTGTAGTACCTTGTGTGTGGGGTCTGCCTGAGGGTGGGCCATGCCGCTTCTAGGAACACAAGAGAATGCCAGGGAGCAGGAGCAAAATCAAAGGAACAAGAGAGCGAAAAGAGTGTGAGAATCCCTTTGTCTGGGGATTTTAACCTTCTAGGATTTCATGCACTTGCAGTGGCTCTGCCACCCGCCCCAACCCCCTAGGCAATTATCTCTGTTTCCAGGTTAGACTGACAGGTACCTTCCCTATGTCACCCCCTACTTCACTGCATGTACCTCTATCTCCTTTTCCTTGGACTCCTCCTCCCAGGGGTTTGCAGGGAATGGACCAATGTTTCCCTGGGGAGGGTCAAGTTGCCGCTTCCCAGATAGTCATGCTCATAATGTCTGGCCTTCCCTTTTGCTTCTTCCCATTAATAATTACTAGCTAATTACAATGGTATCAAATCCATTAGAGTCCTGCCTATTCAGTAATGATTGTAAAAGGCTTTTACACACAACGCACACTAGTCATAAAGCTGAGAAACCTCACATATCCTTGCTAGCTGAGAGTGTGAATATTTTAGCATTTCTGAGGGACTTCTGGATCAAGATTGATTCTAGGTGCCATCTCCACATATCCATGTAATATTTAAGAGAAGCTCTCTGGGCGAGACATGGGCCCTTTGAATCTGCATCACTGCCAAAGGCTCTCTGAGGTGTTACACCACAGCCTACAATTAATCTCCTTAATATCATAATCAAAGCAGCAGTGACCTTTTGTGGCAAAAGGACAAGATTTCACTTACTACTTACCGTTTATCAAAAAATATTGGAAATCTTGAGTCACCTTTGTATTTTGGCATATTCCTTAGACGTTATCAGACTGAAGAATGGTAGAAACAACTTAGAAGATGCTAGGCTCTTATTGTTGTTGCTGTTGCATGTTTATGGTCACTTTCCCTGACTTCTATGACACCACATTTAATTGTGTTTTGTACCTTATATTTCTGGCCTATTTTGTCTCTGCTGGGTTTTCTTCTTCTTCTTCTCACTCTTTAACTTTAGGTTCCTCCAAAGATCTCTTCTGTTTCCTTATAATTACTCAGTGGGGAACCCTTTCTTTATAATTCTAGTCACCCATTTCTATATTTAGGCCTGCCAGTTCCACTTGTAAAGTCATCAAATTCTACACATCCAGAATATTTCCTGTCACTAGGAGAAGTCATCTGGAGTTGAAAAATGCCTTTCTCCCAGGTCGCACTTAAAAGTCCTCCCTCTAAGGATATTTGCTACTTCTTATTCAAGTGGCCTGGGCTAGGCCAAATAAACCAACATATGACAATGCTTCTAGCATGAAACAGCAATGTCCATACTTATATACATATTAACTATTGAAAAGTAGTTCATAAATATTATGAAACCCATAACTACTATTGCTATCATTGGAGGAAGGCTAAACTGAGGTACATAGTTTTGTCGTCCCCCCCCCACAACACACACACACACCATCACCACCATTTTAATACAAAGAAGACTGACTGTTCCTGGAATGTAGTGATAATAAAAGTTTAAAGGAATCACATAGCAGTACAGAGCACTGTTGCTTGAGAAAAGTCAGCAGCCTACCTCATAAAAGGCTTCAGAGAGTTGAATTAAAGTTGTAAGAAAATAACAGCTACCAGTTTCTGAGCATTCACTGGATTAAGATATATGCATACATACATATTCACATATAGTGACACACACCTACCTACAAATCTATGTATATGTGCACATACGTGTGTGTTGTATATATAAATTTTCACAATAGCTCTATCAGATAGGAATTATTATTTCCAATTTAAAAATGTGGAAATTATGCCTTTGCTAGTGTGGCTTAGTTGGTTGGAACATCATCTTGTACACTGAAAATTTGCTGGTTCGATTCCCCATCAGGGCACATACTAGGTTACAGGTTCAATCCCCGTTTAGGGTATGTACAGGAAGACAACTGATCATTGTTTCTCACATTGATGTTTCTCTCTCTCTTTTTTCTCTCTCTTTCTCCCTTCCCCCTTCTCCTCTCTCTAAAATCAACGTACTCGGTTGTGTTTTTTTTTTTAAAAGCTTAAAGCATTATATACATTATCTAAGATCACACAGCCATAATTTAGAGCCTTTTAAGCATTACCTTAATTCAGGCACTGTATTCCTGAGTATAGTAGGCTATACAGCCATACAGGCTTAAAAATGCAGTTTTGGGAAGGAGGGGAGATAGAGTATTTTAAAATCTCAGACCATAACTCATATTGACTTAGTCTGACTGACTATATGCCTCAATTTCCCCATGTCATTCTGTTTTTAAACTGTTGTCCCAGGGCACTGATGGTGTCTTCTTTCACTCTTCAAATAACATAGTTTAGTTAATGAAATATAAGGCCAAGTTAAATTAACCACATTGATAAGATTGGTGCAGAAAATCCACGAGCAATGAAAATGTAACTGTTAGAAAGACTTTCAGACTCCTGTGAAATGGCCAGTGCCTTCTTTACTGAAGACAGATCTAAAAGAGAAGCAAAAAAAGAATCAAATTGTGAAATGAATCAAATGTTTATTCACAGCAGGCTGAGCCTGTGACTGTCCAGCCAATGGAAGCGGAATCACAGCCATTTGGCTTTCATTCCTGCTTCACTGCTCAGAGCTTTGATGTGCACTTCCTTTGGGATGCTCCTCTTTTTTTTTTTTTTTGGTTTTGTTTTGTTTTCTGTTTTTTGTATCTAGAGCTGGCCAGGCTCTCTGCTGATGAACGCATGGTTTCTTTAAAAATAGAGATAGTTTTCTCAGGGTACGGGAAAGCCTGAGGTCTTGGCACTGATCTCTTTCATTTAAGAGCACTTTCCTGCTTCTGCTCTGTGTATGCATAGAATCACGAGAGCGCGTGTTTTCCTTTATTGCCAAGGTATGGGAGGACATTTCTCTGCAGATGGTGGGAATGGGCAAGGGAACAGCATTATGCCTAGCAGCCTAGGCCTCGTGGTCAGAGAGATCTTGTTTCAGTTGCCCATTCCGCAAGTTGCCAGTGGTGTTACCTTGAGCTTTACTTAGAATTTTGAAGCCTTGATTTTTTAATTTAATAAAAATAGCTTAAAATTTTCAGCCCTCATCATTTGCCAGGCACTGCCATACAAGCATTGTCCATGTTAAATAACTCAATCTTCGTAGCAATTATATGAGCTAGATACTGTTACTATTAGTGTTTCAATGTGGGGCATGAAGAGGCTTGGTCGCTTGGCCGGGGCCACATAGCCCGTAGTGGATGGGCTGAGACAGGAAATGAGGCAGGTGCCTCCAGAACCTGCTCCCTCTCCTCCCCTGTACTTTGTCCTGTAAAAGCAGGATTAAGGGTATTTACCTACTTCCTGGAATAGTGGTATTAAATATGAGAATGCTCTTACGGTGTTTATCACAGCTCCTGGCACAGAGTAAAGTGCAATAAATACTAGTTCTAAAAATTATTAGTTCCATTCTCTCCTTTCCTTATTCTTCCCATCATGCAATTTTACTCAAATTAGAACATAGTTTTTTTTTCTATTTGCAGCACACTATATAATTATTGCTATTTCTGTACCTTTGCCAATATACTTTTCTTCAATTATAAATTCATACATTGTCTATTTAGCTTTTTCAAACATGCTTCTGCACACTCCAGCATATGTGACTTTCTTCATTCCACCTTTTTGGTACCTTATATCAATTTGATGCCTATGAGTTTTATTGAACTTAGATATTTTTTTCAAATGATTTCATTTATTATTTCTAGTAAGTTATGATCATCTGGCATGTCTTTACATATTCTTCTATATCATGTTAGACAGAATACAAATTACTCATATAGGTATGCCATCCTATATAATAAAAGGCTAATATGTAAATCGACCCAACAGAGGAACGACCAGTCACTATGATGCTCAATGCAGGAGCTTCCCCCTGGTGGTCAGTGCAGTCCCACAGAGGGAGTGCCACTCAGCCAAAAGACGAGCCAGGCTCATGGCTGGCAAGAGCAGGGGTGGTGGCGGCAGTCAGACATCCCCCAAGGAGTCCCAGACTGCAAGAGGGGGCAGGCCAGGCTGAGGGTACCCCCTCCCCCGCCGTGAGTGCATGAATTTTGTGCACTGGACCTCTAGTATGGATATAAACATTTTACTTATTTCAGTATTTCACATAAATATATTTTCCGTGAAGCTTACTCTATCCAGCCTTTACAAACCTTCATGATTATTTAATATGTTACTAAATGCTGAATATCTTTTTTAAATGGGAGGTAAAAATGTAAGGTTTCCTGGTATGTTTTAATAAATATATCTTGAGAATTTTTCAGTAATTTGTAATAGCACTTGCAGTGTGTGCATGTTCTTATTTTCTACATTGATTTCATTACTAGTTAAAATACATTTTTTTATTTTGAACATAATAGGCCCAAATAGCACTTATTATTGTTTTTATTGGTTAGTAATAATTTTGGAAAACGAAAAAAAAATTCTTTTTTTAAATTTTTGGTGGAAGTTGATAGTTTTCCTTATTCTTTACAATGTTCACCCTAGTATATATAAAGAGCTAGGTGGCGTCACGACCGAATGGGCAACCAGTCACCATGGAGTGCATGGAGCACCTCTTGGTCCCCTCCCTCCCCCAGTCCCCGAGCTGCTCACCATGAGGGGGGCTGGTGGCGGGGTGGGACTGGGGACTGTTGAGCGGCAGTGGCAGTGGCGGGCTGCTTCACGGGGTGGCTGTGAGCTTAGCAGAGCAGTCACCCAGGCGGCAGCGAGTTTCACTAAACAGTTGTGGGGCGGGGGAGATTCATGGAGCAGTCGTGGGGTGGCGGGAGCCTCGTGGAGCAGTGGCGGGGTGGGGATAGTTTCACGGAGCATCCAGTGTCGAGCTTCACGGGGCAGCAGCAAGCTTCGTAGAGCAGTCGAGAGGTGGGGGGAGCCTCGGGGAGCAGTCGAAGGGCCAGGAGCATTGCCATGCGTCCAGGGTGGGGAGCTTCACATAGCATTACAGGGCGGCAGAGGCCATGCAACGGAGGCCCGGCTAGGCCTAGGGACCCTAACTGCCCACAATTTCATGTGCACTGGGCCTCTAGTTATATAATAAGGTTGGAGTGTCATTTTTTTCTTTCAAATGTTTGGTAAATTTCTTAATTATTTGCTCTATTCTGATTTGCATTTCCCCAAATATATAACAGGATCATTATGGATAATGGTTAACGCAGATTGGGCACATAATCATTATCCAAATTATAATTTTTTAAAAAATTGTTGACAGTATTATAGATGTTTCCCATTTTCTCCCTTTTAGCCCCCCTCTACCCAACTCCCACCCCACCCCAGGCCTTCTCCACACTATTGTCTGTGCCCATGGGTTATGCATATATACATATATGTTCTTTGGTTAATCTCTTCCTGTCCCCTCTTCCTCCCACCCCCATTGAGATCTATTATTCTGTTCCATGCATCCATACCTCGGGACCTAGTTTGTTTATTAGTTTATTTTGTTCATTAGACTATTTTTAAAAGATTGAAAGTACTAATCTCTTAGATTTTAATTTTTTAAAAATATTCTACAATGTCTTTATGTTTCACCAGTGGCATAGATGATATATTTCTGGATAAAGGAGACTCTGCCTTTTTGTTTTATTTATAAAATACTATTTATGTAGTAATCACCATAACACTATTTATTTATATTTGATTTTTTATTGATTTTTTGAGAGTGAAAAGGAGAGAGAGAGAGAGAGAGAGAGAGAGAGAAGAGATCTTGATTTGTTGTTCTACTTATTTATGCATTCATTGATTGATTTTTGCATGTGCCTTGACTGGAGATTGAAACCCACAACCTTGGCGTATGAGGATGATGCTCTAACCAACTAATGTACTTGGCCACTGCTGTTTATTTATTTTTAATGCATACAGTGTTTTAACGTAAATTAATTTTGACTGTAATATGTGTTATATAGTTCTCTAATGTGAGCATAAACAATTTAATTAATATTTATTTACTATAATTAAAGTGTAATGTGTCTATGCCAGGCTGGTGAGGCTCAGTGGTTGAGCATCAACCCATGAACTAGGAGGTCATGGTTTTATTCCTGATCAGGTCAGGACACATGCTTGGGTTGCAAACTCAATCCCCATTGGGGGGCATGCAGGAGGCCGCCAATCGATGATTTTCTCTTATCATTGACTATAGGCCCAGTGTATGAAATTCGTGCACTGGTAGGGTCCCTAGAAGCTGCCGGCTGCCAGCTGGGGCCTCCCTTTTTTTCCATGCTGCTCCCTGGTGGTCAGCGCATGTCATAGTGACCGATCAAACTCCGTTTGGTCAAACTCCCAAGGGAACACGACATATTAGGCTTTTATATATATAGATGTTTCTATCCCTCTCTCCCTCTCCCTTCCTCTCTCTGAAATCAATGAAAAAATATAAAAAATGTAATGTGGCTAACTTTATTTATTGAAGAAATATGAAATTATTTTTCTCAAAATTAAATATGTTGGAAATATCACATTCTCATTTTTATCTCTGCTAGATGGACTTCCTAGCATCCAGAGACTGTTGGTCCCACAAGATCTGTTAATCCCTTCATTTCTTTCATTGGTCAATAAATTCTTCCCTAGAGTTCTGCAAATGATGATAATGAAAAAATACTTTGCTTCTCCAGGGAACATGTTTCTTTATTCTGTGCATGTTGAGAAACTGTTCTTTTCATTCTGGGCTCTAGTTTAAAACATGAGAGAGAGCACTACATGAACAACTGAATGGAAATGGAGACCTTAAAGTCAGTTTTCCTATAGAGTAAATGCCTTTGGGTAAGGAGTAATTCTCCTATGGTCTATGGTATGTTTTTCTTATCTGCAAAGTACAGGAAATAATACCTTTCTCTGATGTTATGTGAATTGAGTAAAAAGTGTATCTATAAAGAGCTTAAATTTCTGAAGCAAAAAAAAAGTTCTTATTTCACTTCTGGAATTGGAGATGAATTCAAGTGGTTTTCAATTCCAAAGCTCGATAGATAAAGCTATATTCAGAACATGAGAAGACTCCTGCAGTAATCTTTTATACTCTAATGTATACCACTTCACCATTGTCTCTTTCTACCCTTTCTTTCTGTTACCTAGCTAGTATTTCCTTCTATATAATAGAAAAAAATCATTGATTCTAAAAATCAAAGATATAATTAATAAGTCAGCAACTGGAATATTCCTGTCAACATGATTAGAACTATTTTATATTAAACCATAACTTGAGACATGGTTTTTTAAAATTGAGATGGTAGACATTGCAGAAAAGAGAGCTCACTGCTGGTCAAAGTTTTATGGCAGGTAGAATGTTCTACAATTTAAAATCTTTTAAGTGAAGGGGTATAGCTATACTACTATTAAGAGGAATTTTAAGACTGTATTGATATATTTCTCTATTAAGTTTTGCTGACAACCATAAAGGTAATGAGGCACTGTTAATATCCCCATTTCAAATTAATTTTAAGCCCTCAGCAACTTAATTCAACTGATGTTTATTTCTTGCCTATGTTACATGTCCATTATTGGTCTCTATGCACTCCTAACTCAAGGTGCAAGTTGATGGAGTTTCCAGCATTTGTGACTTCTCTATCCCATCTCTTAGCGTTCAGGGTCACTATTGTGAGAAGGAGAAAACATGAACTCATATCAATCAATCTTGGACCAGCTGACACACATCTTTTCTGCTGATAGTTCATTGGCCAGAACTTACCACGTCTCTTGCCAGTCTGAAAGAGAAAGAGAAATATGGTCCCCCCACTTGTGCTTAGGAAAGAGAGGGGAATGAAATTTAAACACTTAGAATTATTTCAATAGAAAGTAGCTGGTCCAAGGTACCATAGCTGGTAAATTGTAGAATTGGGATTTATATCCTGACAGAGCAGCATTCCTCCCTTAATATCTAATAAGGTAACACCTGATATCATTTTATGACCTCCATTTCTTGTTCCAAATTTAACTTATTAGTGGATTTTGAAATTGTTTATTCCAAATACCCATTTCATTAGAACTCAATAAAGAAATTACTTATTTAAAAAATCATAGCTTTGCTCTGGCCCAGCCGTGGGCAAACTACGGCCCGCGGGCCGGATCCGGCCCATTTGAAATGAATAAAACTAAAAAAAAAAAAAGACCGTACCCTTTCATGTAATGATGTTTACTTTGAATTTATATTAGTTCACACAAACACTCCATCCATGCTTTTGTTCCGGCCCTCCGGTCCAGTTTAAGAACCCATTGTGGCCCTCGAGTCAAAAAGTTTGCCCACCCCTGCTCTGGCCAGTGTGATCGGTGGTTAGAGTGAAGGCCAGCACACTGAAGCATGGCAGGTTTGATTCCCTGTCAAGGGAATGTGCCTGGGTTGCTGGTTCGATTCCTGGCCCTGTGGGGGTACGTGTGAGAGGCAAACAATCAATGTGTCTCTCTCACATGGATGTTTCTCTTCCTCTTTCTCTCCTCCTCCCTCCCTCCCTCCTTTCTACTCTCTCTAAAATCAATGGAAAAATATCCATGGGTGAGGATTAATAAAAACAAATCACAGCTTTATTCTCATCTAATACACATCCATAAGTGAATACACCTATTGAACATGTCCTTCATAAATTATATATATATATATCCCTAATATGCAAATAGACCAAACAGTGGAACAACCAAACAACCGAACAACCAGTTGCTATGACATGTGCTGACCACCAGGGGGCACACGTGGAACATGGTGGGCATTGGCAGCAGGCGGCAGATCACAGAACATGGTGGGCATCGGTCATGGCAGAATGGTGGAGCAGGTGAGCAGGGGTGTCAGACCAAGGTGGCGTTCCAGTCGCTGTCATCAGGGTGAGCCTCTGGTGCTTACTGAAAATTCTTTGCTCCCACGCGCTGCAGTCCCGCTGGTCCCGCTTGCACCCACTGCCAGCGCCCAGCACCAGCCCCAATCGTTCGGTGCCGTCAGTGGGTATGAGTGGTGGCTGCTGGCCCTGATCACCCCTTCAGGGCTTCTCCACCTCCCCCTGCTCCTGAGGGGCAATTGGGGCAGCAGCCTCTTGCACCCACTGCCGGTGACAGCCCCGCTCGCACCCGCAGCTGGCACTGGAGCCGCTGCTCACACCCATTGCCAGTGCCCAGCGCCGGTCCCGATCACTCGGCACCATCAGTGGGTGTGAACGGCGGCTACTGGCCCCGATCGCCCCTGAGGGCTTCTCCACCTCCCCCTGCTCCTGAGGGGAGATTGGGGCAGCAGCCGCCACTTGCACCCACTGATGGTGCCGGCCCCACTCACACCTGCTGCTGGCGCCAGCCCCAATTGCTCCTCACTGTCAGTGGGTGTGAGCAGGGCCAACACCATCAGTGCATGGAAGTGGCAGTGGTGGGAGCAGTGCTGTGGCAGACATGGGACCAGGGGCCCCGGTGAGAGAGGCCAAAAACTGCCCCTTTGCCCACTGCAGCCTCACGGCCCACAGTTCCTTTCAAGGTACACTGGGCCCCTATCCTCTTATCTAATAAAGAGGGAATATGCAAATTGACCATCACACCATAATTGTCAAGATGGCTGCACCCACAGTGGAGGCCGAGTTCCCGTAACGAGCCTTAACAGGCAATCAGCAGGGACCTGAGGCTGCATGCCCCCCTCCCTGCCTGGTGTGGCTTGACAGGGGATATCAGGCCATGCCCCCTGCCCAACAGGGCTCGACAGGGGACCTCAAGCCGCATCCCCCGCCCTGTGGAGCTTGATGGGGACTTCAGGCCATGCCCCCAACCCAGCAGGGCTTGACAGGGGATCTCAGGCTGCACCCCCAGGCCCAGGCCAGGGGACCTCAAGGTGTGCCCCTTGGCCTGGGCCAGGGGACCTCGGGCCGAGCCCCCCACCCCAGCGCCAGGCCAGGTGACCTGAGGCCATGCTCCCCCACCTGTCGGGCTTGACAGGGGTGGGACCAGCCATGTCTGAATCTCCCGCAATGGGGGTGCAGCCGGCTGGGTCTGGGTCTCGCACGATTTCAAGGTGTATGTGGGTGGGTGGGAACTTGACTCTGGTTCCCATGGCGCACCCCAGACTCTGACAGGAGGAGGATTTTCATATATATTTTACTAATTTTCTTTCATCTCTGACACTTCTATTATAGAGAACGGGCAAATAGCAATATTAAAATATAACCTCTAATTAATGCCCTTTTAATGTGCACAAATTTCGTACACTGGGTCACTAGTCCTATATAATAAAAGGGTAATATGCAAATTGACTGGTCACTGTGATGCGCACTTACCACCATGGGGCAGATGCTCAATGTAGGAGCTGTCCCCTGGTGATCAGTGAGCTCCCACAAGGGGAGTGCCGCTCAACCAGAAGCTGAGCTCATGGCTGGTGAGCACAGAGGTGGTTGTGGGAGCCTCTCCCAGACTGTGAGAGGGCGCAGGCTGGGCTGAGGGACCCCCCCTCCCCCAAGTGCACGAATTTCATGCACCAGGCCTCTAGTTATTATA
>NW_005357599.1:325118-326826 GCF_000412655.1 Myotis brandtii
ATATATTATTTACCACAAACAAAACTGAGACAGTTCTAATGTTTGGTTTACCTGATTTTTAAAATAAGTGCATCTTAATTGCTCGTTTTCTTCAGATTCTTGAATGTCACAGTATATCTGTTACTTTATAAGGTTATTAATCATGGAAGAAGACAAAGCATTCAGGATATTCTACCCACATACTGGAGCTATAGAAATTATTTTTCTCCAGCCTACATAGGAAACTTAATATTTTAGTAACTCTAAGCATAGGCAAACTCTGTAGTATCCTAAGTAAACAGTAGAGGGATTTCAGTTATGTGGGGGTTTTTTTTGTATTAAAATTTATATACACTCTGTAAAAGCTATAAATGCAGAAGTTTGATTTTCCTATCCATACTTTTAGTCTATTCAGGGGAAAAAAATCTTAAAAAACACACATTAGAGTTCAGAATATCTTCCTGTTGTTGCCTGCTCAACAGCAAATCATGGGAGGACCATAAAGTCTTGATGAAGAAGCTGAATTTTTTTTTCGGGGGAGGGGGTAGAATGACTAGAAGTGCTCTCTGGTGCATTAAACTCACTTCAGAGAGTGTTCATTGGGGAAAGAAGGACATTTTGTTGCCAAAGGAATTTCAGGTGTACATAAGGTTACAAATTTGTATGGACCTGCTATGAAAAATATATGCAACAATGAAATAAATAGGATATTGAGGTGGTTTTGTTGTTGTTGTTTTTTGTGCTTAGAGATTGGTATTTTTTTTTTAATTTGGGTTAAATGTTAACTCATTTTTATCAATTATTTTATTACACTGTCAGAAAACTATTGAAACCCTTGACAACAATGGAATGCCATATATAAAGAGTTAAATAAATCTCTTAAAGGGTACAAAGTAGAATTGATTTACATAAACCTAGATTTGGTTCGCTTGTACAATTTATAAAGTTAGAATTATCTATTAGATTTATACACATTCAGAGTAATAAGATGCCTTAGGGTCCAATTGATGTTATAAACCTCTCATTTTATAAATGGGGAAACTAGGCTTAGAGAGATAAAGGCCATGCCACTAAAAGTGTCACTAATGGCAAGGGAGGACAAGTAATTCTATTTATGGTTATCTTATAAAGTTACATAATTATTTTTTATGTTTCATCAAATTACATTTCTGATAAATTTTCAAACTTGGTTATAATGATCTGTTTGTAATTTTAGATGAAGATGCCTACTAAAACATCCTTAAATTTTATAAAATAAGGAACAATAGCATTAAAGCAACACAAAAGTAAAATACAGAGGCATATAATTAATTAGGCACTTTGTTTGGCTCAGTGGATAGAGCATCAGCCTGTGGACTGAAGGGTCCCTGGTTTGATTCTAGTCAAGGGTATGTACCTCGGTTACAGGCTCCTCCCCAGCCCGGGCCCTGGTAGGGCGCATGCAGGAGGAAACCAGTGGATGTGTTTTTCTCACATTGCAGTTTCTCTCTGTCTTTTCCTTTGTCTTCCTCTCTCTAAAAATCAATGGAAAACTGTCCTCGGGTGAGGATTAAAAATAATAAATAAAATAGTTTAAAATTTTTTCTTTTTATTTACAATCTATGAGATTATGATACATAAACAATTATGTGAAATGGCTATTTATTGCAAAAATATATTGTAATTGCAAGCTTGTCATTTTTGTACAAAATGATTTTATTTTTTAATCCTCACCCAAGGATTTTTTTTT
>NW_005357599.1:327577-343227 GCF_000412655.1 Myotis brandtii
TCATTCCATGCACCAAAAGGTCACCTGTTTGATTCCAGGTCAGGGCACATACCCAGGTTGCGGGTTTGAAGGAGGCAACTGATTGATGTTTTCTCTCTCACATTGATGTTTCTCTCTCCCTCCCTGTCCCTTCCTCTTTCTCTAAAAAATCAATAAAAACATATTAAAATTTATTTTAAAAAGGCAGAAAGCTAGATGATAATAATAAAGAGACAGCCACAGAGGCTGAGAAAGAGAAATTAGAGAGGTAGGGCTTTACAACAGGAGAGAGAAGACAAAGGGAGTAATCATTTCAGTGGGGAATAAAGGTACCTTTAATAGAGTGCTTAGGTGTTAGACGTTGTGCTGAGTTATTTATGTAGTTTACCTCCTGTCATCCTTCCCACAGTCTTATGAAGTAATATGTTCCTATGTTTTCAAATGAGGTGGCTGAAGAATAGTTAAATTTGCTTAATGCCATACATATCTACTAACTTTTAAAGATGAAGTTCAAATGCTGGTCTGTCTGACTTAAGCTCACACTCTTAAATGCCTCTCTGTTCCAGAATAGAGAAAGAGTTGATCATGCCCAAAGCCAGAAGGTAATCAAATGGAAATTAATTAGACACCAACATTGAAAATGTGTAATTAGATTTACAGTTAGTAAAAAAAAAAGTTTGCTGTATTAGAATAAGGAATCTTGGGTAATTTACATAAAATATTTTAATGTAACTTGAAACTAAGAAGGTTACAAATAAATTTATAAGGCAGTTCTAGCTGGTTTGGCTCAGTGGATAGAGTGTTGACTGAAGGGTCCCAGGTTTGATTCCAGTCAAGGGCACATGCCTAGGTTTTTGGTTTGATCCCGAGTATGGGGCATGTAAGAGGCAGCCAATCAATGATTCTCTCTATTCATTGATGTTTCTATCTCTACCTTTCTGAAATTGATAAAAATATATTTAAAAATTATAAGGCAGATATGATAAATAGCAATTATATGCACTGCTAGGCAAAATTTGAACAGTATAGAAAAGTTACTTAATATTTCAATATCAGTTTTCCTCTCTGAAATGTAAATAATCCTCAAATTATTTTGAATGAATAAATTAAGTAATATACAGAAAATCTCCAGTCACCATGAGTAGGATATCATAAAGGCAACATAAGCATAATATTTGCTGTCACTTAATGTGTGGGTTTGCCCATTTCAACTTAGAGGACTGAGAAAAATAAAAACCAGACAGCAAATGCTGAAGAGTAGATAAGAAATATGGTAGTAGAGATAATGAATGTAACATAATTTTTAAAAATTTGACAGGGAGAAGAATTGCACTAGGGGTGTAGTTGAATGGGGTGATGGGGATTAAAGGAGGAAAAATATTTATGAAATATAGAGATAACTAAAGATGGAAAAGTAATGAGAAATACCTTAAAGGAGACCTGATATGATAAAGTTGAATCATATCCATGAAAAAATATTGAATTAGAGTGATTCCCCTGATAATTTTTTTTTCATTTCTTTTTAACCCCTTTGAATAACAGGTATTGGGTCACCTTGCAGTATAAATACCATATGGATTTTCAGAATATCTGAGCCAGGGTCCACTCTTTCTGTCACTAACTAGCAGAGCGACTTTGGACAAATCACTCAGTGTATGCTACAGACTAAATGTTCCTGTCTCCTCCAAGTTCATATGTTGATGGTATTTGACAGTGGGGCCTTTGGGAGGAAATTAGAGAGGAGGTCATGAGAGTGGGGCCTTTATAAAAAGATGAGGAGACATAGGATCTCTCTGTCTCTGCATGCACACATTAAGGCAAGGCCATGTGAAGACACAAGCCAGGAAGTGAGCCCTAAGAACCTGACCACATTGGCACCTTCATCTCAGACTTTTAGCCTCCAGGACCACAAGCACTACCTTTTTGTTCTTTAAGCCACGGTGTTTCATTACAGTAGTTCGAACTGACTGAAACAGTGTGCCAGGACTTAGTTTACCCATTTGTATAATGAGGCAGTTTGACTAGAAAATCCCTGAAATCCTTTCCTGTGATGTTAGTTCTGACATTGTCTAAAACAGGTACTTCTAGAATTTGGTATTCATCATCTTTTTCTTTGTTCTTAACCCAACACCAATCCCCAAACTTAAAAATCAATCAATCAATCAGTCAATCAATCACAGAATGCAGCCTGAGGGTTTGTGAAAGCTGTTGGGCGAGGGGTGGGGGCTTTCAATACCTTGCTTAGATAAGTCAGATGTCTATGGACCCTTGTGTATGTATCAGGATCAGAACTTTTATTCTCCTCCTCCTCCCTTTTTCTTTGTCCCCTCCCAATTTCTTTCTTTGTTTCCTTTCTCTGTTGGGGAGCACATGAGACTTGGTTGGAAAGTTTGTAAGGAGGACATTCTGAGAAAAGGGAAGTGTGATGAAGGCAGCCCACCCTGTTTATAGGAATTCTGACTTAGGAGAGTGCCGAAGGTGGTGCCTCTCATTATTCTTCAACCTTTCCAAACAAGTTTGTTCACATGCAGACCCCTGGGTGTTTACTGGGGTCCTTATACTTAATCTTTGGGTGTCCTTGCTTAAAGGACACTACAAACACATGTGTCCTCCAAGATTACTTACTCTACTGATTATATCTTAAAGGTAAGATACAAACTTTATCTCAAACTGCTGTTACAATAAAATCAGGCAATCGAGGCTGTCTGGTTCCTTTAGCCAGGCAGTCCCTTAGCCCTCTCTTTCACAGCAAATGATGTGTCAGAGTAATCCATTCATCTGTCACGCAGGGTCTGTTGGTCAGCCCCAGCATTTCTCCCCCACTCTTACCCTCCCTCCCTTCCTCCTTTCCTTCTTTCTTGTTCCTGCTTCTCTGACTTCCCACTTTCTTTCAAACTGGCAAGAAAAGCTATTTCCTTTTCATTTCTCTTGTTCCTTCTATTACTCACTGCTTAAATGGAAACTTGATTCAGATACAAATAGCATAGAATATTTTTCAGATTATAAACAATGAAGATAAGAAATGTAAACAAAATTGAATGAATGTTTAATAAATGATAAAAATAGAGTAATACAATTTTTCTTAAAAATTTATTTCCAAAGGACACTGTAAACCAAATGTTTTCAGATGTATTTTGATGTGGGAAACAGTTTTAATAATACACATTTTTTTATGCTAAGTGAAATAAGCCAGTTAGAGAAAGGCAAGCATCGCATGATCTTACTCATATGTGGAATTTAAAGAACAAAATAGATCCAGAGACATAGAAACATGGAACAGACTGTGGACTCTCAGAGGGGAGGTGGGGTTGGGTAGGAAGAGATTAACCAAAGAATTTGTATGCAGATATGCATAACCCATGGACACAGACGATAGGGTGTTGAAGGCCTGGGGCGGGAGATGGGTGTGGGCTAGAAGGGGGTCAATGGGGAAAAAAAGGGGACATCTGTAATACTTTCAACAGTAAAGACAAAAAAAAAATAAGGTGATGATAAGACACACACACATTCACCAAAAAAGGAAAAAGAGATTCACATTTTTTTAAAGAAGGAAGTTGAACTCACAAAGCATTTTGGATCTCCTATCCCATCAAGTCTTTTTCCAATTATTTCTTAGGAAAAACATCTTACATAGTGATTTCTGTATTGTGCTGGGGAAAAGTAAGGTCTATGATACAGTGCTAATATGCTACAGCTGAAATGCTTAATACCATCAGCCTTTCAGACCATTTCTTATCACATTAACACAGGGACAGCATCCCTCTCCTGGCCAGCTTAGTTCCCACAATGCCTGCAACTATTAGAGATTCATGAATATTTAAAAGTTGTAAAACTAAGCTCTTCTTGACTCTGTGTTATACCTCAAGAGCTGAGATTTCATTTTTTTTTCCCAATAGGAAGATTCTAACACCTGTAGTGAAGCACAGCACCTGAGAGAAAGGGGGGTAGGCTTTGCCAGGTAGTTCTCAGAACACAGGAGTGAGGTTTCTCTGATATTTTCCTGTATCATCCAGTTGACGACACAGGGCCCATGGCCTGCAGCCAACAATTCCACTTTCACTATATTGGTAGCAAAAGGAGAGGTATGTATATTCAGAGAGTTTTCAATGTTTCTTCATTGCTAAGCTACTTGTTGACTTTCTTGCAGTGGTGGATGTAACAATTTAACAGTTTACTCTTGATCCCCCTAAAGCTGATTGTTTTGCATAAATGCTTTGCATAAGCACTAGACCATTTCATGTATTTGCCGGTGTGATTCTGTATTATACTATATTATACCTAATTCCTTTTCACACACACACAAAAAAACACAACAAAAAGTCAAACAGTAGCACTGAGTGAATCTGGAGTCCATGTGACTGCTAATTTGTAAGTTTTTCTTTTTGCAAAGTGGACAGATAAGAGATTCATTTAATATATGCAAAATGCTGATAGTTACCTAATAGTAAAGATATAATTTTGTGGGAAAATGCATTTTCTTTTTGAATAATCTCTTTGTGTTTTAGTATAATTTAGATAAAAGTATTATGTATTTGGTGTAGGTGGATTCACATTCATTCAGTGATCACAGGCTTTGGACACTGCCTTAAGCACTGAGCACAGCAAAATCAATGTTTAAACTTTCTTAATTTATTTCTCCCCATTTTGGATATATAAACACATATATGCTATCCTTACTTGAAAAAATTAAAGCTTTGATATAATGTTTTCCCCATAATTTTCATAGTTTGTATCTCTAGTCCTCATGTATATCTATATGGAGCAGATAAAAGCTAAATGGTAAAATCTAAAAACTCCTGAGCGTGGGTTTTTTAGGGGAAGATGTGGGAGAGAGAAAAAAATATATAAATAAATTTCAGTTATATGGAAGGGGAAAACAAGAGCCAAAATAACACAGGTTGGTTTTTAACTCATAAATTTATTTCCAGCAAAACTATAAAGTCAGTGTAAAGACAGAGTAAGACATTTATAAGCATGAAAGATTCATAAAATTTATCTCTCATACGTGTTTTATTCCTACGATACTGAATTGGAGACTGAGTTGTTAAACCAGTTTGGGTAAAACACTGAGAAATGAGAAACAATGTCACTGACTGAACAGTGACCGGCATGACTGAAGAGCAGCAACCGGAGTCTCAGGGTGGGCTGTAAATCGATAGGTGAGAAGGGATTGAAGGGAGAAGATTCCAAAAAAGTCCAGGAAAACCAATAAACAGCATAAGTTCATAAATAAATTATAATTTAGAAGGTCTATGATACAGTGCTAATATGCTTAATACCTCACGATGCCTGATTAATGATGATCAACCATGATTGCCTATCACATTAACATTAGTCTGGGGATCTTACAAATGATATCAATAGCCTGATCAGGCGTGGCTCAGTAGTTGAACATCAACCTATGAACCAGGAGGTTATGGCACATGCCCTGGTTGCAGCTCAATCCCCAGTGTGGGGACATGCAGGAGAAAGCCCATTGATGATTCTCTCTCATAATTGATGTTTCTATCTCTCTATCCCTTACTCTTCCTCTCTGGAAATCAATAAAATAATTTAAAAAATGATATCAATAGCTGGTTACCACTATAAAGTTTTTGATTTAATGAGTCTGAGTGGGGTAAGTGGTGGATGTGGTAGGTTTTGTGGGAGAGGGTATATTTCAAATATATATATATATATATCTGAGTTAATCCTATTCTTCATTTCATGGCCATTATTGTCACTGATCCTTGCACAATACCATTCTTTTTTATTTCCTTTTATCCCTATGCCAAACTTTATTTCTTCTCCCATCATAGGAAACCACTTTGATGTATTTGTTATCATATCTGTATATATAACTGTGTATGTGTATTATGTGCTTAACTATGTATGTATGTATCTATTTGTATAACTATGCCAAATGGGTACTGCTTTTAATGTATTTATAGTAGTCCCCCCTTATTAATAGTTTCACTTTCTGCAGTTTCAGTTATCCAAAGTCAGCCATGGTCTGAAAATATTAAATAAAAAATTCCAGAAATAAACAAATCATAAGTTTTAAATTTCCCTCCATTCTGAGTAGCATGATGAAATCTAACATTCACTAAGGATGTGGATCATCCCTTTGTCCAGCATATCCTAGCTTTATACACTACCCACCCGTTAGTCACTTAGAAGCAGTCTTGATTATCAGATCAGCTGTGGAGGTATTGCAGTGCTTGTGTTCAAGTAACCCTTAATTTATTAAAGCTTTGATATAATGTTTTCCCCATAATTTTCATAGCTTGTGTCTCTAGTCCTCATGTATATCTATATGGACCAGATAAAAGCTAAATGGTAAAATCTAAAAACTCCTGAGCATGGGTTTTGTAGGGGAAGATGTGGGAGAGAGAAAAAAAAATATAAATAAATTTCAGTTATATAGAAGGGGAAAACAAGAGCCAAAATAACACAGGTTGATTTTTAACTCATAAATTTATTTCCAGCAAAACTATAAAGTCAGTGTAAAGACAGAGTAAGACATTTATAAGCATGAAAGATTCATAAAATTTATCTCTCATACGTGTTTTATTCCTACGATACTGAATTGGAGACTGAGTTGTTAAACCAGTTTGGGTAAAACGCTGAGAAACCAGAAACGATGTCACTGACTGGACAGTGACCGGCATGACTGAACAGCAGCAACCAGAGTCTCAGGGTGGGCTGTAAATTGATAGGTGAGAAGGGATTGAAGGGAGAAGATTCCAAAAAAGTTCAGGAAAACCAACAAACAGAATAAGTTCATAAATAAGTTACAATTTAGAACATAACCTCATGATGCCCGATTAATGATGATCAACCATGATTGCCTATCACATTAACATTAGTCTGGGGATCTTAAAAATGATATCAATAGCCTGGGCGTGGCTCAGTGATTGAGCATCAACCTATGAACCAGGAGGTTATGGCACATGCCCCGGTTGCAGCTCAATCCCCAGTGGGGGGACATGCAGGAGGAAGCCCATTGATGATTCTCTCTCATCATTGATGTTTCTATCTCTCTATCCCTTTCTCTTCCTCTCTGGAAATCAATAAAATAATTTTAAAAATGATATCAATAGCTGGTTACCACTATAAAGTTTTTGATTTAATGAGTCTGAGTGGGGTAAGTGGTGGATGTGGTAGGTTTTGTGGGAGAGGGTATATTTCAAATATATATATATATATATCTGAAGGGTAGCGGTCGTACGCCAATTACCATGTTTCTCTTTTATTAGTGTAGATATATATATATATCTGAGTTAATCCTATTCTTCATTTCATGGCCATTATTGTCACTGATTGTTGCACAATACCATTCTTTTTTATTTCCTTTTATCCCTATGCCAAACTTTATTTCTTCTCCCATCATAGGAAACCACTTTGATGTATTTGTTATCATATCTGTATATATAACTGTGTATGTGTATTATGTGCTTAACTATGTATGTATGTATCTATTTGTATAACTATGCCAAATGGGTACTGCTTTTAATGTATTTATAGTAGTCCCCCCTTATTAATAGTTTCACTTTCTGCAGTTTCAGTTATCCAAAGTCAGCCATGGTCTGAAAATATTAAATAAAAAATTCCAGAAATAAACAAATCATAAGTTTTAAATTTCCCTCCATTCTGAGTAGCATGATGAAATCTAACATTCACTAAGGATGTGGATCATCCCTTTGTCCAGCATATCCTAGCTTTATACACTACCCACCCGTTAGTCACTTAGAAGCCGTCTTGATTATCAGATCAGCTGTGGAGGTATTGCAGTGCTTGTGTTCAAGTAACCCTTAATTTACTTAATAATGGCCCCAAAGCTCAAGAGTAGTGCTGCTGGCAATTTGGATGTCCTACAGAGAAGCCTTAAAGTGCTTCCTTTAAGTGCAAAGGTGAGTACAGTACAATCAGATATTTTGAGAGAGCCCTGGCCAGTTGGTTGGAGGTTCCGGGTTCCATCTCCAGTCATGGCACGTATGAGAAGCAACCACTCTTTCTTTCTCTTTCTCTTTCTCTTTCTCTTTCTCTTTCTCTTTCTCTTTCTCTTTCTCTTTCTCTTTCTCTTTCTCTTTCTCTTTCTCTTTCTCTTTCTCTTTCTCTTTCTCTTTCTCTTTCTCTTTCTCTTTCTCTTTCTCTTTCTCTTTCTCTTTCTCTTTCTTTCTTCTTCTTCTTCTTCTTCTTCTTCTTCTTCTTCTTCTTCTTCTTCTTCTTCTTCTTCTTCTTCTTTCTCAAACAAAAAAATCAGTATACATATCCTTGAGTGAGGACATGTAAAATAAAAAGATATTTTGAGAGAGACACAAAGAGATTACATTCACTTTTAATTGCACAATATTGTTATAATTGTTCAATTTTATTATTAGTTGTTGTTGTTAATCTCTTACTATGCCTAATTTATAAATTAAACTTTAAAATGTATAGGAAAAAAGATAGCATGTATAGGGTTTGGTGTTATTTGCAGTTTCAGACATCCACTAGGGGTCTCCTGGAATGTATCCCTGCAGATAGATCACTCATTGTTATTTCCATTAGTTAAATATGATTGAGGGTGATATATCTCATCCTGCTTTTCTTTCGTTTCCATTGGGTACTATGTTATAAGGTCACTGCATGTTGTCCTAATGTCTCTACTCCTTTGTTCCTATGGGATGAACAATTTCCATGAAGCAACCACGGATTATTATTTTTCATGATTCTAGGGTAGTTCTACTCATGGTACATGGTCTTACTTAAGATTTTTAAGAAGGTCTTTTAAGACTGTGAGACAGCTGGGATGGCTGGGCCTCTCAGTCCTTGTGGTCTTTATCTGGGCTTTTTCACATCATGTTGTCTCAGTTCCCAGAGAGCAAAAGCAGACTCTTTTAAGATTTAGCCCAGGAAGTAGAACAATATCATTTCTTTCACAGTCCGTTAGTCAAAACAAGTGAAAGTCCAGCCCAGATTTAAGAGGCAGGGACTTAGACACTGCCTTTTAATTTGATTAGGAGTAGCTGTCACATTGCAAAGGGCATGGACAAAGAGAAGCATGCTTCATCGGAACTGTCATAGTATATCAGCCATATAAGTAAAACAAAATAAAACTGCAAGTGAAGGAAAAATAAAAAAATATTAAATAAAGAGTAATTATAGAGCAGTACTCCACATTGAACGATATTTACATCATCATAATAATGTAAATACTATTTATTGATTTGAGTAAAGAGAGTGGGAAGGCTGAGTGCTCATCTAGCATCACAAAATATCAACAGATAATTTATAAAGTAAATAAACAAAGGAAAATTAGCAGAGTAGAATATTTTTTATAAGTGAGTCTTTTTAAAAATTATATTTTTATTGATTTCAGAGAAGAAGGGAGAGAGAGAGAGAGAGAGAGAAACATTAATGATGAGAGAGTATCATTGATAGGCCTCCTCCTGCATGCCCCCTACTGGGGATTGAGCCTGCAACCCATGCATGTGCCCTTGACCAGAATCGAACCCAGGACCCTTCAATCTGCAGGCCGACGCTCTATCCACTGAACCAAACCAGCTAGGGCCAGAGTAGAACATTTTTAAAAATTGGAGTAAATATTTAAAGACATAACTTGAAAAACTGAAAGTGGTTGCCTGTGGAAAGTGGTTTGTGGACTAGAAAAATCAGAAATCCCTGCTGTCTATTATGGGCTTTTTGTCAACTTTGTAAAGTGTGCATAGAGTTATTATGATTATATTTTTAAAGAAATGCAAAACCAAATAAAACAGAAATAGACAAACACGAATTTAATTTGATTATATTCTACTTAAAATACTACTTGATTAGCCTCCCATAGGACAAATTATCCCAACATGTAACTGGCATAGCTAAGAAGACACAAAATGAGATGAAACCTCTCTAGAAACCATAAAGTAGGATTTTAAAGCAGCCAGACTCTAGGAGGAAGTTTTTCTAATTACAAGGCTGAGGAGCCTGTTCTTTTTTGGAAAAAAAAAAAGTACATAATGTGTATTTTCACCCCAAATAAATCTTCTTTGTGAATGTCTGCTCTCTGGCTCAGAAATTCGAGTGCTCTCAGGAATTTGGCCTGAAAACTGGGCAGATATGTCTTCTGGCAGGACGGCTGTACACCAGGCCAGAGCAGCCAGAGGAACAGCCCTTGGGCAGACAATCTTCCTGAGTCCATTCCTAGGCTACAGCAGCAGTGCAGCAGGAAACATGGTTGTGGGTGCAGTGTGGGCTGGGGCAGTGACGGTCATCAGTGAAGCATTACTCCTTGTGAAAGAGTTCCAGTGAGCAAAGTGCTTTAGCTATGCCAAGCCGGGCAAAAAGCTCTAGTGACAGCACGAAGGGTTTTGCATTATTGTATTGTATTTTGCATTTAGTTTGTATAAAATTGTATATTATAATTTTTTTCTAACTAAATCCTTCTCTTTTGAATGTCAGGAAACCTAGCATATAGAAAAATAATATCCTATTTCAATTCAGGAAAACAGTAGTAAAAGAAAGTCTATTTGATATAAGGATTTGAGATAAAAGCTAAGCATATAGGCATGCCTATAAGCTGTAAAATGAAGGAGTAATTTGAGTACAAACTATTTTTGTATCCAGTGAAGTCAAATAATATATTCAATTTTACATACTACTTTTATCACATTTATGGCAAACACACATATAAAACAATATAAAAATATGCTGTATCATGTTAAGGATGACTGTGCCTGGTCTGTAGGATTCTGAATTTCTTCTTTTTACCTCTATTTTAATTTTCTTTAGTGAACATAAACTACCTTTATGATAGGAAATATTTCCTTAAAAGTAATTTAAATAAAAGGAGATGGAAAAAGGAGTGAAAAAGTGAAATACCAAATATTGGAAATGTATTATACATATATAATTTTCATTTGCTAAAAAACTCATTAAATAATCTAAAGAGTAAATGGAGTGAATACAATTCAAGGAAACTTCTGAGGTTCTCAGAAAATAACTTCAGTTTGTCAAAAGTAAATGCATTGCTGGTTTATGCTATTCACTCTTTTCTAAAATGTCTAATATATATAATCACCTCCATTCTCTGGAAGTAAATTTTAATTTCACTCTCTAAAAGTAGAACTCAATTATATATATATATATATAATTATGCAGTTCAATCAGGAAATGAACTTTTACCAACTTTCTCATCAATTCACTTCTATATCACAATCTGGGAAGCCATCAACCTCCTACGAAGGTAACCATGTCTCATAATAGTGAGAATTTTACTCTAAGAAATAAGACCGACTACATTGGTCTAGAGATGTTGTTTAGAGAAACCATAGTTTCATTGTCACTCATGTATCTGTTCATATACAAATTTTCACTTTAACATTGGAGAAGGTAAAAATAGCCAACCAGTCACAGAATACTAATACTCTTTCAACTTCACATTCCATTGGTCATTAAGTAAAATGATCTTGTCATCACTTTATTGAACAAAAAGAAGAAAAACAGTGTTTAGATGAACATGCCCAAGCTGCACTCTGCCTCCTCTCTTCTCTTCTCCTGCTGAAAAGCTCACTCTTCCATTTTTTTTTCTTTAAGTAAATGGCATCATATCTACCACATTGCCTAAACTTAGTACTCCACAGTCATCTTTGCTTTTCTATCATATATTCAGGTTCAAATAAGATTCTATCTTTCACTTTACATATAACTTCCATTTCTACCGTGCCCAGCACATCATATGCTTTCAGTAGAATTGTTAGAGTATACCCCTTAACAAGGCCCTTTGCTACAGCCCACTTTCCTAATCTCATCTTCAGCTGTTTCTTCTCATGCTCACTGCACTAACTGTACAATTATTCCTAAATATGCATTTTTAAATAGTGATTTTGCATAGACTAGTTTTCATGAGGCCACTGAGAATACTATAGATGCAGACAAGTATGCCAGACAGCAAATAAAAATATGGGACCTCCAGTTAAATTTGAAGATCAGATAAACAATAAATAAATTTTAGTTTATGTCCCTTTCATTGTCTATTTGACCTTCAAATTAACTGGGTCCTGTATATTATCTGGCAACCCTAGAGGTAAAAGGGAAGTAGCAAGGTGTACCATGAAAGATAAGCAATAATTAGAGTGACTATAAGCCCTGATTTGCCCTGAAGAGAACTGGTTTATATTTACTGTCTTCATATAACTACAAAGAATTTCCACTTTAATCTTCAAATACGACCATATGTGGCCTTACTTGTGCCTCACCTCTTCTACCTCTCTAGTTTACTCTAGCAATATTTTCCCTCTCTTGCAATTTGCTTCAGTAAGTTTGTCCCTCTTTTGGTTTCTTGAATGCAATTGTCTGCCTTTCTCTTTAGAATCTATGAATTCTGTTTCCTCACCCTGACCTCTGAAGGAAAACAATCTTTTCTCTCCACACCTTTTCTGGGCATCCTCCATTCATGTTCCCACAACCTCCCTACTCTCTTAGGCTGTGTGTGTGCTATGTGTGTGTGTGTGTGTGTGTGTGTGTGTGTGTGTGTGTGTGTGTATGCGCACCCTTGGAGGACATTAGGTTTCCAAGCCTAAGATTAACAGTGTCTTTTTTTCCCTTCTCTGCACTTATCTCAATTTATAATAATATATTTGTGTGATAACGTGGTTATTCTATGTGTTTCCTATTAGACTATAAGTTATATGATCTGGCATTAAGTAAATGTAGCATGAAAATAGGAAAACAGTTTAATAGAAGTAAAATTTAATAAAGACTCCAGCTGTTAATATGCAAAATGGCTGCCTTTAAATTACTGAGCTTGTGATCACTTGACATTTTTAACCAAAGGATGAATGGCCATATGTCAGTGGTAAGGAAGTTCCAGAAGGGTTTATACAAATAATGGAGTGGGAAGTTGATGGCCTCTGAGGTCTTTTCTGACCTTTATATTCTGTGACTTACAGATGAGCTTTATAATACAACTTACTTGCAAGTCAGAACTGCCAGTATTTTACAAATAATCTTAATTATTCTGAAATATAGGATGAGACCCAATGATTATAGCACATTAAATTTATCATCAGTAATTGAATAAAACAGTGAGATTGAGAGATAATTTTTAAATTTTTATTTATTTTCCAGATAAGGATTTAGAAGGTACATATTAATTCAATAAGGTGTCAAATGAAAGTCTGGGGTAGATTGAGGTTTAAAAATCAAGATTCAAGAAACCTCCTTTGCAGATTGCATAGTGAATTTCCAAACTCTTCAATTTCTTAAAATATAAGGAAAATAAGGATATTATTTGGTATACAATTAGTTAAAATATTATAAAAGCATTTTCAATTTCCTAGAATTCAGAAAATTCTGCAATTTCCATTCATTTTGGTTTCTAATGTCAAATATTATAATATGCAGTATTTCCCTCTTGTAAAATAAGTTTTTCAAATCTTATATCTATTTGTCTCAAAGAACCTATCATCTTATAAGAAAAATTATCTTTATAAAACTAGCCATTTGTAATGCATCAGAGGCCATCATAAAAATAGCATTTTTAATTACTCACACCAAGTATATGTTTACACTAATAATTTAAAACTAATGTTAATTTTGTTTAAATTGTGTGTTTTTATGAAATTCATTAGCCATTATTTATACACATGGTATTTATTTTCTTTTTAGTTTAACACTTTCATAGTACTTACTTAATGGCAGGCACTGTTCTAGCCACTTTTTAAATATTAACTCATTAAGTCCTGATTAGAACTTTCTAAGAGAGACACTGCTAATTTTCTAACATACAGAAGAGAAAAATAAGACAAATAGATACTTAGTCAATTGACTAAGGCCAAGGCTATAGGTAGTGAAACTAACCTTTGAACCAAGGCAATCTGGCTTCTGGTGGCAAATTCATATTCTTAATCATTATATGATAGAAAATCAAATATCAACAATGCAGTGGGATAAAAAATCCTATACAGTAGGTCCTCAGGTTACATTGGAGATCCGTTCCTATGGCGTGACGTAACGCGATTTTCGCTGTAAGTTAGAACCCACCTACATAAGCACCTACATCACTCACATGGAGCACATACACAGCAGTAATGAAGTGAAACAGTTAAAAAAATTAAAAGAAAGATAACAATTCTTGACCTTTACTTGTGGTAAATAAATAATAATAAAAATAAAGCACATATGTACATACGTTGAAATGATGGAACTTTTTTAAAATAAATAAACTAGAGGCCCGGTGCATGAAATTTGTGCACTAGGTGGGTGACCCTCAGCCCAGTCTGCCCCCTCTCACAGTCTGAGAGCCCTCAGGGGATGTCCCATGGGGAGCGGGCCTAAGCCACAGTCTGGCCGCAGCAGCTCAGAGTATGCCCCCCTGGGAGGGTCTGTGGGTCCACTGAGGGCCTTGCTCCCAGGGCAGGCAGCACAGCGTGCCTGCCCACAAACCCCCAGTGGGAGTGGCCTCAGAGCTGGGCGGCACCGGGGCTGGGGGTGGGCTCCAAGCTGCACCGTGGTTGCTCAGAGCCTGCCCCCAGCCCTGGGGTGTGGTGTGTGTCTGCTGGGTCTGGGGGCATGCTCTGAGCTGGTCGTGACACAGCCTTCTGAGCTGGTCATGATGTCCCGGCCTATTATATAGGATGGGAGATGGCGACATAATCACAAAACAACGTATGTTGAGTCCGACGTAACCCGAGGACTGTCTGTATAATAAAACCTTAGTATGCAAATCGACTGAAGGGCAGAACGACCAGTGGAATGACCGATCTCTATGATGCGCACTGACCACCTGGGGACAGATGTTCCCTGAGAGGGAAGTGACCAGTGGCGGCGGTGGGGGCCGGGGTCAGCCTGCTGGTTGCCCCACAGATGGCCCTGATCGCTAGCCAGGCCTAGGAACCCTACCCTATATATTGGGAACAGTCACTTAGATTTAAAAATTAAAACCTGGCAAGACTACTCTAACACCGAAAAAAAAAAGGATGATGCAGCGATGACATGCGTGGACTCTGGCTTGCACATTTTGTGCTCAGCCCTCCTGATTCTGCTATAACTGTGTGACAAAGCCAATTACTTTACTTCTCTCTGCTCCAGTTTTTCTACCCATAAGATGGGGAAAATGGTACTACTGCCTCAGAAGGATCATATTATGGCCCAACATCCCCCTAGGGGTCCCAGCTTGTGAGAGGATGTAGGCCAGGCTGAAGGACCCCCACCCCTGGGCACAAATTTTATGAACCGGGCCTCTAGTGATAATATAAAAATATCTTGCCCCATTTCTCCTTCATATCTTTTATCAATTATTAGAGGTAATCATATTTGGCCTTCAGTGTTTGTAAATATTTATGGTAGATATCACCATAACATCTACACTAATAAAAGAGAAACATGGTAATTAGCTTACGACCGCTACCCTTCCCATTGGCTAATCAGCATATCCTTATGCAAATTAACTGTCACACAAGATGGCGGCCGGCAGCCATGCACTGAAGCGAGCAGGGAGGCTTGCTTGCTCCAGTGACTGTGGACTCCAACGTTCCCCGCCTTACTTGCCGGCCTCTAAGTCAGCCTGGCAACATTGTATCAATGTTTTCAGCAGCGAGGCCTCAGAGCTAAAGCTGGCCCAGAATAGAAAAAAAAAAAAAGAAAAAAAAAAGGAAGGAAGGGGGGAGAGAGAGAGAGAGAGAGAGAGAGAGAGAGAGAGAAAGAAAAAGAAG
>NW_005357599.1:343412-353235 GCF_000412655.1 Myotis brandtii
GTGACAGGGGGGAGCTCCTCAACCCCCTGATCGGCCCTGCTCTGTGCGTGACAGGGGGCAGCGCCCAACCCCCTGATTGGCCCTGCTCTGTGAGTGACAGGGGGCAGCGCCCCAACCCTCTGATTGGCCCTGCTCTGTGAGTGACAGGGGGCAGCGCCCCAACCCTCTGATTGGCCCTGCTCTGTGAGTGACAGGGGGCAGCGCCCCAACCCTCTGATTGGCCCTGCTCTGTGAGTGACAGGGGGCAGCGCCCCAACCCTCTGATTGGCCCTGCTCTGTGAGTGACAGGGGGCAGCGCCCCAACCCTCTGATTGGCCCTGCTCTGTGAGTGACAGGGGGCAGCGCCCCAACCCCCTGATCGGCCCTGCTCTGTGCATGACAGGGGGCAGTGCCCAACCCCCTGATTGGCCCTGCTCTGTGAGTGACAGGGGGCAGCGCCCCAACCCCCTGATCGGCCCTGCTCTGTGCGTGACAGGGGGTGGCGCCGCAACCTCCCCATCGACCCTGCCTTGAGTGTGACAGGGGGCGGTGCCCCAACCCCCCAATCGGCCCTCCCCTGAGCGTGACTGAGGGTGGCATTGCAACCTCCCGATCCGCCCTGCTCTGTGCATGACAGGGGGCAGTGCCCAACCCCCTGATTGGCCCTGCTCTGTGCGTGACAGGGGGTGGCGCCGCAACCTCCCCATCGACCCTGCCTTGAGTGTGACAGGGGGCGGTGCCCCAACCCCCCAATCGGCCCTACCCTGAGCGTGACTGAGGGTGGCATTGCAACCTCCCGATCCGCCCTGCTCTGTGCATGACGGGGCGGCGCCCCAACTCCCCAATCGGCCCTGCTCTGAGCCTGACCAGGGGCTGTACTTAGGGATTGGGCCTGCCCTCTGCCACCCGGGAGCAGGCCTAAGCCAGCAGGTCGTTATCTCCCGAGGGGTCCCAGACTGCGAGAGGGCACAGGCTGGGCTGGGGGACCCCCCTCCACCCCCGAGTGCACAAATTTTTGTGCACCGGGCCTCTAGTTATTAAATAAAGAGCATAAAACTTTATTTACTAATTTAAAAGTAAAACATGAGAAAATTTGAATATACTACTTCTAATTATTTTTCAACCTCCATGCCTACACCTTGGTTAGTTGTGTTTTGGTTATTTTAGTTTTTACCCTTGATCCCTTTAAGAAATATACTTAGCCCTGGCTGGTATGGCTCAGTTGGTTGGGCATTGTCCCATGCGCCAAAAGGTTGCTGGTTTGATTCCCAGTCAGAGCACATACCCATGTTATAGGCTCCAACCCCAGTTGGGGATATGCAAGAGGCCAGTTGATGTTTCCCTCTCACATCAAAGTTTTTTGCTCTCTCCATCTCCCTTCCTCTCCCCAAAAATCAACAAAAATCTTTAAAAATATGTGTATATTTAAATATCTAACTTTGATCCACTCACTTTAAATATTTTTTATCTGTATAATCCCTCTCTTACCTTTTCTCCTCATCTTTTGTGAGCCAGCACAGTATTTTATATTATCAAAAATTATATAATTTGCATTTTATAGAGAAGCATGGTTAATTTAAAAGTAAAAAAAACAGTAAAAAAATTGTTGACAAAACTTACAACCAAGTACTGTAAAAGACATACAATCCAATGCCATTTAAATTTGGGATCATTTTACCTTCTTTCCTTATAATTGCTCAGAATCATGCTACACTTTTCTTTGCTTAAATAAGTACCATACATTTATCATACAACTTTCCACAGGCTTTCTGTATTTTGATTTAATTTATTGAAGAGGTACACAGTGGTATTCTGATTCATTGTACACCTGTGTTATATATAAGATTCAATTTTATGCATAACCATTGCAACAGAGTTTAAAATATGAATAATTTCTATAACAATATTTGTATGATTTGCACAACTATACATAAATGGGTAGCTCTTTATACTTTAAGATAATTATAAATAAGCATAATTCCTTTGTATGTATATAGTAGGAGCATTATAGTGTTATTACATATGTAAGAAGTTTATGAATTATTCCAGTTTGGAATTTGTCAGTATTATGTAGGGTATATTTTTAGTTCTTTTGTTAACCAAGCCATTTATGTGCCTACAATAATTCTTTAACCTCCAAAGAAATATAAAATAATTATACCAAGTGGTCTATTGTAAAATAAATTAATACTGTTACCCTGCCATCACTAGGTCAGCTATATATTTTGGATTTTTCCCTGTCAATAAAATCAGCAACTCTGAGGCTGTTAAACAAACCCAGTTTACATTGTCCAGCACTTTAAGATACCATGTTTGGAGAGAAGAAGATGGCAGCAGCGTTGCTAGAGTTACACTCATCTCCTCCCAGGCCTGAACTGGAATTATGTTTAAATTATAGACTAATCAACCTGAATAACAAAGTGAAGACTCGCTAAGCAGAAGTCTTATAACCAAGGGTTTACTGAAAAAGCCACGTCTATACTGGTAGGAAAAGCAGAGATACGAAAAGGGCTGGCCCCACACCCATGTGCAGTGACTGAGAATCTGGAGGGACATCTCAGCTGCCAAGGTTCTCACCTGACAATGTGCGGTTTCAACCCCACAGCTGGCTCCCCAGCCCAGAGCAACAGAGCCAGGAAGAGGTGCTCACATTACATCTGATTATAAAAATTAGTAGGGATTCTGTCCACCAGGGAGAGACCAAAGGCTACATGAAACTCAGGTGCCCTCAAAAAGTATCAGTGAATAAAATCTGCTCTGCTACCACTCACCCTTGGCTCTGACAGGGAGAGGGCAGCTTGGAATGAACTCTAGTTTTACAAGGACAGACTAGACTGTATGACTCTGGAATGAGAGCTAAAGGGAGAGCTGCCAGGGCCCCTGTGACGAGTCCCTCTCCTACACAGCCCAAACGTGCCATCTTTCCTGGGTCGAGCACTCCCCTTCAATCTGCATCAGCCTGAGTGGACTGCACAACCCCATCCTTCTGGACCCCCTGTTGCCCCACTCTGTCAAGCTTACACTCTGCAGAGCAGTCTGCTGCCTGAGCCTGTGATGTAGTCTTTCTTTCTTTCTTTCTTTCTTTCTTTCTTTCTTTCTTTCTTTCTTTCTTTCTTTCTTTCTTTCTTTCTTTCTTTCTTTCTTTCTTTTCTTTCTTCCTTCCTTCCTTTTTTCTTCCTTTTTAAATATACATTTTATTGGTTTCAGAGAAGAAGGGAGAGGGAGAGAGAGACAGAAACATCAGTGATGAGAGAGTACCATCGATCGGCTGCCTCCTGCATGGCCCCTACTGGGGATCGAGCCTGAAACCCGGGCATGTGCCCTTGACTAGAATCGAACCCAGGACCCTTCAGCCCACAGGCTGACACTCTATTCACTGACCCAAACCAGATAGGGCTGTAGTCTTCCTTAAAGGGATCTTAGGGATGAACTCAGGGAGAATCAGAGAGAGTTGTGTGGCTCTGGAGCAGAGACCGTTTTGTGCCATAGTGGCAGAGCCAAGTGTGGTGACCCCCCACCCCCTGAAGCACCTCACCCCCTTGTGGGCCAGGGTAGCTGCAATGCATGTCCTCCCCCTCGTACTCCAACCCTCACGGGCCAGAATAGCTCCGATGCATGCCTGGAGTGCCTGAGAAGCTGTGCCGGGTGCCCCGCAGTCCAGAGCAGCTATGAATTTGCAACAGGAGTGCCTACCTGTTACAGAATAGCAACCCCAACCCCCACAGGAGATCCACTAGCCCCACCTAAAGGAGAATCAGTACCTTTAAGGTAGCCCCACGCTGCTAAGCTTGCATTCTGCAGTATTGTCAGCGTGCTCTGCCAGCCTGTCTCCTAAGGCAGAAACTCTCCAGGAGGCCCAGGCAGACACTGGGAAAAACAGTTGTGTGGCTCCAGGGCAGGGCATTTATTCTTCGAACACCAGACCATGTCACTGTTCCCATGCAAGGCCCTCCCTTCACACAGTCCAATCTTGGTCTGTTTGGGCCTGATGAACAGTGATAGACTAACCCTAATAAATCCCTGAGGCTCTGCCTCACCACAAAGGTCCACAGATACATGACAGGTGACAGCTGACCTTGGTGTACCTTGAGACTGTTGCTGAGTAGCCTTAAACCAAACTCTGGTGCCAAGTTTGAATATGTATAAATCTGGTCAATACCACTTGCTCCTATCTGGTGACTCACTGAGAGCCTTGCTCAAGTAACTCACATACTGCCAGAGGCTCTTTCAAGGACTGAGCTTAACAGGCAGCTAACAGGTGAGAGTGGATCTTGGGGATCCTTGGGCCTTTTGCTGACCCGCCCCCAGTCTTAGGGATGGTGAAAACTGGCCTTGGTGTGAAGCTCATCCCCTCCCATGCACAACCAGGCACAGCAGAGGCAGCCACAAACTGTGGATCACTTTGTAGCTTCCAACAGTAGGCTGAGGCCTGTCACTGGCAATGCCTGACATCAACAGGCATTGGGTCTCTTCCCAAGGGCTCCAGAACCAATAAAACCAGTGGTTCAGATCACATCAGATCATGACCCCATAAGCTCCAAAAGCTACATACACAAAGGGAGATCTTGGCAGACAATAGACCCTGTTGATATGAGAAAATTAGACTGGAATGTGCAGTGTTCCTCTGGGCAGGATGATTTCCCAGGCTCTTTGTCTGGTGGAGTCAAAGAATGAAACCATAAATGAAAGATGATATAGCAAAAGTGGAAATTTATTGAGAAACAAGCACAGACTCACACGTGGGGAGGGAGAAAGAGTCCCACTGAGTCCTTTTTCCTTCAGTTTATAAAGGCTGCAGATCTTTGTGCCTTGATATCCCCTCTGATTGGTTACTGTCCCCCTTACATTGGTTACTATATCAACTCCAGAGCTCAAACCTCACGTGAAATACATGAGGTTCCCTCCTTTTTCTCCCTTATGTTTCCATTTTCCCTCTGGGCTTTCTTCTTCCCTCTTTCAATGAGGGGCTTCCTTCCTTTTATTCTGTAAATGTATACCTTTCTGCAGCTCTCAGATCCCTTATCTTATGGAAATGTACCCTTTGTAGTGTTGTAGCCCTGTGCTTTTTTTATGGACCCCTGATTCCTAAAATTTCCTAAACCTGCCTATTTCAGCCCTAAAAACTCCTTTTGCTATTTGGGTGAATTAAGCTTTGTGGAGCCAGCCCCCACACAACAGCTTATACATTGTGTTCAGGATCCATCCTCATAGTCAGCTGGAGGGGAAACCCCACCCATGATGGGCCAACAGCAATCAATACTCAACTACAATAAGAGGACTCAAGCCACACAAGGGACAATCATAGAGCATCTAGCTCAGGCAATCAGGGAGACAGTGCGACTGAACCCCACATAGCACCTAGTATATATGGCCAATATGCCAAGCATTTCAGATCTACCTCACACAGAAACAAACACAGGTAGGTAAAATGGGAGACAAAGAAACATGACTCAAATGAAGGTACAGGAGAAATCCCCAGAAATACATACACACACACACACGCACACACACACACAAAACACTATGTGAAATGTGAAATAGAGACAAGCAATGTACCAAATACAGAATTCAAAACAATGGTTGTAAGGGTGCTCAAGGAACTTAAGAGAGGAATGGAAAGACTGAGGGAGAACTTAAAGAGATAGCAAATATAAAAAAGAACCATAAAAGATAGATACCATAAAAGGGACCAGTCAGAAATGAAGAATACAATATCTGAAATGAAGAATACCTAGAAGGCATCAACAGCAGGTTAGAAGAAGCAGAGGTGCAAATCAGCACTGAGGAAGACAAGGTAGCAGAAAACACCCAATGAGAGCAGGAAAACAATTAAAATGAGGATATAACATATATTCTTCTCAAACTATTTCAAAAAATTTAAGAGAAGGGAAAACTCTCAAGCTCATTTGATGAGGCCAAAATTATCGTAATTCCAAAACCAGATAAAGACACAACAATGAAAGAAAATTATAGGTCAATATCCCTGATGAACATAGATGCTAAAAATTTCAATAAACTATAGCAAAATTAATCCAGCAATACATTAAAAAGATCATACATTATGATCAAGTGGGGTTCACTCCAGGGATGCAAGGTCGTTACAATATACACAGAACAATAAACATGATACACCACATAAACAAATTGATGTATAAAAACTATATGGTCATATTAACATATATAGAAAAAGCATTTGATAAAATATAGCACTGATTTATGATAAAAATTCTCAGACTAGTGGGAATAGAGGGATCATAATTCAACATAATAAAGGCCATATATGACAAACCCATAGCCAATATCATACTTAAGGGGCATAGCCAATATCATACTTAAGATAGGGAATAAGAAAGGGAAGTCCCCTTTCACCACTCTTATTCAACATAGTACTGGAAGGCCTAGCTACAGTATCAGAAAAGATGAAGAAATAAAAGGTATCCAAATTGGAAAAGAAGAAGGAAAACTGTCATTATTTGCAGATGACATGATATTGTATATAGAGAACCCTAAAGATTCCACCAAAAAACTATGAGAACTGATAAATGAATTCAGTACAGTAGCATAATACAAAATAATACCCAGAAATTAGCTGCATTTTTATGCACCAATAATGAATTATCAGAAAGAGAAACTAAAAAACAACAATAATTCTATTCACAATTGCTTTAAAAAGAATAAAATACCTAGTAATAAATTTAACCAAGGATGAAAAAGACCTGTACTCAGAAAATCATAAGATACTGAAGAAACTGAAGAAGATACAGAGAAGTGGAAACATATAGTGAGTTCATCAATAGGAAGAATTAATCTAATTATAATGTCCATACTACCCAAAGCAATTTACAGATTCAATGCAATTTCTGTCAAGATACCAATGGAGTATTCTACAGAATTAGAGAAAATGTTTCAGAAATTTATAGGAAACTACAAAAGACTCCAAATAACAACTGTGTTCTTGAGAAAAAAGAACTAAGTCGGAGGACTCACACTACCTGATATGAAATTATACTAGAAGGTCATAGTAACCAAAACAGCATGGTACTGGCATAAAAGCAGACATATAAATCAATGGAACAGAATAGACAACCTTGAAATAAAGCCATGTGTACATGGTCAATTAATATTTGACAAAAGTGGCAATAAATTACCATGGGGTAATGATGAGCTATTCAAGGGGTAGGGCACATCAGGCCCTTGGGCCATATAAGACTTGCAAAATAATTTGGTCTGACTCTGCCAAGGCATTAGGGTTGGGTTAATTAAATGTTTGACCAAATGTTGATAATTTTATATGGCCCTCAAATGATGTTATAAATATCCAAATGACCCTTGGCAGAAAAAAGATTCCTCACCCCTGGTCTATTCAACAAACTGTACTGAGAAATTTGGACAGATACATGGGGGTGGGGGGATGAAACTAGACTATATTACACCATACACAAGAATAAATTTTAAATGGACTACAAATTTTTAAATGTTAGACTTAAAACCATAAAAATCCTCGAAGAAAACATAGCCAGTAAAATCTCAGATATTTCTCCTAGCAGTATTTTTTCTGATCTATCTCCTTGGGCAAAGGAAACAAAAATAAATAAACAAACAAATGGGACTATATCAAACTAAAGAGTTTTTGCACAGCAAAATAAACCATCAACAAAATGAAAAGATAGCCTACTGAATGGGAGAACATATTCGCCAGTGATAAGGGATTAATATTCAAAATTTATAAAGAACTTATAGACATTTCTCCGAAGAGGACATACAGAAGGCCAACAGACATATAAAAAGTTACTCAACCTCTCTAATCATCAGAAAAATCCAAATTAAAACCATATTGAGATATCACCCAAAACCTGTCAGAATGGCTATCATCAATAAACCCACAAATGACAAGTGTTGATGAGGCTGTGGAGAAAAGGGAACCCTCAGGCACTGTTGGGCATCATGTCACGGAATGAGATGTGTGAGGTAACTGCTGGAGTTGGTCCGAGCTTTTGTCCAGTTTCTCATTTTGACTGGAAGAATAGCATTTTGGAAAAATGACAAGAAAGCTACTCTCAATTTCTTCATTTGAACCACAGCTTCCAACTCCTAAAAGAATTCATCTTCTAGGCAACTTTCATAACCTCAACCCTAACTCTTCTGGCCCTACTCCTATTTGGTACTCACCTCTTTGTATTTTCTGCCCTACTGCTTCCTCACACTGAATAGTAACAACTCTTTCCACCCCACCTACCCATGTTATTCACCTATCCAGTTGTTCCTGTATTCCTTCCATTACACTCACTTTCCACCCTATTCATCATGGTCCCCTTTTTTGTTACCCTACTCTCCCTTTGAGCCCTATTTTCTAATCCACTGGACTCTGGTCCTTGCTAACATGCCAGCCACCCCAACCAGATCTGCTGATTCACAAATATCACCCTGGAGAGAAGTTTACTTAATAGAGAGACAGTTCTGTTGCAGTCCAGAATTTCTAGGACTATTGATTGCCAGTAGCCTGACCTGGTAGACATCGGGCATTCAAGATGATGGCCTACCAACATTCAGCTTGGAGGATGCCAGAGACACCTTTAACACGTTCCTTTTCCCACAGAGTCTGGTTCTTTCCTCTCCTGCCTGATCAGTCAGCCTGAAGATGCCTCTACCTTTGTCACTGCTTCTCCATGGAATTGGGTCTGTACCACAGAACAAACAGCAAGAAGAATGAGGAATGGAAGGCTTCTCATCTGATCTCTAAGAGGAGTGCTTCTCAAAAATCCTTGGCGCGTTGCTGTGAGTTCTGACAAATTGTGGTGTCAGGAGAAAGCCCATGTCTTGTCATGATAACCAGGAGGAACCTGCAGATAGGCTGGCTCTTGCTTAAAATCCAGAGAAGCATCACAATCCTGTTGGACTTAGCCAGCCAGATCTCTGTACACCCCCTTGACTACTCCCTTCTTCATAGCTCCCATCACAGTCTATTAGATTACCACTGTGATCCCATCACAGTCTCCACCATCAGGTTTATGAATCTGACTCACCTGGTACCCAAAGACTTAGAAAAATGTATCCAAAGTCAGAGACTAAAAGCCAAGAAATATGATGGTTCTTAGAGGCCCTTGGTTAACCCAGAACGTGATGACCACAGGCTGAATTACTTCAGGGTCTACATTGACATCACTGTACAAGGCTAACATGTGGGGCTTGGGAGAAGATGGTGGCCACATGTAGTTGGCCAGTAGTGGTGACAACCATCTTTAATGCCCAAAGTGTGCTGCCTACATAAATAACGTCACTTTAAAACCTAAACATAAAATAATAATAATAACAATAATAATAATAATAATAAATAAATAAAGATGCCATTCCTGCTCACTGTGGCTGCCATTTAAATTTTCAGGGAGACTTTTTACTGTATTTTCATCATTAGATGCAATTTATCTGTTTCTTATGTTGTTGTTGAAAAGGTGCTAAATATTGTGAGTGATCTAGTTATTGAGATGTCTGATATGGGAACATAGGTATTTCTTGTTCCCTTCTGACACAGCTTCAGAGAAGGACCCACTAGCAAAAGAGAAGGCAAGGGACATTTAATTAGTAGGATGACAATAATCTAAAGAAAGGCAGCCCTGGCCAGTGTGGCTAAGTTGGTTGAGCGTAGTCCCATGTACCAAAGGTCGCTGGTTCTATTCCCAATATGGGGTGTACAGGAGGCAGTCGATTGATGTTTCTCTCTCACATCCATGTTTCTCTCTCTCTCCCCCTCTCCCATCTTCTCCCTCTAAAATCAATAAGGACATTTTAAAAAAAGAAATAAAGGCAATGGAAAATGACGTCTGCTGTACTAACTTAACCCATCAAC
>NW_005357599.1:354874-357700 GCF_000412655.1 Myotis brandtii
GGATAACATTAGAGCTCCCCATAGAAAAAGAAACAATCTAACACCTCTTTAATATAATACTTTCTTTATTTTGAGTTGAATTTTTTTAAAGTGTTTAAGAACAAAAAAAGGTGAAAAAGTGTAATTCATAAAAGGGAAAACAGAATTAAAATAATTAGTTGAAAAGAAAATAGAAGTGTCCACTTAAGTAGGAGTGAAATGTAAATTAGCTCATTCATTGGAATAAATGGAAATCTTGATTTTCCTGATCTTGAGAAAACAATTTTGGGGGTTAGGGACAATTTTGAAGGAACAGTCTCAAGCAAAGAGGAAAGAAAGTAATATTGTGGGGCTTATTTTAAATGATAATATGAGTCTTATAGAGGGGATGGATAATCAAATAAGCCAATGCTGTATTGTCTTCTAGGTATTTTTCTACCAGCATCTTTTGTCTGAGAAAGGTGATACGCTATTTATCTGATAACACAATTCTATTTAAAAGGCGTCAGTGGCTCGTATCTGCTCACAGAGTAAGTCTGAAACTGCAGAATAAGGCAGTTATAAATGTGGCTCTCCAGTTTTCTTTTCAATTTCATGCTCTTTGTATCACCAACATGTCCCATATTGCCACATCACCCAGGCACTCAGAACTAAGCATTAGTTGTCTGAACAACATGCACCTGTGCTCACATTCTGCCTTTGACTTCAGCCTCAAGGCCCAGAACAAATTCCACCAACATCTGAATCCTTCTTTGGTGAATTATTTACTCTCTACTCCCAAACCACATTATTTAAATCACTAGTATATAACACTAATTGAGAATGGAATAGGTAGCAAAGAGGAAAGAAAGTAATATTGTGGGGCTTATTTTAAATGCTAATATGAGTCTTATAGAGGGGATGGATAATCAAATAAGCCAATGCTGTATTGTCTTCTAGGTATTTTTCTACCAGCATCTTTTGTCTGAGAAAGGTGATACGCTATTTATCTGATAACACAATTCTATTTAAAAGGCGTCAGTGGCTCGTATCTGCTCACAGAGTAAGTCTGAAACTGCAGAATAAGGCAGTTCTAAATGTGGCTCTCCAGTTTTCTTTTCAATTTCATGCTCTTTGTATCACCAACATGTCCCATATTGCCACATCACCCAGGCACTCAGAACTAAGCATTAGTTGTCTGAACAACATGCACCTGTGCTCACATTCTGCCTTTGACTTCAGCCTCAAGGCCCAGAACAAATTCCACCAACATCTGAATCCTTCTTTGGTGAATTATTTACTCTCTACTCCCAAACCACATTATTTAAATCACTAGTATATAACACTAATTGAGAATGGAATAGGTAGCAAAGAGGAAAGAAAGTAATATTGTGGGGCTTATTTTAAATGCTAATATGAGTCATATATATATATATATATATATATAAAAAGTATCTGTTAGCACAAGTAATCTGTGACCTCATGGAGAATCTCTGTGCTATTTTATTAATCTTTACAACTGTGTTTCCCAGTCACAGTAATAATTGTAGAATTTTTTTTCCCTGAATGAAGCCTGACATTATAAGCTCTTTCTTTTTTTGTTTTTTATCTCAACCAGTTGTGTGTGTGTGTGGGGGGGGGGGGGAGGGGGGGTTCTTTCTAATAGTATGCTTAGATTTCTATGATCAGAAATTATTGGACATAAAAGATATTAATAAAATCTATTAATGTCTAACATTAAAAGCAATATAAAAATTATATATCTAACTCAGCTTTGTTTTAAAGAAATGACTTTCAAATTTGACAATTTAATGTTAATTAAGATATCACAGATGTAAGAGAATTAATGCCATCATATTTCTCTTTTTTACTTTGTTTGTTCCAATATATTTATTTGCTATGATAAATGTTAGAGGACTTCTTTGTCTAATCCAATCAGTCTTGTTAAAATGAACAAATGAATTAGAACTAAGTACTACACTGATTGAAAAGATGGTAAATAACATCCCAAAACAAAAATGTCATAATACATTATTATCCTTATACAAATATATATTTAATTGAAATGCAATAAGTTTACTTTACAGTAGGAATGAATACTGTAATAAAATAACATTTTGTTGAAATAGTAATATTTATTTCCCATTGAAAATATGTGTCAAAAATTTAATTTTTTTTTGGAAACTGCATTTACTTTTTTAAAAAATTATTTATTGGTTAAAGTACTACATACAGTATTACATATGTCTCATTTTCCATCCATTGACCTCTCCCTGGCCACCCTCACTCCCAGCACATGCCCTCACCCCCCTAGTGTCTGTGTCCATTGGTTATGCTCATATGCATGCATACAAGTCCTTAGATTGATCTCTTACCCACCCCTCCCCTAACTTCTCTCTGAAGTTGGATGGTCTCTTAGATGCTTCTCTGTCTCTGGATTTATTTTTGTTCATCAGTTTATGTTGTTCATTATATTCCACAAATGAGTGAGATCATGTGATATTTATCTTTCTCTGACTGGCTTAGTTTGCTTAGCAAAATGCTCTCCATGACCATCCATGCTGTTATGAATGTAGGAGTTCTTTCTGTTTTATAGCAGCATAGTATTCATTGTGTAGATGTACCACCGTTTTTTAATCCACTCATGTGCTGATGGGCACTTACGCTATTTCCAAATCTTAGCTATTGTAAATTGTGCTGCTATGGACATAGGGGTGCATATTTCCTTTCTGATTTCTTGGGGTATATTCCTGGAAGTGGGATTACTGGGCCAAATGGGAGTTCCATTTTTATTTTTTTGAGGAAACTCCATACTGTTTTCCATAGTAGCTGCACCAGTCTGCATTCCCACCAGAAGTGCACGAGGGT
>NW_005357599.1:358108-375231 GCF_000412655.1 Myotis brandtii
TTGAAGAGACTATCTTGACTCCCTTGTATGTTTTTGCCTCCTTTGTCAAATATTAATTGAGCATAATGGCTTAGGTCGATTTATGGGTTCTCTGTTTTGTTCCATTGTCTATATGTCTGTTCTTGTGCAAGTACCAGGCAGTTTTGAGAACCATGGCTTATAATATAGCTTAATAACTGGTATTGTGATCCCTCCAACTTTGTTCTTCTTTCTCGAGATTGCTGTCACTTTTTTGGGTCTTTTTTATTCCAGATGAATTTTTGGAAAGTTTGTTCTAGGTCTTTGAAGTATGCCATTGGTATTTTAATGAGGGTTGCATTGAATCTATAGATTTCTTTGGGTAGTATGGACATCTTAATGATGTTGATTCTACTAATCCATGAACACAGTATATTCTTTCATTTGTTTATGTCTTATTCTATCTCTTTTTTCAATGTCCTGTAGTTTTCTGAGTACAGGTCTTTCACCTCCTTTGTTTAGTTTATTCCTAGGTATCTTCATTTTTTGGTGCAATGGTAAATGGGATTTTCTTTTTCCTCTTTCTGTGAGTTTATTATTTGTGTATAAAAAAGCCATACATTTCTGGGTGTTAATTTTTATCCTGCTACATTGCTGAATTCATTTACTACTTCTAGTAGTTTTTTGATGGACTCTTTAGGGGTAACTATGTATAATATCGTGTCACCTGTGAACAATGACAGTTTTACTTCTTCTTTCCCAATTTGGATGCTTTTTATTTATTCTTCTTGTCTGATTGCAATGGCTAGTACTTCCAGGACTATGTTGAACAGGAGTGGTGAGAGTGGGCATCCCTGTCTTGTTCCTGTTCTTAGGGGAAATGGTTTTATATTTTGCTCAATAAATATGATGTTGGCTGCAGGTTTGTCATATAAGGCTTTTATTATGCTGAGGTATGATCCCTCTATTCCCACCTTGCTAAGAGTTTTTATCAAGAAAGGGTGTTGGAATATGTCAAATGCTTTTTCTGCATCAATTAATATGATTACATGATTTTTGTCTCTCAATTTGTTTATGTAATGTATCACATTTATTGATTTGTGGGTATTGTGCCATCCTTGCATCCCCAGAATAAATCCCACTTGGTCATGGTGTATGATCTTTCCTAATGTAATGCTGGATCTGATTTGCTAGAAATTTGTTGAAGATTTTAGCATCTATGTTCATCAGGGATATTGACCTATAATTCTCTTTCTTTGTAGTGTCTTTATCTGGTTTGGGGTTAGACCAATATGTTCTCCCATGCAGTGGTTTCATAGAATGCTGGTTTCATAGAAAGAGCTTGGAAGTGTGCCTTCCTCTTGAATTTTTTGGAATAGTCTGAGGAGGAGAGGTTTTAGTTCTTATTTGAAGGTTTGGTAAACTCCCCTGTGAAGTTATCTGGCCCAGGGCTTTTTTTTTTTTCTGGAAGTTTTTTGATTACTGCTTCAATTTCCTCCATAGTTATCAGCCTATTCAGATTTTTTTTTAATTCTTTCTGGTTGAGTTTGGAAAGTCTTATTTTTCTAGGAATATGTCAGTTTCTTCTAGGTTGGCCATTTTGTTGGGATAGAGTTATTCATAGTATTTTTTTTTTTACAATCCTTTGTATTCCTCTGATGTCTGTTGTTATTTCACCTCTTTCATTTCTGATTTTATTTATTTGGGTTCTCTCTTTTTGCTTCTTGGTGAGCCTGGCTTGTTATGATTTCCATCTTCTTGAATTTGAAGAGACTTTGCCTGTGTCCTAATATGTGGTCTCTCTTTGAAAATCCCATGTGCACTTGAGAAGAATGTATATTCTGTAGCTTTGTGGTGACATGTTCTGAAGATATCTATTAAGTCCATCTGATCTAGTGAGTCATTTCAGATTGCTGTTTCTTTGCTGATTTTTTGTCTAGAGGATTTATCCAGTGATGTCAATGGGGTATTAAAATCCCCTACTATGATTGTATTGTTGTCAATCCATGGTGTATGATCTTTCCTAATGTAATGCTGGATCTGATTTGCTAGAAATTTGTTGAAGATTTTAGCATCTATGTTCATCAGGGATATTGACCTATAATTCTCTTTCTTTGTAGTGTCTTTATCTGGTTTGGGGTTAGACCAATATGTTCTCCCATGCAGTGGTTTCATAGAATGCTGGTTTCATAGAAAGAGCTTGGAAGTGTGCCTTCCTCTTGAATTTTTTGGAATAGTCTGAGGAGGAGAGGTTTTAGTTCTTATTTGAAGGTTTGGTAAACTCCCCTGTGAAGTTATCTGGCCCAGGGCTTTTTTTTTTTTCTGGAAGTTTTTTGATTACTGCTTCAATTTCCTCCATAGTTATCAGCCTATTCAGATTTTTTTTTAATTCTTTCTGGTTGAGTTTGGAAAGTCTTATTTTTCTAGGAATATGTCAGTTTCTTCTAGGTTGGCCATTTTGTTGGGATAGAGTTATTCATAGTATTTTTTTTTTTACAATCCTTTGTATTCCTCTGATGTCTGTTGTTATTTCACCTCTTTCATTTCTGATTTTATTTATTTGGGTTCTCTCTTTTTGCTTCTTGGTGAGCCTGGCTTGTTATGATTTCCATCTTCTTGAATTTGAAGAGACTTTGCCTGTGTCCTAATATGTGGTCTCTCTTTGAAAATCCCATGTGCACTTGAGAAGAATGTATATTCTGTAGCTTTGTGGTGACATGTTCTGAAGATATCTATTAAGTCCATCTGATCTAGTGAGTCATTTCAGATTGCTGTTTCTTTGCTGATTTTTTGTCTAGAGGATTTATCCAGTGATGTCAATGGGGTATTAAAATCCCCTACTATGATTGTATTGTTGTCAATCTCTCCCTTGATATCATCCAGAAGGTTTTTTTTTTTTTAATGTATTTGGGAGTTCCTGCATTGGATGCATACATGTTTACCATAGGTATCATCTGGTAAATATTTTTCTATCCCTTTACTTTCAGTCTGTGTGAATCTCTGTTCTGAGTTGGGTCTCTTGTAGACAGCATTTGTATGGGTCATGTTTTCTTATCTATTTAGCCACTATTTGTCTTTTGATTGGAGCATTTAGTACACTTATGTTATTATTGATAGGTATTTGTTTGTGCCATTTTTATTCTTTATGACTGTATTCCTTCTTCCCTTCTATTTCTTCTTTTTACAACAGTCCATTTAGCATTTCTTGCATTGCTGGCTTGGTAGTGATAAACTTCCTTAGCCTTTTTTTTTGTCTGTGAAGCTCATGATTTCCCCTTCAATTTTGAATGATAGCCTTGCTGGATAGAGTATTCTTGGATTCAATCCCTTGCTTTGCATCACTTTGTATATTTCATTCCATTCCCTTCTGGCCTGAAATATTTCTGTTGAGAAATCATTTGATAATATAATGGGAGATCCTTTGTAGGTAACTCTCTGTTTCTCTTTGCAGCCATTAAGATTCTCTCTTTGTTTTTAACATTTGCCATTGTAATTACAATGTGTCTTGGTGTGGGTCATTTTGGGTTCATCTTTTTTGGGACTCTCTTTGCTTGTGTGACTTTTTCTTCTCAATCAGGGAAGTTTTCTGTCACTATTTCTTGAAATAGGTTTTCTAATCTCTGCTCCTCTTCTTTTTTTTAAAATATATTTTATTGATTTTCTACAGAGAAGAAGGGAGAGGGATAGAGAGTTAGAAACATCGATGAGAAAGATCGATCAGCTGCCTCCTGCACGCCCCCCACTGGGGGTGTGCCCGCAACCAAGGTACATGCCCTTGACCGGAATCGAACCTGGGACCCTTGAGCCCACAGGCTGACGCTCTATCCACTGAGCCAAACCGGTTCGGCCTCTGCTCCTCTTCTTGTCCTTCTGGCACCCCTATATTATACATATGTTACTTCATTTCATGTTGTCCCAAAGCTCCCTTAGGCTCTCCTCCTGCTTTCTTTCTTTCTTTCTTTTTTCTAATTGCTGTTCAGATAGGGTGTGTTTTTCTACTCTATCTTCTAACTCACTAATTTGGTACTCCACTTCTTCTATTGTGTTTTTATAATAGATGTATTATTTTTATTTCCTCTTGATTTTTACATAAGTTGTTGATTTTCTCATCCATCTGGTTTATGAACTGCATGACTCTTACTCTGAATTCTTTTGCTGACATATTACATGCCTCTGTTTCATTTAGTTCCTTTTCTGGGGATTTCTCTTTTTCTTTCCTTGGGGGATTGTTTCTTTGTCTTCCCATTTTTGCTCTCTCTTTCTGGCCCTGGGCACCCTGCTTGGCATTTGAGAGGTTGAAGACACTATCATGGAAATGGTCCTGAAATCATTAGCCCACAGGCTGGGTCTGCCTTGAGCCTCGCATCTTTATTGTCTCTGCTCTGAGTTGTATCCCCTTCTCTGACATATCTGGTCCCTCAGTTGTCTGCTTCAGATGTTCTGGGTGGTGGGAGCACATGCACAGTTTCTCTGGCATGGGACTCCCTGTGAAGACCCAGAGCCCTCTGGTATGCAATTTTCTGTGCAGCCCCAGCACCCATAGCAGGGTGGCACCCTAGGTCCCTCTGGCAGTGCACTTTTGGCACTGTTGTGTGGCCTCTGACTAGGCATACCAGTTTGCCTTGATAGCACTCTCTTGTGGCCTGGGGTGAGAAGTGTACTGGGTCACTTGGGGTAGCCCCTGCAGGACTGTCCCAGGGGCCAGGGAGAGAGGGTGTGGGTTGCTCTGGGTGGCACAGTCAGAGCTCCCCTGTGGCCTGAGTTGGGCATGTTCTGGGTTACTCCAGGTTTCCCTGACAGCAAGGCCCTGGGCTTGGGGTGGAGTGGGCGCTGGTTTCTCTAGGTCACACAGTCTTCATTTTCTTGTAGCCTGGAGTGAAACACGTGCTGAATTGCTCCAGTTAATCCTTCCTCAGTGTGGAGTGGGTCATGTTTCCCTGAGTCACTCAGTTCATGCTTTCCTGTTACCTGGAGTGAGGTGTGCATTCGGTTGCTTCAGAAAGCCCCAGCAGGACTGTCCTGAGGGCCAGGGTGAAGCAGGTGTGGTTGGCTCTGGGTTGCTCAGTCAGAGCTCCCCTGTTGCCCTGAGTGAGGCATGTACTGTGTTGCCTTGGGTTGCCCCTCCTGGGCCAGGGTAGAGCAGGTGTTTGTTGCTCCAGGTCACCCCAGCAGGGCTGTCCAGCTGGTTGGGGTGGAGTGAGCAAAGGTTGCACAGTCCCTGCTCTCTTGTTTCCCAGAGTGGGGCATGCTCTGGGTGTTCCAGGTTGCCCTGGCAGCAGGTTCTGAGGCTCAGGGTGGAGCGGGCACTGTGTGGCTCTGGGTCAGGCTAGCAGCTCAGTTCTAGGGTCCAGGGTGGGGGTGGGGCACAGGATTCCCCCTGGCTTGCATTCATTGTGGGGTCTTGGAGCCAAACCTAGGATGCTGGGTCCCAGTGGGCTGGTGAGGATGCCTGGTGCAGGAGCTCACTCAGCATGTGCTCCCTGCAGATGTCTGGGAGCCTGCTGGGAGGTCCTGTGCCTCTCACTGATGGGACATGGTGGTAGTTTCACGTGGGTTATGGCTGGCAAGTGGTGTTCTCTAGGTGTCCTCTGTCCTCTTTATTGAAAATTGCCTCATCAGCTTTGTCTAATTTGTTAATTCAGGTGGATGTTCTCCAATTTAGTTGCTTTTATGGCCTGGCCTTAGGAGGAGGTGCAGAACACTGCTGCCTATTCAGCTGCCATTTTTTATTCCTGCCTTAAATTGTTTTTTAAATATGAGTCTGAAGCTTTTACAAATTCACCTAATTGAATAGGGATAAATCAAGAAAGCTCCTAGGCATTTTACACACATAAACACACACATAGGTACACATAAAATTTGTTTTTAGACTGTTCGCATATAAGCAATCTCAAAACACCACTAATGAATGTGATATAGCAGGTTTAAAAGATGAGTATTCAAGCCCTGGCTGGTGTGGCTCAATTGGTTGGGCATCATTGCATTCACCAAAAATTTGCCTCTTTGATTCCTAGTCAGGACACATGCCTAGGTAGTGGGTTTGATCCGCAATGGGGTGCATGCAGGAGGCAGCCGATCCATGTTTTGCTCTCACATTAATGTTTCTTTCTCCTTCTCTCCCTTCCTTTCTCTTTAAAAATAAATTAAAAAGAGTATTCAAAAATATATAATTATAGAAATAATTCATACAGTTTATGATTTATCTTCTAGAGTATTTTTCTCCACTAATTTTTTTTTACTTATAACAGATGATCATATCTATAGGTCATATATCTATATTCTTAATCAGCACCCAAAAACTCATGATTTTTGATGAAAAAATCATATTTTAAGTATTAGGAAATATTTTATGAAGAAATATTTGATATCTACAGATTTACTTATAACCATAGATAGTATATTGCTCATGCCGATATATATTTTATATACAGTTTCTCCAGGTCAACAGGATAACAGCTCTATTTCTTTGCATGGGATAAAAGGCTCTCTTCAGTCTGGTCCTGCTTGTTTTTCTACCCTTCTCTCTCAACATTTGTTCATTATATGCTTCCCACTTCAGTCATGTGCAGCTACTTGTGGGTTCCCATTAAGCCATGCAAGTTCACATTTTTATATCTTGCTCTTTGTAATCTTAGAAAACTCTTGTATTCTTCAAGATTCACCTCAAAATGCTATTCTATGTTTTTTTCTTCTGTTATTCCAAATATTTTTATGTGTAGCCCAATTGACATCTATCTGCCTTTGTTTCCTTAATAGTGTCTGGTCCATACTTAACTGGGAGTGCCTCTAAATCTTTGCAACTTCAGCTCCTGAGAACAGCACTGTACGCAGTCAGTGTAAAAAGATAAAATGACATTGAGGTAAGTAAACCAGATACTTATCTCTTAACATGATTGCCACTGGTAAATTTGGATGTGATTGATTTAGAATATGTGATGTTTAACCACCTTCATGTAGAAAATTTTTCTTTGGATTGACCCTAAAGTTTTATATTTATCTTTGCAAGCTTATACACTTTCAGATATGTAAATGTCACTTATGATTTGCTAACTATTAAAATTTAAGCTCAAGTTCACTAAGTCAGGAACAACAGAATGAGATGATCATATATATGGATGGTATATGCATAAAATATATAATTTGTATATTGTAAAATATACATGTGTAATACACATATATTATATATAAAATATCTACACATATTACATATATATACATACATCACCTAATGCAGTGATGGCGAACCTTTTGAACTTGGCGTGTCAGCATTTTGAAAAACCCTAACTTAACTCTGGTGCCGTGTCACATATAGAAATTTTTTGATATTTGCAACCATAGTAAAACAAAGACTTATGTTTTTGATATTTATTTTATATATTTAAATGCCATTTAACAAAGAAAAATCAACCAAAAAAATGAGTTCGCATGTCACCTCTGACACGCATGTCATAGGTTGTATATTTTTTCATAAACTTGTATTTCTGATAAACTTATGGGAAGTAGCTTTATTCAAATTATAAAGTTATAGAAAAATAGTGTTCAGGATATAATAACATAGAGACTGTAAATGTGGAAATTGATGAGCTAAGGGAACCGTAATAGAGGCAGTGCTTAACAGATTGTGAAGATAGAGGCAGATATAGATGAATATAGTACAGTATTTTTCATAAATATACCTAATGCTTTTCACAATTTTCACATATTAAAATTCAGCACATTGTTTAAATGTTACTAAATTTGCTCTTAATGATACTTATATTATGGTTTGTAACTATTGTCATGTATGATACTGTGTCTTTAATTGTTTTAATCCAAACATTCCTCTTCAATATCCAGATATTTCTCTTAGGTTAAAAACTTGGAAGTCGATATAAACATTCTGTCATTACAAATAACATAAAGTTGCTCTGAGCTAATTATGAAAAACATTCTCAATTTTATTTAAATTAGTGGTTTCCAAATGGAGATGGTATACCCTCAAAAAAGACATTTGATAATGTCTATTTCAGTTGTCACAACTTGTGGAGGAGAAGCTACTGACACCTAGTGGGTAGAGGCCAAGGTGCTGCTAAATATCCTATGCACAGGACAAGGATTATTCAACCCAAAATGTTAATATCCACAAGATTCAGAAAGCCCACTTTAAATAAGTGTGTTCAGTTTACATATAGAGAATCATTTAAGATCATTACAAAAAGTAGCCCAAATTTTCATGTGACCTAAGCATTATTAAGCAGAATTAAGTTCTGTCATAATTTTTATTCTTAAAAATTATTGAAAAAAACTTTTAAAGACTGCACCAAGGTGATATTTTCCATGTTTTTCTAAATTTATAGATTTTTGGTATCTAATGATATGCTAATAATTATTTACATTGGTATCAAATCCTTTTGATCAGGATCACAAGAGGTGCATAATACAATAAATTAGGCTTGTTCTGTGTGCAGCGGGATAGGTTTCCATAGAGGACCCAGAGCCTGTGTATTATAATCCACTCTTTCCTGAAAACCTCTTATGAAAAGGCCAAAATAGAATTTGGGGATAATCTAGCTTCCCTGACTTTTCTAGGCAACATTCTAACTAAATTATGTAATATAAACAAACTAAGAAGACATTATTAGAAAAAACATTTCCAACCTTCTTTAGTATCCAGTTCAATGTGATTGAAATGAGAGAGTTTATAAATGAGAGAGTTTATAGAGAATCATTTAAAGGATCACTGTGATATTCTTAATTTGCTCTCAAAATAAGATGTGGGATGAGATGTATTAAACTAAATGGTTTTTTTACCATGACACTAAAATGTTTGAATAAACTCAAAAAGTTGCTCTACTGATTCCATTACAAGTTATGTCTGAACTATTTGGGATAAAAAGAAAATGTTCTGAATCTCAGTCTCAATACATTTATGATTAACTTATTTTTTTCTTTTATTTTTTTTATCCTTACCAAGGATATGTTTATTGATGAGAGAGGGAGAGAGAGAGAGAGAGAGAGAGAGAGAGAGAGAGAGAGAGAGAAACCTCGATGTGAGAGAGAAACATTAATCTGCTGCCCCCTATATGCACTTGGACCAGGTATCAAACCTGAAACCTAGGTTTGTGCCCTTATCTGGAATTGAATCCACAACCTTTTGTTGTACAGGATAACACACCAACCAACTGAGCCACCCCGTCAGGGCTATGATTAACTTCTTAATTTATTAAATGTGGAACCAGCCAAATTTTTAATTCCCTTTGAGGTCTATTTCTGTGAAGAATTTTACAAAGTGTACATATAAATGGTACATATATGTCTGATATATATATGTATGTGTGTATATAAAGCACATTTAAATGTATACAAATATATATAATAAACTTTAATCTATATAAATAATAAGCATATAGCAAGGATGCTATAGATTACATCATATATATGTATTTATATACATATATATAATTTTACACTGTAGTGTTGTTAGCGATTTTCTTTCTTTCTTTTTGCCTTATCATGCCCTCTAAGCACACAAAAAATGTCTGCACAGTCTTTTTTTCTTTATATATGTATGTGTTGGTGCAAAATAAGGTTGGAGTGGTGAATAAAGTTAGATCACACAGGATGGTATAATTAACATGAAAAATCTAAAGTTAATGCTGAAGAGAGGGGTCATATTTAGAGCAGTGAGACCAAATAGGATTATGCTGTCAGGTAAGAGATGGAGAAGGAAAGACAGAGAGATAACTGAACAGAATTATACATAGGAAGCATAGTGAATACAAGTTCTGATAGTATGTGTATAGAGAAATAGGAAAGCAAAAGTTTTGAATGACTCCTCGTTTGGAGTTCTAGAATCTGCATAGAACCTGGTGCCCTTCTGGAGACAGTGAGAGGAACAGGAAATGGGCAGGGAAATACTGAATTATGTTTCTCACAATTCAAAAGTGAGATTTCTCTGGACAGTTAGTAAACATAGAACTATTCAAGTTTGGGGGGGGGATCTGGGGCTTGAAATATAAAACTGTTACCAACTGACACCTGCTGGGACCTTGGTTCATCTCATAAAGAATTTAAGACCAACGAAAATGAAAGTAAAGCAAAGTAGGTTATTGAAAATACACTCCAAGCAAGGAGCGGATCAGTCCAGAGAGACAGTGGCCCCAACTCCCTGGGTTATTTGGTTTAAATAAGGGATCTTCTGGGTGGAAACTTTCATTTGCATCCAGGGATGATTGACAAAAAATGGTTATATAACTATATTTCTTCTGTGCATGCCCTTACCCATAATGCACACAGAAAAACCTCTGTGGTGTGTGTGTGTGTGTGTGTGTGTGTGTGTGTGTGTGTGTGTCAAAATTGCAATGCTAAGTTTACTATAATTAGTCCAGGGCCTAGTAAGGTCGAATTGAGGTCATGTGGTCTTCCTCTGAGCCTGTGCCAAGAACTGGCTGGGAGGGAACCTCCCTGATGTGGTCTGCTTCAGAACTGCTGGCTGCAGGGCTGCCCACAGAGAGGTGGTCTGAAGGCAGTGTTGGTCAGGCCCCTGTCAGGACCCCAGGGCAGGCCCCACCCCAGCTGCTCACGTCCAGTTTCCTACCGAACACAAATACTCATTATAAGCATAGAAGTGACATTTAAAGTGGCAGGAATAGATGTGACTGCAAAGGGAAAATGGCTTATAGAAGAAGAGAAGAGGCCTGGTTGGGATTCCTAAAAACTACAAGCATTTAGGAGCTTTCATTCTTAATCTTTCTGTTACTTGTCATTTCTTCCCAGGCACACCTTCTCCCTCAGGATACTCAGAACACCACATCACATTGGGCTGCTTCTACTAATCCTTACTAAATTGTGTGTTAGTTTATGCGATCCTTCCCAAATTACAAAAATGCTTTAATCCAATTAATTATGTACCAAAGAATGTCCACTGTAGGTGAAGTTATTCCCCAGAGGATGGGCAAGAGAATAATTCTACTCATAACTCTGGTTAACAACTCTCAAATCCTATATAATAAAGAGGTAATATGCAAATTGACCATTACTCCAACACACAAGATGGCCACCCCCATGTGAACACAAGATGGCCTGCAGGGGAGGACAGTTGTGGGCGACCAGGCTGGCAGGGGAGGACAGTTAGGGGTGACCAAGCCAGCAGGGGAGGGCAGTTAGGGGCAATTGGGCTGGCAGGGGAGCAGTTAGGCATTGATCAGGCTGGCAGGGGAGTGGTTAAGGGGTGTTCAGGCGTGCAAGCAGAAGCGGTTGGGGGCAATCAGGCAGCGGGCAGGCAAACAGTTGGGAGCCAGCAGCCAGCAATCCTGGATTGTGAGAGGGATGTCCGACTGATGCAGACAGAAGCAGTTGAGGGCAATCAGGTTGCGGGCAGGCAAGCAGCTGGGAGCCAGCAGTCCTGGATTGTGAGAGGGATGTCCGACTGCCCGTTTAGGCCCTATCCCACCGGGCAGTTGGACATCCCTCAAGAGGTCCCAGATTGGAGAGGGTGCAGGCTGGGCTGAGGGACACCCCCCCTGCCCCCGTGCACGAATTTCATGCACCGGGCCTCAAGTTATACTATAAGGGAATCTGAATTCTCTGTGGGGAACATAACCTGTCTGCTAAGTGTCAGCATAACCACTTGCAGACTTTCAATGAAGTCAGAGAGTAGCATTATAATGGGTGTATGATGGCTATTCTCATTCATTATTCTTTTTACTCTATTTAGAGCCCCATATCATCTTCCAGATTCCCTCCCACCTCACTGGACACACCATCTCAGTAACCTTGGCTGGTTTCTTTTTCACTTCCCCAAATAGTCCTCTCCTATGGCTATGGGTACTCCCTAGCTACATGACATTCTGTATCCCCAGGGCTTTAAATAGCCTCTACTACATGGTGACAACTTCCAAACTTATAGTTCAACCTTCTGGCACCTCTCTTTATCACACATTACTCCTCCAAGTTCCAGTTCATATAACAACTTCTTTCTTAAAGTCACTACTTGAATATCTAGTAGGTATCACAGATTTAACATATCCAATACATAATTTGATTATACCATACCCCCACACAATTTTCCCAATATCAGTAATAGTCCTGCCATTTACCTTGTAGCTCAAGCCAACATACTGAAGCATCCTTGATTTGTCCCCTTTCCTCTCAGTCCACATGCAACTGATCTACCTTTGCTATTGTCTTAAAATTCAAAATATAGTCTCAATGTAACTAATTATTACCATTTCCACTCTAATCCTTCCTTGTCAGGGATTTGTAATAGCCTTCTAACAGGTATCAACTCATCTCCCTTCTACCTACTTCCTGTCAACATAACCCAGTTCATTTCTTCTTCAGGGTCTTTGAACTTGCTGTTTTATCTGCATGATATGTTCTTCCCTCATATCTTTATATGGTTCATGCATTCATTTAAAATTCAGGCTTCGGTTCAAATGACACCACTTCATAGGGGACTTGAAAGATTACCCTTTGATAACTACCCCCCCCATCACTTTTTATCTGCATTTTCTGCTTTATTTTTCATCACAGTACTGACATTTAAAAAATATATTTATTTATGTTTTTATTTGTTTATCTTCTGCTTCTTTCACTGCTATTTAAGTCCTATAAGGGCAGGGGCTTTTCCTTCTTCACTTCCATTTCCCAAGAACGTAAATACTACCTGACTTTAAATATACAGAATTATTTGTTTAGTGATTGGATGGAATATTCAAGGGTTTTAGAAATGCAAGTCTTTTATGTTGGACCTGACTGCCTTAAATATTTATAAAATTCTATTGGAAGTAAGATAAGCAAAATATTTAAGGATAAAGAAATGCAAAACATAAGGGCATTCTCTGATTAGTTCCAATAATGTTCTTACATGTTTGCCTATGAAAAATCTGTTTCTCCTGAGTATTCACATTTTATCTCTTGCCCTTATGTTTGTCTTAAGAGTCTTTAAAGAATGCAACCAGGCTGCCATCTTCCAAGGGTATTATTTTTTCTTGCTGAATGTAGGACTTTTATATTTAGAAGCACAAACTCTTTCCTAATTATATACAACCTACTGTTCTAAATTTTGCATGCCACTTTGCAGTTTAGTGCTATGCGATTTACTTGCTTCCAATTTTGGTGTCAGAAATTTGACAGTTAGATTGCTTTTGAAAAGTAATGGTAAAGTGAATTTAGTACTGAATGAAGTAGCATCTGTTTTCTTACCTTCTTGTATTTTTTTTCATTTCACTTATTTGTAATAATGATCATGATAATAGGTCAAATGCTCATCATGATTTTAAATGCAGAGCAAGTATTTTTAATCCTTATTAAAGGAATCAAATACTTATACATTTTAGCTAATTTTGTTCATATTTTTCTCTCCAAACAACAAATGAATGAAATACAACTTCCTAAATTCATTAAATAACACCTACACATTAATTCACATTTATTAAAAATATTGTAGTTTATATTGCCGAAACCGGTTTGGCTCAGTGGATAGAGCGTCGGCCTGCGGACTGAAAGGTCCCAGGTTCGATTCCGGTCAAGGGCATGTACCTGGGTTGCAGGCATATCCCCAGTGGGAGATGTGCAGGAGGCAGCTGATCGATGTTTCTCTCTCATCGATGTTTCTAACTCTCTATCTCTCTCCCTTCCTCTCTGTAAAAAAATCAATAAAATATATTTTAAAAATATATTGTAGTTTATAGAGAACCTGGCAGAAATATTGGTTTACTATGGAATTCTGACAATAGCTAGATTCCTATCATGGTTTTGAATTTTAACTAACAAATAAAGTATCCCTACCTATTGAATAGCATCACTTGCATTTTGTGGTCATGTGTTATATCTATCTCTGTCACTATCTATCTATCCACATGCATGTACATATACACCATACACATATGTGTATGTTATATATGTATGTATTTGTGTCTGAATGTACATAAATATTCAACAAAACATTAATGGAAATTCATAGCTATTAAGATAAACAATTTAAAACCTTCCTTTTTTGGTTAATGGTTGTTCTATTCATTAATTTATAAAATTGAGTTTATGGGCATTATGTTAAATGTACTGCAAAATGTGTTTGGTATACCTGTTAATATGACAAAATAACAGTATTGTTCAAAATTTTCTCTTAAGGTGTTACCTAATTTTAGTTATACTGAAAGGCAGCTTGGAAAAGGGCAAACTCATTAAAGGATTTCATTGTGAATATTTTCCCACCTGTAAAATTAGATTGTAATTACTTTATTTACAGTTTTGCCTTTGAGCTATTTTTTCCTTCATTGTAAAAGAGAACAGCTGGTGGTATTCCCAAATGTTAGGCTAACTTTAAAGATTCTCACACTCCTTTTTGCTTGTTTGACACTATCTTTGACCAGATATCATAGCTACATAATGAGAATCATTTTTGACATTTGAAAATTAAAAATAAGAAGGAATGAAAACAGATCCAGAGACAGAGAAGCATCAATTGGACCATCAAACCCCAGAGGGAAGGCATGGGAGGGTGGGGGTAAGGGAGAGAGATCAACCAAAGGACTTGTATGAATGTATATAAGCCTAACCAAGGGACACAGACACTGGGGGGGTGAGGGCATGAGCAGGGGGATGGGGGACAATGGGGGGGATAGGACACATATGTAATACCTTAATCAATAAAGAAAAAAAGAGAAGGAATCAAATACACATTTTAGAATATAGGTAAGTGAAATTTCTCTTGTAAGTAATCTTTGAATCTTATTTGATATATTTTTATTTTCCATTAATCCTGAGGGTAAAGCTAGGTAATATGTAAAATGGAATCATTTTAACCAAGCTGCTAAAATTGTTAACCTTATGAAAGTCCAGGCTAGAGGGAAGACCCCATTCATGTTCTAACTAGCCCAGGAACTTAAACTTTTTTGAACTTTCCAGTCCTGCATCAATGCTTGGATATACATCTGGCCCTCTACATAACCCTGTGATTACCCTCCTGAAGGACTCACGTGTAAACAACCTAATATCCAGTGTCCATATCACCAGACATGATCAGACCTCCTACAGACCATGTGGCATCCATCATCCACGCTGCCTGACATCTGACTGATAACTGTCCTGCACCAACCTTAGGCTAAGAATGCAGGACTGATAATTCTCACCAATGTGCTTTGTGCTATAAGAACATCTTTTTTTTTTTTTCCTTTGGAACACTTCTGGGTTTTTGCCTAGTTGTGTTCTCAGTTTGTAAACTTGAAGACCATTGAATAAATAGCATTTATTTCTATCCCAAACCTCCTTTTGAGTCAATCTGATCATTTCCAAGCTGAAACTTTTGTTTTCTGTTCACAAACTGAAAGTCAGTTTTGCAGATTATCATCATCAATTTTACATTTGATTTAAATGTGCTACACAATATTATTCAATTCCAATAAAAGATTTCAGAGTTTTTGTTTTTTAACAGATAAGAACATGATGATCTGATTATTCAATATGCTTTTTACTTGGTACATTTGCTCATAATCTCCAATTAGTTTCAAATTTTATATCTTTTTTGTGAGAAGTATCTCATAAATTACTTCCATTTTTATCATAAAAGTTATATAATATAAATTTTAAATGGAAGCTATCAAGATAAAATACAATTTTCTTCTTGCATTAGTTAGGACCTGTTGTGTTTTTGTTTTACAAATGCTAGAAATTCACTTGAAATAGCAAACAATTAAGGACTTATCCCGTATAACTATAATATCTCATGGTTTATAATGACTTCAGTCAAGGCTTGATCCAGTGGCTAAAATAATTTTATCAGGGGTCTGTTTGTCTTTCTCCATCTCTGAAATTTGCTTTCATCAGTGATGGCTTCACTTGGAGGCACACTGTCTATAAAGTAAGGAAAATGACTTATGTGATCCTTATAGCAGCCCTGTGTACATAGCATCTCTGTACATGGTCCTTACCACTTAAAGTCTAAAAAAAGGGGAAAAAAGTTTTTCACAATGCTAGCACACAGAAATGATTGGAAGTGGATGTTTAAATAGCTTATTAAAAAGTTTAGAAAATTGTAATGGCAAAGAAGCCATGAATTTGGAAGAAAAGGCCTTTATGTTTCACGCCTAAACTCCAGTGATGGGCCCCCTCAAACTTGCATGAGAAACTGTAAAAACTGCATAGTCCTTAAGACATCAGCCTCAAAAAACCCACTTCAGATATTGCCACTGAGAATAATGGATAAGAAAACTCTCCCAGATAGTAGAATTACAGTTCACATACTGACCAACATTTACTTAAGAAATCCTACCAGAAAGCAGAATCACAGTTGAATTAAGAAACTTCTCTCATGTCCATGGCAGGGGTCCCTATGTCACCTGCCCAGAAGGATTTCAAACTTGCTAAGTGTGTGTGTGTCCCTCAATCCTCCCTCTACCAAATGGAAGTGTGTGGTTAACCAAGGTTGGGTTCCCACATTTCAGAATAATTATTTTATTTTTTTAAATATATTTTATTGATTTTTTTGTATTGCAGTTATCCTGTTCCTAGTAATCAGTTGGTAGATAGTTTATCTTTTAGTTCACAGATCATAAAAACACGAGGAGTCACTATGAATCTGATGGAAAAGACTGGCCATATTCCAGAGAGTATAAATATTAAGCTGGATTCAGTGACTGGATGAGACTTTGTTTTCTTTACTGCCCCTCTCCCCGAAAAGGGAAGGATAAGTATATTCCATGTGTGAAAAAAGAGCAAAGGAATATCTGGTGACCACCCAAACAGACTGGCAAAGAATGCTGCTGTCCACCAGTCCCGATGTCATATCTGCTTCTTGGACACATTGCTAAGTCACGTTTCCCCACTTATTTGATTTAGGTGGGGCATATAACTGGTTCTTTCCATTGGAATGTGATATGTATTATGCCCAGGACAAGGTAGTTGAGAGTGAATATGCTTTTCTCAGGCTTTCTTTCCTTCTTTATCTGCTGGCTAGATGTAAGGAGCCTTGAAGAATGCTTGGAAGACCTAGAATATGACAATGTCATTAGAAGAAAAAACCACATGCCTGAATTGCTGCATAAAGAATAGTCCTACTGACACATACCAGACTGTGATGTATACAAGAAATACACTTCTGTTAGTGCTAAACCATTGAGGTTTGGTGTGTGTGTGTGTGTGTGTGTGTGTGTGTGTGTGTGTGTGTGTGTGTATATATATATATA